>NC_045627.1:67581388-67955554 GCF_009829155.1 Mustela erminea
GCTCAGGTCATAATCCCGGACTTCTAGGATCGAGTCCCGCATGGGGCTCCCAGCTCCTTGGGGAGTCTGCTTCTCCCTCTGACCTTCTCCTCTCTCATGCTCTCTCTCACTCATTCTCTCTCAAGTAAATAAATACAATCTTAAAAAAATTTAAAAAAATAAAATAAAAGATATAGCCCGATTTTCAGAAGTGTTCCAAAGTGGAGAAATGTACAGCCTAGAATTGATTAACTATGGCAGTAGTTAAGAGATCAGACTCTAATGTCAGTTCAGAATTGAAAAACCAGCTCCACCATTCAGAAGTATGTTGCCATGGGAAAGTCGCTTAATTCCTGTCTCTGAGTTTCCTCATCCACGGGATTCTAATATTAACAGTATTTCTTATTCAATTTAATTTTTATGTAGTTCTTTGCATGGTGGGAATTAAAATTTTTTCATGTAGAACATTTAGTAGACAACTGGAAGGCAGTGTACATTCACCAGATGAAATTATCTCCTATATGCTGTTTTACAAAATTTTCTTTTAGCAATATACCTTGAACATGTTCCTGCATCACTATATATAGACCTACATCATGCTGTTGGGGAGGAAAAATTTTTGTCTACCCTTTAAGATTCTTTTGGTTGGCCTAAGAATTATATTGACGAGGGAAAGATTAATAAGATAAAATCAAATTTAATTACATATGTTTGGGGAATCTACATAAACATAAGAGATTCCAAAGACAGTCAGGCAAAATGATGTCTATGTCATCCTGAACTGAGGAGAAGGGAAGGGATCTAGGGCTTCAAATGGGAGGAGGACTATTTACAGAAAGATGAAAAAGAGCAAATGCTTGGCCAACAAATGTTTGCTGGACCATATAGGAACAGTATGACATAGAGGGGAATTTTAACAAACAGACTTTCCTAAGTTTCTTCCTGTCTACCACACCTAGTTTATATTATATTGTCATTTATGGTGATAACTCCCTTCCTTGAACAAGTGCTTTATTTTAATTCTTTTAGGTAGTTAGGGGAAAAGTCAGAGGCTCTTCCTGAGCCTTCTGTTTCTTAAAAATCAGCCTAAAATCTGCATGCCAAAGAAACACATTTTGGGGTGGCAAATTTTTCTTCCCTACCACCCCTTTCAATGGTAGTTAGGTTGTTTTTTTGTCTTTGTTTTTCACCTGTTCTTCTCAAAATCAGTGTCTTAAATTAAAAAAAAAATTTTTTTGAGATATAGCATATAGTAATAACTCAGATTATATGGAAAGGTTTCAAATGAAGACAATCTCCATCTCATTCCTTCTCGAGAGTCTCACCCTTTCCTACCTCAATTTCATTGTTCAGAAGCCACCCTCCAGTGTAAGATATGGAAGATAACCAATACCCTAGAAGCACCTCACCATGCCATGTGCCTTCTCTTTTTCTTTCTCTTCCTTGGCCCAGAGGTATTCACTCTTCTGAATTCTATTTATTGCTCCTTGTTTTTCCATTCTACCATAAATGCATGTGCCATAACCTGCATGGTTTCATTCTGCTTGTTCTTTTTTTTTTTTTTTAAGATTTTATTTATTTATTTGACAGACAGAGATCACAAGTAGGCAGAGAGGCAGGCAGATAGAGAGGGGAAGGCAGGCTCTCCGCTGAGCAGAGAGCCGCATGCGGGACTGATCCCAGGACCCTGGGACCGTGACCTAAGCCAAAGGCTGAGGCTTTAACCCACTGAGCCACCCAGGCGCCCCTCTTTTTTTTTTTTTTTTTTAAATAGGTTCCACACCCAGCATGAAGCCCAATGCAGGGCTTGAACTCACAACCCTGAGATCAATACTTGAGCTGAGATCAAGAGCTGGACACTTAACTGACTGAGCCACCTGGGCACCCCTCATTTTGCACGTTTTTAAAGCTAATATATATAGTCATGCCATATGTATCATTTTGTGACTTGCTTATATGACTTAATCTTGTGTTTTTGAGATGCTTTTATGTTAGTAGCTACAGCTATAATTTATTAGTTTGTATTGCTGGATGGTTGGCCATTATATGAATATATGAATACTCCAAAAATTATTTTTTCATTGTATTCTCAGTGTACTTTTACTACCCCCTTCCTTTTTTCTTTCTTCCTTCCTTTTTTTTTTTTTTTTTTTTTTTTTTGGTGGCCATTCAAGCTCCTTTCTTTATGGATCATTTATTCCTTTTTTTTTTTTTTTTTAAGATTTTATTTATTTATTTGACAGAGAGAGAGATCACAAGTAGGCAGAGAGGCAGGCAGAGAGAGGAGGAAACAGGATCACTGCTGAGCAGAGAGCCTGATGTGGGGCTCAATCTCAGGACCCTGAGATCATAACCTGAGGCAAAGGCAGAGGCTTAACCCACTGAGCTACCCAGGTGCCCCAGGATCATTTATTCTTATATAGCTTCTTTTTGTGAGGGTTATAATAATTTTTTTCTTCTTACTTGACCTCATTCTGGGCCCTACTAAATCTTTCACACAGTCACTCAGCCTGTATTTTTCCATGGAATCTCTTTGATGAGGGCTACTATGGACTGTTATAGAATGTTAATTTTGTAAGAAGACAAGGCCCCTAATTTTTAAGGAAAATTTAAATATAACTAATTAAAATAATAACAAGAATGAAATACTTCATGGGACTTTCAATATCCCTAACTCACTCTATAAAAGTACCTTATTAATTTAAATTGATCATATACTAAAAAGTATAAGATTATTCAAATTACAGTCCTGATGTTTATAGCAACATTATGGACAATAGCCAAATTATGGAAAGACCCCAAATGTCCATCGACTGATGAATTGATAAAGAATATTACTCAGTCATCAAAAAGAATGAAATATTGCCATTCACTATGATATGGATAGAGCTAGAGTGTATTATGCTAAGTGAAGTAGAAAAAGAAAAATAATCATTTGATTTCACTTATATGTGGAATTTAAGAAACAAAACAGATGAACATAGGGGAAGGGGGAAAAGAAAAGAAGGAAGCAAACCATAAGAGACTCTTCACTATAGTGAACACCCTGAGGGTTCACAGAGGGAGAAGTGTGGGGGATGGGCTAAATGGGTGATGGGGTAGTAAGTAGGGCACTTGTTGTGATGAGCACTGGATGTTATATGTAAGTGACGAATCATTTGATTCTATTCCTGAAACCAATATTACACTATATGCTAACTACTTAGAATTTAAATAAAAACTTGAAACCAAACAAAAGACAAACGAAAAACCAAATTACCTTTCTAAAAAGTCAAAAGAATTTTGTTATCAAGTGGGTGTATATAGTCAGTAAAGACAGGTGGTACTTAGAAGATAGAAAACTGTTTCTTGGGTGCCTGGGTGGCTCAGTCGGTTATGCCTTTGGCTCTGATGTGATCTTGCGGTCCTGGGATCAAGTCCCTCATCTGGCTCCCCGCTCCCTCCCTCTCTCTACTCTCCCCTACCTCTCGGGCTCGAGATCTCTCTCTGTCTCTTTCTCTAAAATAAGAAAGAAAATAAAACTATTTCTTTTGTTGTTTTATTTTCATTTTTTAAAGATTGTATGTATTTATTTGACAGAGAGAGACACAGAGAGAGAGAGAGGGAACACAGCAGGGGTAGAGGGAGAAGCAAGCTTCCGGCCGAGCAGGGAGCCGATATGGGCATCGATCCCAGGTGCCAGAGATCATGACCTGAGCCGCTTATCGACTGAGCCACCAGCCACCCAATGAAACTGTTTCTTATCACTGGGACCTCGCCAACTCCTGACCTTTATCCAACAGGATCAGCTCAAGTTAGCCCCCTCAGGCTAATTATTGAAAATTATAGTTGTAAAAATGTGGCATACTGTGCCCTTTCACCTATGGCTAACAGCAGTGAGTATTTAGATGGTCGCATTATGTACACAAACACAAAGGGCCTGGAGATGATCCACTATAATCCACAGCAGTACTACAGGAGAGTAGTTTCCTGGGATAATATAGTTTCTTTTCAATTTCTTTCTTCGAGCAATTAGCCTTTACTGTCAAATTGGGTCTTTGAAATTATTACAACGAGATGTTACACTAGTCAGACTAATTAGGGGACAGGCCATTACAAGTAAAAGTGTTCGAATAATGCCTCGACTTCAAATTTTTAGGTTGGCCAATCAGAGATTTACAGTTGCAGGGTTAATTTGCATGATATCATAAATGTGCTGAAAGAACTTCCAAAAGTTAGTCTTCTAAAAAAGACTTAAGCAAGACCCATGTTATAGCAAGAAATGGGCCTTGCTTTTTTTCATTTAGTATCTGTAATAATTAACATTTATTTAACATTTATTTTGTGCCAGGAACTGTTCTAAGTGGTTTCTGTATATTTACTAATTTAATACAATTTTTTTAAACAATATTTTACTTATTTATTTGACAGAGAGATCACAAGTAGGCAGAGAGGCAGGCAGACAGAGGCGGGGAAGGCTCCCGGCCAAGGACAGAGACCCATGCAGGGCTTGATCCCAGAACCCCTAGATCACGACCCAAGCTGAAGGCAGAGGCTCAACCCACTGAGCCACCCAGGCACCCTAATTTAATAGTTCTTCAAACTCTATCAGGGAGACAGGAAGTCTTTACCACTGCATTTTACAGATGAGAGAACTAAAACATAAAAAGAACTTGTCCACATTCACACAGTTAATAAGGGGTTATTATAATTCATACAGTTTCATAATAAGTTCATATGTTGAATTATTAATTCATAAATCCATATGTTGAAACTCCAACCGTCCAGTACCTCAGAATGTGAGTTTACTTGGAAATAGGTTCATTACAGCTGCAATTAGTTAAATTAAGATGAGGTCATATCAGAGTAGGGTGGGCCCCTGATCCACTATGACTAGTGTCCTTATAAAGAGGGGAAATTTGGGCACAGATGTGCACAGAGGGAGGAGGCCATGTGAAGGTGAAGGCAGAGATGGGGTGATGCTTCTACAAGCCTAGGATGCCAGAGATTGCCAGTGTAACCACTAGAGGCAAGGGGAGAGGCATGAGACAAATTCTCCCTCACAGTCTTGATCTCAGACTTCTGGCCTCCAGACTGTGATCATAGATCTCTGTTGCGGATTTGTGATACTTTGTTAAACTAACCCTTACAAATTAATACAGTGGTAGAGTCAGGATCAAACCCAGGCAGGAAGGCTGAAAGTTGGGTGCGCTTATCACCTCATTCTCTGCCTTTGCCATAACAGAACTAATCAAAATAAAAACAGACACCAATGGCCTGAGCAAATCAATGGCACAGGAGTTACTGACTGGCTTTCCAAATCTAGGCAGAGGAGCAAAACACTGACTATTCTTTTTTTTTTTTTTTTGATTAATTTTTTATTTTTTATAAACATATATTTCCCGTGTCTGTACCTTGTGCCCTGGAGCCTTTTCTCTACCCCCTTCGGTTAAGGGACTGTTTCAGCATTGGCTCTAGTCAAACACTTTCCATAGATTTACAGTCTAAATGCACTGAGCTTGCGGGACTCTTGAGCCTATGTCCCCATTCGGCTTCAAAATCCAAACCTAACAGATTTTTGAAAGTGGCACTATCATTCTGTTAGTAATAGCCACATTTGTGCAGTTTTCTTTGGGTTAAAATTAAAAGGATGTGTCCTATTGGTGACAGAAGGAACAATGCCCCCCCACCCCCACCCCCTAGTCATACTAAGCTAATACTGCCAAGGAAAGGAAAAAGCCGTGCAGATGGCTGGGCGACCTGGCACCGGGCCATGGGCAGGTATCTTTGCAGAGTAAGTTCTGATGTGTGAGCGAGCTCTGGGCCCGGGGTTACAAGCCCTGAATTCAGGGGCGCTTTGGGGGCGGAAGGAGAACTGCCACCAGGCGGGTGCCACGTGAGAGCAGCGGCTGCGGGGCGTGGGAGGATCCAGGGTCTGGGTGTGGGTGAGGGTTGGACCCGCCTGGAGGCCAGCCTGAAGACCACCATCCTTCTGGAAGGGGGAATGGCCTGGGTGCCGAGCTTCTCCTGAGCCTCTGGAGCTTCCCCTGCGCCTCCGGACATGAGCGCCTCTCTCTCCTAGTACACTCTGGCACGAGCCCCAGCCGCGGTGTTCCAGCGCCAGCGAGGCAAAACCGGGGCTGCCGGCCAGAGGTGGGCGCGTGGGGTGGGCGTCTCAGCCGCGATTTCCCTGCAGGCCCTCGGCCCCAGGGGCGGAGCGTCCCTCCTTGCAGACAGCCGCAAAGGGAGCCTGGGCGCCGCGGGCAAGGCCGCCCACCGGAGTCGCCGCGCGCCGGGTTTTTTTCTTTAAGCGCCCGGGCCGACGCGGGGCAGGGGTACACAGTCCCCGCCGAGATGACCGCGGACCGCCGCGGGCACTTGGGAGAGGAGGGCGGGGAGAAACGACGGAGGGAGGGGCGACCCACTTCCTGAATCGCCTGCAAACCCGGACAGTGAGATCAGTCTGTGCTGCGCCGCGATGTCGGGGTCGGACAGGAGCCTGGCGAAGGGTGAGGCCGGCCGGGCGCGAGAGGCGGGGGAAAGCTCGGTGGCTCACAGTCGTGTGTCCTGATGTGGCTGCTCCGGAGCCACCTGTGGGGGGGGGGGGGTCCCCCACCCACGGGGATCGGGCCGGGCCCGTAGCGCGCGCGACCTCTCGGCGGCCTGGTCCTGGGAGGCGGCAGGATGGGGGTCCCCGCCACTTTCCCGGCGGTGAGCGCCTCAGCGTCTCCCCCGCAGGAAGCGCGCCCCCGGGACCCGTCCCTGAGGGTCTGATCCGCGTCTACAGCATGAGGTTCTGCCCGTACGCCCAGAGGACACTCCTGGTTCTGAAGGCTAAGGGAATCAGGTAAGCACCCGGCAGCTGCTGCGGGGGCGGCAGGGTGGGACTCTCCCGGGTAGGGCCCCAGGGGCTTCCTTGCCTGCAAAATAAACCATTCTCAGATGTTCGGGGTCAGGGTCGGGGGGAAACAAAGCAAATTTTGAACCCACTTCCCGGGGTGAGGGGTGGGAGGAATGCCACAGATTACACCAGTTAAGGAAACCCCATTTCTATCAGTCTAACCATTTTTATGGATTTGGAAAGCTGAGGCTCTCGTAAGGTTGGTGGTGACCGGAGAGCACAGGTAATGACCAGCAGCCAGCAGCGGCTCTTCTAACTCTGGTCGATCTCGGATTCCTGGTCCGCTGCCCTTTGGCTTTACCCCCACCTTCTACATTCACGCCTGTTTTATGTGATCCTGTTTGCTGTTACTCTGATTATACAGCCCCTTCCCTAATGGTTGGCAGTTTATTTAGTACCGAGTCCAGGCCTTACCCCTCCTGGCAGAGTCCTGAGTCAACTGTACTGTGCATATTTCTGTAGGTTGGGTTGTTGAGTCAAAGTGTGCATGCCTAAAAACTCAGTCTTCTGCGAAGCCTCTTTGAAATTAAAAACCAATTTTTTTTTGGTGTATTGGTTATCCATGGGAATATGCAATAGTCACTTGGTTCCTGACACCAAGTATCCATTGGCATTGACTCCCTTCGAATGATCTTTGGAATCTGTTGAGCAGACATTGAATACCTGTGGTACAGAAGTTTAAAACATAGCTCCCATTTCTAAGAAATTTCCCATCCATGTGCTTAGGATTTATAAACTAACTTTAGTTTTCTAGGGGGAGAATTTGGCAGACAGTACTTTTCCCTAAAAGAATGTGCGATGCATTCTAAAGGGGAAAAAAAAATATCTTCAGATTAGCCATCATTTCACTAGGATTTGCATCTTACTTGGATGAAATTGATCCTGAACACATAGCAAAATGCTCAACATTTAGTACCATTTATCCAGAACATTGTATTTTATCCAAATACTTCAGTATCTGTATTAGGATTCCTTTATTGCAAGTAAGAGTAATCTTGCTCAAGTTGGATTGAAAAAAGATGTACCCTTTGCAGGAGGAAGGCACAGCTGGATTGGGGTATATAGAGTCCTGGTTTCTGGGCCCTTATCAAACTCCGATTGAAAACAACCCCACCTTACTTACTGGGATAGTTTTCCAAGAAAAACTGAACTGGTCTTACCAAAATAGTGTGTGTATGGGGGTGAAGAATGGTAACAGCCCCAGGTCCTGCAAACAACAGAGATCTATATTCCTGGATCTGGTTTTAGCTGGCCGCCCAGAAAACTTTCATTAGAGAGGTGCTAGATTTTTGCTGTATATATCACCTAACAAAGCATGGTTTTCTCTAAAAAGTACATCATCTTCCAACTTGTTGTGGCAGTAGATTGACTTGTTGGCTCCTATTGTCAGGTTAGCACATGCATGTGTGTTCTAAGAACCTTCTTTATTACAAAAGCCCAGAATCTACCTTTTGTTTTCATGGTATAAAATTTCAGAAATGTTGCTAATTCCTTGGCAGGGAGCCAGCCTTGTATTTCTTTTGATGGCTCAGACCTGAGTGTCCAATAATCTGTCAACACATGAACCACTTGATACAGAAATATTTTCTAGTGTTCAGTGTAGCCCTTCCTGTTTCCATCAGGGATTATACATTTAAATCCTCAAACTAGGGGCGCCTGGGTGGCTCAGTGGGTTAAGCCGCTGCCTTCGGCTCAGGTCATGATCTCAGGGTCCTGGGATTGAGCCCCACATCGGGCTCTCTGCTCAGCAGGGAGCCTGCTTCCCTCTCTCTGCATGCCTCTCCATCTACTTGTGATTTCTGTCTGTCAAATAAATAAAATCTTTAAAAAAAAAAAATCCTCAAACTAAACACTGTTCTAATTACTGAGGTGGATGGGGGAATGGGTTTGCATATACTATTTTTGAGTAACTAACCTGTTCTATTGAACAATTTAACCAGCTTTACAATCATATGGACCTGGCTTTAACAATTCTATGAAACTTACCTCTTATTTCTTCTACAATCTCTCAGGCAAGAAACAAGTGTATCTAATTACAATTTGAATATAGCTTGGACTTATCTGTTTTCTTCCTTTTGGGTTTGCTTAGTGTGATTTACCTATGTAACATTTTAAAAAATACCAGTGCATGGACATTTAATCTGCAACTTTATTTTATGGGTAGATTTTTTGGATTCCTTAATAATCGTGTAAAAATGAGGAACTTTCTTTTCAAGTTAGCAAAAGGAATTGAATTTTATCATGTTAATTCTCATATACTAGGTAGTGAATACAGTTGGTTACCTCAGATAATTTACAATTAGAATAAGCCCAAAATAGAGTATCTTATTCACAGTCTTGAGGCATTTCCACTTATTCATTCATTCAACAAATATTTACTGAGTACCCTGAAACCATTTTTATTGTATTCATAGCATTTATATCTGTTTTAAAAATTTCGCTCTTTTATGTTTATTAATATGAACAAGGCACACAGAATCCCTGCTTTCATGGAGCTTACAATCTAGAGAGGTGACATAATGAACATGTAAATAAATGAGCGGTGTAATTTCAGATACATATCATCAGGTCAATGAAGAAAGTAAAACAAGGTGATCATCTAGTAGAGGCTCTAAGCAACTTCAGAGAGCATAGTCAGGGAGGGCCTCTTGGAGGAGGTGGCATTTGACCTGAGAAGACCGGCAGAGATCAGAGAACAAAAAATGTATATACTTTAAGGTGAGAACCTGTTTGGCAAATTCAAGGAGTATAAAAACGCCAGTGTGGCCAGCTTGTAATGACCAGAGGGTAAATCCTGGGAACAGATGTGACAGGTAAGAAAGGTCCAGATCACATGCTACAGAGGGCTTGAAGTACTATCCTCATTGCAATGAGGAGCAATCACAGGGTTGCAGGCAGGAGGATGGCCTGATCCAGTTCACTTCTGTTGTGCAACACACAGGTAGGGAGGGCAGAGTGGAAGCAGAGAGGCCGCTGGGAGACCATTGTAGAGGTCAAGCTTAAAGCTGGTGTTTTGGACGAGGAGGCAGGCGTAAGGCTGAGAAAAGGCTCTGATCTGGAGATCTAGCTGACAGATCTTGTGATCCATTGGACTTGAGAAAGAGGGAGCAAGGGAAAAGGAACCAAGACTGAATCAAATCCTAAATTTGGGATCTGGTCAGCTGGGTAGATGGTAGGGCCAGTGAAGATTTGCTCAGAAATAAAAAAATAAATAATAAAAAAAAGTTCCATGGTCTTCATTGTCTTCTGTGTCTCTTTTAGGCATGAAATCATCAACATCAACCTGAAAAGTAAGCCTGAGTGGTTCTTCAAGAAGAATCCCTTTGGCCTGGTGCCCGTTCTGGAAAACAGTCAGGGTCAACTGATCTACGAATCTGCCATCACCTGTGAGTACCTGGATGATGTATATCCAGGAAAGAAGCTATTGCCAGATGACCCCTATGAGAAAGCTCGCCAGAAGATGGTGTTTGAGTTATTTTCTAAGGTGTGTGTATAAGAAATTTCAGCTCGTTTGAAAAAAACTTTGTTTTTTAAGCTAAATCAGTGCTGTCATTTCTGATTCAGTGAGGTGGGAAAGGAAAACACAGCTATGTTCTTATCTGCAAGCCCTTCGCCATCTGGTGTCTGCTTCTTGGCTCTCCAAAGTCAGCCCTCTTCATTCTTCAGGCACTGTTCCTGCCACACTGAATGTTTTGTTTTCCCATACTCACTGCCTCTTCCTGAACGCTTGCTGGAAGGCTCTTCCCCTTTCTCACTTTGCCTGGTTATCTCCAAGTCCTTTTTCATTTATCTTCTTACCTTCTGCTGCCTTCCAGAAGCTTGTCCAGGCGGGGGTCAGTGCCCAGCTCTGTGGTCCCTCAGGTGCTAACTTCTCCTGGTCAGTGAGTGCCCACTTTCTTACCTGTGTGTTATACCCAGACTCTGAGCTCCTATGGGTGAGGCGGTGTTCCCATCACCGCTGGCTCACTGTCCAGGTCTGTGACCAGCCCTGCCACAACCTACTGGTGTGACTCTGAGGAAGTTATTCATTTACCTCTGTGCCTCAGCTTATCACTGAGGAGACAGAGGAGTATAATAATTTCTCTCTTCTTGTAGATAAAAAACAGTTTATGTAAAACACCTAGAGCAAAGTCTGACTCACGGTAAATGCTGTGTTGGCTCTCTGGCCAAGGTGTCTAGCAGCAGGCATGTACTTTGTGCTGGTCCTAGCTATTAGCTGACAATGTCAGTGGCATTCCTGTAGAAGAACTCTTTGTATCTTAATCAGTGTCAGGGTTGTAGATAATTCAAGCAATTGATACTAACAAAGAAATGCCCAACAGTGAACAATCAGAATGGCGTGTCTGGTTATCTCTGTAGCCTGTTATTTGTCAGGATATGTGTCAGCATATCTTGTCTTCTTTAAATGGTTAAAGAAATACCTAGAAGGTGAAACTTACAGAGAGAGCACGTTGTGTAAGGAGACATTACAAAGGGAAACCAGTTGGGGAAGAAAGAGGGAGTTACCTAGCTTAGCAGACAAGAGGGAAGAATAGCACAGATGCCATGGTTGAAGTCATGGAGAGGGAATGTGACAATTACAAGAAAGATTTTGGAGGATTAAAAAAAAAAATAGGAACAAAGATTCATTATGGGGACATCTGGCTAGCCCAAACGGTAGAGCATATGACTCTGGACCTTGGGGTTGTGAGTTCAAGCCCCACATTGGGTGTAGAGAGTACTTTAAATAAAAAAGAATGAGAGAGAGATTCATTGTTGTGTTTCAAAAGAAAGTAAGCTAAAAGCTGGAGATGCCCACCATTACTTCCCAGCTCACATTCAGGGAAGAGGTAGCTTTAGGTACTGTATGACCCCACCGTCATGGCTATAGCTCAGCAAACCAGAAATGCCCCCGCCTGCATCCCCAGCCCAGTCATCTTCTGAGAAGCTGACACTGAGACACGTAGACTAACAGTAAAGGTACTGAAGCTTTGGAGATGTGTGTGTGTGTATATATATAGATGTGTGTGTGTATATACACATAAAATTGGAGACTTAAAGCCATACAAAAAATAAATTTTGTCTATTTTGTCAGCCTCAATAATTCTGTGAGTCACTCAGTGTCTTTTTAAGACACATTTGGCTCAAACTCACCAAAGTGGGTTCTGTTAATCGCAACTTATCAAATTCTGACCAAAACAGCACCTTATGCCCCCAAACTGTTTCTAAGATCAGTACCCGACTTCTGTGAACATAGGAATTGGTGCACCTTTCAGGTTTCTTGAGCACCATGATCTGGGACTCTGAGGGCTTGATCATGCTTTTCTGTGAGGGGGCCGGTGTAGTTTGCCTCACTGGTAACTAAGAAATTTTTCTCTGTGTAGGTCCCATCTTTGGTAACAAGCCTTTTGAGAAAACAGAATGAGGAAGACTGCTCTGGCCAAAAAGAAGAATTGCGGAAAGAAATCAGCAAGCTAGAGGAGGTAATCTCTTCTCCAAGGTTCTGTCAGAGTAAATGATACACTATATCCCATCCTCCTCTTCTTTCTACACTGTTCTTTATACTGCCCTTCCCCAAAGCAGTTTGTGGCCATTAGTAATAACACCAAATAAGGAATTTGAGGTTAGGACAGATTGCTGTAAGCTGTTGTGTTTAGGATAGAAACCCAAACACCTAAAAATATTTTGTCATGGCTTGCTTTTTTTTTTTTTTAAAGATTTTATTTATTTATCGGGGGGGGGGGGAGAGAGCGAGCACAGGCAGACAGAATGGCAGGCAGAGGCAGAGGGAGAAGCAGGCTCCCTGCTGAGCAAGGAGCCCGATGTGGGACTCGATCCCAGGACTCTGGGATCATGACCTGAGCCGAAGGTAGCTGCTTAACCAACTGAGCCACCCAGGCGTCCCGTCATGGCTTGCTTTTAAAATATTCTGTCATGCTAACAGTAAAATAACAAGGAAAAAAAATGCACTAACATTCACCTGTTTTCATTTTTGTATGCCTGTGTCTAGTCTTATCCGTATATTAAAACAAAACGGGAGGAAGGAAGGGAGGAAAAAGTTAACATAACTGTAATCAGAGCATACATACCGTGCTGTGTTCATTTTTCTACTTAATAGTACATATTAAACATTTCCCACCAGCGTTTGTCATGACTCCTAAAGACACTTGGAGAAGACTGGATGAGTTTTTACCTCCTTTGGGGCACAGCTACCCTTTGGGCCTATTGATCATCAAGTCTTTCTCTTGGTTTTGAGACATTAACATGCACTCTCAGCCTTGGGTTTTTACTGAAGGAAGACATAGTTCCTGCCTTGTATGGGAATGCATCCTAATATTTTATCAGTATTAAGCTTGTTGTGGATTTTTTTGGAATTTTTTTTGCATTAAGAAAGTTAACTAGTTTGCTGATTTTTTTTTTTAAAGATTGTTTATTTATTTGAAACCCAGAGGTAGAGATCACAAGTAGGCAGAGAGGCAGGCAGAGAGAGGGAGAGAAGCAGGCTCCCCGCTGAGCGGAGAGCCCGATGTGGGGCTGATCCCAGGACCCTGACCACGACCTGAGTCGAAGGCAGAGGCTTACCCACTGAGCCACCCAGGTGCCCCACTAGTCTGTTGATTTTAACAAAAATCATAATGTGATTTTCTTGAATGTTTTATCCGTATCACATCTATTGAGATGTTCATGGAATTCTTTTCTCTTTAATCTGATGAATATGGTGTTGATTTTTCTAGTGTTGAACCATGCTAGCATTACTGAGATAAAAACTCAAGAACTAGTTAATATTTAAATAATTTGCATATTATTAATAAGGTTGGATTATTTTGTTTTCATAGTGTTTTTGTTTTTTATATTAAGGATAGTCTAATTTGATAAAATGAGTTGGGTTACTTTCCCTGTATTTTTTTTAAATTTTTTTATCCATTATTAACATGTATTGTATTATTTGCCCCAGGGGTACAGGTCTGTGAATCGTCGGCTTACACACTTCACAGCACTTACCATATCACATACTGTCCCCAGTGTCCATATTCCTTGCATTTCTAATCTCTGAAATCATTTGACAGGGTTTGGCTGTTTCTGCTCTTTTACTGACTAGCTGAGGAGTTCAGTAGCTAATGCACTTACTTTCAGTTTTTCTTGGTTGTATAATGCATTAATGACCAATATATTACTTCTAAATAATACCTTAGTTATGCCCAATTAAGGTTGTTTCTTTTTTTTTTAAGAGACAGATTTTTTTTTTTAAAGATTTTATTTACTTATTTGACAGAGAGAGACACAGTGAGAGAGGGGACACAAGCAAGGGGAGTGGGATCCCAGGACCCTGGGCTCGATCCCAGGATGACCTCAGCCGAAGGCAGACACTTAGTGACTGGGCCACCCAGGCACCCCTCAATTAAGTTTTAATAGGCAGGATGTTCATTGTTCTGTTCTAAATTGGCTTTTTATGCTGTTTCCCTTGTGATTTTCTCATTGCCTAGCTGTTATTTATCAGTGTACTTGTAAGTTTCCTAAACTTTTTGCTGTTTTCTAATTTAATTACATTATGGTCAGAGAATACATGTGGGATACTGTTTCTTTGAAGATTAACACTTCTTTTGTGTTTGGCAACCTACTAGAGCCTATGGACCCCTTCTCAGCATTTTTAAATTCTTAAGTTAAAATATATAAGATTAATTCTACTGTGGTTTATTTCATTATGGAAATATCTGCTAAATTTGGGGTTGGTAGGGGAGGAGGGCAGTATATACTTTTTCCCCATCTGCCTTCATAGACTCCAGATTAAGAACTCATGCCTTACAGTGAGTAGTGCCATTTCCGTGTTTTAGCCTGTTGAGCGGATTATTTCATCCTGACTGAAACTGCCATACTTAATTTTATTTATACATAATATAATAACCAGACATTACAGTTGAAGGACAGACCCAGTTAACATTGATTAGTTGTACAATTCTGAGTGCCTAATAATTGCAAGGCACTCTCCTGGATAGTGTGAGAGGTAGAAAATAAGATATGGTCTATACTCTTCGGATGATTAGCTTGGTTGTGGACAAAAGGTAAATACACCAGTAGATACAAGCCATTAGTCTACAATGCAGAATGTTATATGGGCCCTGAGGAAAACTATGAAAGTTTTATAAAAAGTTAAGTTGGTTAGGTGTTAATTAGTTCCTCTACTTTGGCAAAACCATTAACACCAATGCACATTCTTGAATTTCAGAAACATACTCTTTGTGTTTCGTTTTCAAATAATTTTATTTGACATTGGTCTAATGGTTAACCCAGTTATTTCCAGTGTATTTTGAGTCAGTTTTTTATTGAAGTGTTATATATAGAGAAGTACCCAAAGCACGAGTACAGCTTGATGAATTTTTACCAAGTGAACATAGTCATGGAACTAGCACCCATATCAAGAAACATTAGTTTGGGCTGTTTTTATACTTTATACATATGGCATTCTATAATATGCACTCTTTTGGGTCTGGCTTCTTTCATCCAGTATCAGCTTTGTGAGATTCATCTCTGTTATATGCAGTTCTTTCCTATCCTTTCAACATATGACTGTAGCACAGTTCATCCATTTTACTCCTGATGGACAGTAAATGTTTCCACTTTGGGGCTATTACAAATTGTGCTGCAACTGACATTCTTCCAACTATCTTTTGTTGAACATGTGTTCACATTTCCAAAGAGTAGAATTACTGGGTTAGAGAATGCCTTGCACTTGGCTCTAGTACATACTGTTAAAACACGGTTGCACCAGCCTAGACTCTGACCAGTAGTGGTTCCACACCCTTGTTAACTTTTGTCTTGTTCATTTTAGTTATAACGATGGATGTGTAGTCGTATGACATTTTGGCTCTAAGCTGCATTAATGTAGTTGAATACCTTTTCACATGGTTTTTGGCCATTAGAATATCCTTTTTTTTTCTGAAGATCAAGTCTGCCCCATTTTCTATTGAGTTGTTTGCCTTTTTTCTTATTGATTCCTGGGAGTTCTCTCTATAGTCTGAATACCAGTCCTTTGTTGGATATATGTATCACAAAGATCTCATATTCTGTTGCTTGCTTTATGTTTCTCTACTTTCCAGTTTATTTTGTTGGTTGTTGGCTTCATCCCAAACCAGGAGATCCTAAAGTTCAAACAAAATGCCAGCTTGAATATGTCAGGGTAAAAGCTGCTGCTCTCACTTGCTCTACTTAACTTGCTTTCATCATTTCTGATGAGGAGTCTTACTAAATGCACCAATAACAAGTACTCTTCTGCTGTTTAACGTTCAGGTTCTTACCAATACGAAGACAACCTTCTTTGGTGGCAATTCTCTTTCTATGATTGATTACCTCATCTGGCCCTGGTTTGAACGAATGGAAATTCTGGAGTTAAATGAGTAAGACACTTGAATATTTTGTGCATAAGTTAGAATAATGCTAATTGGAAGAGGATATATTGACCTTTTTTTCTGAACAAAAATTAGAATATTTTATATAACTGGTATAAAGGGAACAGGCAGACAGGAGGAGAGTCTTGGACTATCCAGGGCATGTACTCACCACCCTTCTCCACTCCTGGAGTGTGTGGGGGACGGGTGGACAGAGAGTTCCAGAACATGTAGTAAAATCTTTCAAAAGTAACTTACTCCTTCCCTTCTGGTTAAAGATCCATAAGGAGGTATATTTTTTATAACACATCATGCAGGATTGTCTGACCAGTGTTACCTCCCATTTACCAGCAGGATTCCCACACTCTTCCAAACTCGTGTTCTGAATTTGGCAGCCAAATCGGCTTACTATCAATTCTTAGAGCTTGGAGTTCTTCAGGGTTATTTTTAGTCACAGTCTGGCTGTAGAATAAATATGTAACATTCATGGTTGTCTTTCATGTTCTCCCTTTAAAAAGTTGCTAGTCGGCCTGGACAAATTCTCATGCTAACTGAGCAAGTCACTTCACTCTCTAAGATTCCTTGTCCATAAAACAAAGACCTTTACAATATCTTCCAAATCTAATATCCTGATTATGTGCATTTTAAAGAAGTACTTAAAAGATTAGAGGAAAAAAGAAACTGCAGAGTGCTAATGATAATAGGAGCCTTGGTAATGCCTTCTACCTTTTCCCTTCCCACAGTTGTGTAGACCACACTCCAAAACTTAAGCTCTGGATGGCAGCCATGAGGAAAGATCCTGCGGTATCAGCCCTCTTCGTGGAGCCCAAGGTCCATCGAGGTTTCCTGAACCTCTACTTGCAGAACAGCCCCGAGGCCTGTGACTATGGGCTCTGATGGGGACAAGAGTTGGCAGGGAAGAAATGTCTGATATTTTCCTTCCCTAATATGAATAAAATAAGCTTTAATTTTATCAAGGGCTCTCATGTCTCACTGGATCATCTTCTCTGATTTGACATCATGGCTAAACTGTGGGGTTTCCTTAAGGCCCTCCTGCGAAAGTGGAAGCACATTTCCTGTCTCAGGATACTTCTGTGATTCTAAGGGTTTTATCGTAGTCTATGCTAAAAACCTCCTAAGTCATCATCTCTGGTGAGAACTGGACTTCAACCTAGATTTTTTATTGCCTATAGGACACTCCACTTAGATACCTTGTTTCAAGAGCTGCCCCCTCCAGTTTTCAATTCCTCATTCTTTCCTTGCCATCAGCATCACTGCCTTTTATATTCCCATTGTCACTACTGAGGACCAGACTCGTATCACCTCAAAGTCAGGTGACTAGGTGTCCTCCTATTTGGTCTCCCAATCTCCAGTCTCAATCCCCTTCAGACTTTTCCTACCAACTCCAGTGCTGGGTACCTAGCAAGCGGACCCCGTCGATGTAATTAAATACTGTGAAGACCCCATCCATCAATTCAGCGCAAGTCTGGATGAGTAATTCAGAAATACTCATCCCATCTTCCAGACGCGTCCATGGCCCACCGGGCTTCTATTTAAAATTTTGATCATCACCTCACCTCCATGAGGAGAAGGTAGGTCGGAGAGCCATCATTTCATTCTACAGATGATTTCAACCCAGATCCCGAGGTTGTGAGTCCTTAAGAGGCGGTAAGATCTGGAGAACACAGCCAGCACCCGGGTCTTACTGTCAAAATCAGGGAGCCGTCGACCCGCCCCATTACTCTCTCCGGTACTTATTCTTAAACGTAAGAGCGCATAACAATCACCTTGAGGCTCGCCGCTGGATTTCCGACACAGTGGGGCTAGGGTGAGCCGCGAAGTCCGTCTTTGAAAGGAGCTCCCCCACCCCCCGACCCCCGCCCCCACCCCACAGTGATGCAGGCGGTCTAGGGACCGCACCCTGAGAGGCAGTGAGAACCGGTTGACTTCACAAAAGGCTTCCCGCAGGCTACCCTCGGCCGCCACCAACGCCCAGGCTCCAGGCGGCCCCATCTTTGCCGCCGTCCGCCTGCCCCACCCTCCAGGCCCGGGTCGGCTGCGGGCGGATTTCAGTCGGATGTAGACCCGGGCGCAGAGGTGCCAACGACCAGCCACTACCTGGCTTCCACTTTGGCCAGCCACAGACACCCGGAGGACTCGCGACTTTGGTGTCCAGCAGCGTGTAACGCGGCCGCCCATTGGCTCAGCTTCATACAGCTTGGCCGTAGGGCATCCAAAGGCTTTCAGAATTGGCCGGAGCTGCAAACGCCGGGGCCGGTTTACGGGTAGGAGCGCGTTCTAAGGGGCGGGATCCGCCTGGGCCCCGCCTCCCTCGGCTGCCACCGCCCTCCGCTGCGGCCTCGCTCGGCGCCCGGTTCCGTCCGCTGGGCGCGCGGAGGCCCCTCGGGGCGACTCTCTTTATCACCTCCCCCGGGTGGGTCTGTCCGGTCTGCGAGGCTTCGGAAGGGAGAAGGGCTTTGAGGTCAATTTTGGATTTGGGGGTTATGTTCAGGAATTTCGGGTTTGCCAACACTTTTAAAAGAAAAATACAATGACTTATCTTCATCAAAGTTTCATCAAAGAGTTCAACACCAAGAAAAGCGCGCAGTCTTATCATTTAAAGACCAGGTCTTTAATGAGAATGCCTTTAGCTTTAAGGGGGAAAAAAAACCTCACTAAATTGTTCTAATTTTTCTGCTTTGGCTGGAGACAGGTAAAGATGACCTCAAATCAGGAATTCTCAGCCCTGCATTGGGCACCGTTAGGTTAGCTACATTGCGGGTCACTGGCAGCCAGGGGAATTCTGTCCACGGGAAAGTCCTCACTTTGTGAGTACGTATGGGACTTTCCTGGTACATTCAAATACTAATAAAAATAATGGCTAAGGTTACATGCTTACTAGATAGAAAATGCCTCTCAACCAGCATCTGAAGTAATCCTCCTCAAACCGCAGAATGTATTGGTACTATTAGCTCTAAATTGTGGAAGGAACATCAGGGCATAGAAAATGGTGTATTTCCCAAGGTCACCAAGCTAATAAATACTGAAAAGATCATTCACATCCAGCCTGAACTCTTACAGTCATTTAGAGATGAGTTTACACTTGCTTCCACCAGGGTCTTTCTGTCTTCACTAGCATTTAGAGGTTGAGTCAGGAGAGGATAGTACCCACCTTTATGACACACCACTATTATGGGTGAGATTTAACAGGAAGTGTTGGTGTTCCTTTTCCAAACATAGTATGTTTTGTTTGGACTTTACAAACATTTGACTTGGGCTGATTTCAGGATCTTGAAAATCTGCCTTTGCTCATTCAAATGTTACCATATTAAAATGTTTTAAATTTTTTTCTTTGATCCCCCAAGCTGTAAAGAGAAATCAGAATAGGAAAGCAGAATCCAGTACTTAAAAACAGAGTCTCCTTTGACTCAGTTTTCCCTCATGGGAAGATGAAGTTCCACTTCTGATAACTTTAGTAATCTTATTTGATATGTTGCAGATGTTGAGGGGGATGAGGGGTGGAAAAAAGGTGGTCAGAGGGTACACACTTTAGTTAATAAGTCCTGGTGATGTAAGGTACAACGAGATGACTTATTAAATGCTCCTGTATGGTATATTTTGAAAGTTGCTAAGAAGTAGATCTTAAAAGATCTCATGGGGAGAATTTTTTTTATATCTTTATGAGGAGATGGATATTAACTAAACTTATTGTGGTAATCATTAAACATTTTCGGTAAATCAAGTCATTATGCTGTGTAACTTAAACTCATCCAGAGTTGTCTGTCAATTATATCTCAATAAAAATGGAGCAAAAAAGTCCCAAAGGCATTAGAACACAAGATTCCCTATGATCCTAACTTCCTGGAAACAATCCTGAGTTTGGGCCTATTTGAAAACCGAGCCTTTTCCCTAACTTACCTCACTCTTTGAACTTGGTGAACAATTTTTGAACACCCAGTAACATAATTTTTCATGTAAACTAGCTTCTGAAATATTAAGAGGAATGTCCTCCAGTTTCTGCTACTGCCAGAGATTGGTGTGGCAAAAAAATTTTTTTAAAAAACTGCAAAATGTAATTTCCACTTTCTCTCCTTTTCTCAAAGCAGAGACTTGTGTAATTAAAGAAATTATTTCTGCAGTAGCATTCTTTTCCTGGAAGGCTCGAGTCATTGTCACCCATGACTGAAATTTTCCGTATTTTCAAAACAGATCCGATTATATCTCAGGTAGCTAGAAATAGATTTAGAGTAGGTTTCATGTGGTGCTATTACTATTTGTTGTGTGTGGTGGTTTTTTTTTTTTTTTGCTTGAGTGAATCAGTATAATAGAGGTATAAACATGATATAATAACATTAGAAAGAAAGTTTGCTTATAGGATTTCAAAAAGGTACATATTAGTTCCTAAAAAGGAAGTAGGGATAAGTTTAAAGGTTGTAATTAAAATCTTTCCAGGGAAACCCTAGCATTCAGTGGTAAGATTAAAAACCACATTACTGAAATGTAGCCTACAGCATTCAACCCATTCAACTGGCATTAAATTGGTAACTAGCAAAATAAGTATCCTGAGTTGAATTTCAATTCCAATGTGCTTGGCAAAGCAGAATTGCAGTGTATTTGATCTTTATAGATACAAAATTGGAGTGCATTATGCTATTAAACATGTTCTTATTCACTAATGTTAGTCATTAGTTTTCAAGTACACTGAGCTTTTACTATACTGAGGATGTGCACAATTTCATTCAATATTCAAAACCTATCCGTTAGGTACTGCTCGTGTTTTCTTTTTACAGATGAGGAAGATGAAAGTCCAAGAGGTTAGAGAGCTTGCCTAAGTGCCAAAGCCAGAGTTTAGATATAGTGCCAAGTAAGAATCTTGACACTGTATTGCTTTCCTTCAGAGGAAGAAATATTCCCATTGTTCTATTTATTCTTTTCTAACTACACCAGATATTTTAGAATGTGACGTCCCATAACCAGATATACTTTTAATACATATCTTCCAAATCTTAGAGTTGGTTTCCCTTAGGGGAAGAAAGTTGGAAATATGTTCTCTTCTGGCATAGTAAAAAGGTGATCCACTTTACAAATGGAATTCCCAGTTTGTCCATAGCTAATTCAGTCATTGTCACTGTAGACCCGGATGGGCAACCTAAGGCCAGGAGGCCAATGCCAGTCCACTGCTGGTTTTTGTACAGCCCAAGAGTGAAGAATGGGTTTTACATTTTTATTTTTTAATTTTTATTTATTTATTTTTAAGATTTTATTTATTTATTTGACAGACAGAGATCACAAGTAGGCAGAGACACAGGCAGAGAGGAGGAAGCAGGCCCCCTGCCGAGCAGAGAGCCCAATGTGGGGCTTGATCCCAGGACCCTGAGATCAGGACCTGAGCTGAAGGCAGAGGATTAACCCACTGAGCCACCCAGGCGCCCCGGGTTTTACATTTTTAAATGGTTTTTTAAAAATCAAGAGAAGAATCATAATTTGTGCCACATGAAAATTATACGAAATTTACCAGGAGTGAGCCCTCATGAAAATTATGGACTTTGGGCAATATTGTATCGGTCCAAGGTTGTCAGTTGTGAAAATGTACCTCTCTGATGGGGGATGTTGATGGTGCAGGAGGCTGTGTTTGTGTAGGGGTAGTGAGTAAGTATATGGGATAACTCCATATATTCTCGGTTTTGTGGTGAACCTGAATCTACTCTAAAAAAAAAAAAAAGGCCTTTTAAAAATATATATAAAATTTAAATTCAGCATCCACAAATAATGTTTTATTGGAACACAGCCATCCCTGTTCATTAATATATTATCTATGGCTTTTTCACTCTAAAATGTAGAGATAAGATGGCTGGGAAAAGCCTCACGTATTTACTATCTCGACTTTTACAGAAAAGTTAGGCTATCTCTGGTAATAGGTAAGATTCTGGTTGCAGTCCTGCCCTAGGAGTTGAACTTCCAGGCTTCACAGTCCTCCCTCTTTTTCTTAAACTCGTTATAAGGTTTTTGACAGGTGACTTGACCTTGCCAACGTCAGCTTAGTCATCTGTTAAAAATGAAACTATAGGGGCGCCTGGGTGGCTCAGTGGGTTAAAACCTCTGCCTTCCGCTCAGGTCATGATCTCAGGGTCTTAGGATCAAGCCCTGCATCAGGCTCTCTGCTCAGCAGGGAGCCTACTTCCCCCCCCCTCTCTCTGCCTGCCTCTCTGCCTACTTGTGATCTCTGTCAAATAAATAAATAAAGTCTTTATAAAAAAATGAAATTATAGAATTCTAATAAGACTATTTCAAGGATTAAATGAGTTGAATACACATAAAGCATCAAATACATGTAAGTAATCATTTATTTTTATTTTAACAATTTCACATTCCTCTTATGGCCCTCCCCTTTAGAATCTGGATATATTTTCTCAATTCTTTGAAATCTGCTTTCTTTCTTTTTTTTAAAAGATTTTTACTTATTTATTTATTTATTTGACAGAGACATCACAAGTAGGCAGAGAGGCAGGCAGAGAGAGAGGGGAAGCAGGCTCCCTGGTAAGCAGAAAGCCCGATGCGGAGCTTGATCCCAGGACCCTGAGATCATGACCTGAGACGAAGGTCCAACCCACTGAGCCACCCAGGCGTCCCTGAAATCTGTTCTTTATGTGGGGATACATTTGTCTGCCTGGGAGTCTTCTGCTTGTCTACCAGAAAATCCCCCATGACAGGGTTATGTTTATTGCTTTAATTTTACCACCCAGTTTGTTCCTCTTGATCAAAATTAGCTCCAGAACAGTAATCATCCTGTTACTTTATCTGTCTCCAAAAGCACAAAATTGTTAGCGTAGCAAGTCAGTTTATCTTTTCCAATACCAGATGTCTTGCTGAGATACATGTATTTATTTTCAGAGAACACTTATTCAAACATTTTTGCCATTCTCCTATTCTTACAAGGAGACAGCTCCTCAAAATCACATGAAGTCACTCTGACTTAGCAAAAAATGTAACTGAGTCACTATCCTGAAGATTTTAAAAGATTCTTATTCAGTAGAAAAAAAATGTTAACCTATTAACCAAGAATTTCTAAATAGATTGGAATTCCAAAGGCCAATAGTGACCCATTCATAATTACATAATTAGGTTCTGTCGTTTTAACAAAGCTATTCAGATTCAGCTAACATTTGAGCAGCTATTATGGACTACCACTTTTCCAGGACTTACATTCTTTCCTGTTCATACTGTTAACCATCTTTAGAGGTCAAGACAGTAAGTCAGGCTTTAGGCTTTTAAAGTTCTTTGACCCCACTAGCTGATCACGTTGGAGAAATTTCATTTTTCTGAGGCTGTTTTCTATTTTGTAAAATAGGAATAATACTACCTGCCTAACTGAGTAGTCATGGGAATCTAAGAAGGTAGTCAGTGGAAATCAATTAGTGTGAGTGGGACATAATCAGTTTTCTTTTCTTTATCTGTCAATCTTATATAGTCCATCAACAAGCAATTCCCATTTCCACTAAGTCGTGTAAAATTAAAGGAATTATTTTATCACCCGATGAATTTCAAGATCTCAGCCTATCAGGGTCTGAGCAAAGGCCAGCTACCTCTTTTATCCAAGGTGGATGGAAGAGCTCTCCAAGTGGCACATGGCTGGGCTGTTGGCCATGTTTTCCCTAGCAATCAGAAAGAGTTTTCTCTGCGATGTATGCTGCAGGTGGAAAGAGTTCACAAATTTGTTTCTGCCTCTAGGTCAAGAATGTTTACATTCATCACCTGTTTTCCATAGCTGGGGCAAAGTCTCACAAATAGGGCCCGAACTAAAGGTGAAGCAAGTGTGGGGTCTAGGGCACCAAATTTAAGGAGGCACTCACTGCCAAGGTTACGCAAGATCTCAACGCTAACAAGGTTTTCTTCCTTATCTGCTATATCCTGAGGAAATTTGGTTTTATATACAGCAAACAAACAAGGCTTACTCATTATAGAGAGGTTGCGTCCAGCTGTCTTAGAGAGGCAGGAGGGAGGGCTTAGGATGGGAAAGAAACTTTCCCAACTTGACCAGGGAAACTTACCCGGGTCAAGTTTTATTAAACTCCCTTGAAAGACATGCTGGAGTTCAAATGCCCATTCTTAAGGGATTTTTTGATGTGGAGGAGACCCCCCACTGAATGAGCTGCCCACGTGTTCAAGGCAAGGAGTACTTTTCAGGGGTTTCTTCCCACTCTCAACTCTGGGGCCTCTAGATGGGGGGGAAGTGTGTCTCTTGGTTAAATTATCCTAGCTCCTATCCCAGATCACTTTCCTCTCTAACCCTTCGCCACCGACAGCCCCCCTCACCCTCACCGCCACCTCCACCCCTGAGCTCAGTCACTCAAAAATTGAATTTGGGGCAGGAGGGGCGCGCTGGAGCGCGGCTATTCTCGGAGCCTGCGGCCTCGGCGAGCGTTCTACGTCTCGCTCACGCTGGGAGATCATGGAGGATGCGACTAGGTCCTTTGGGAAAGGTGAGACCCCTCGACCACGGTCCCGGACTGGGGGCGCCGCGTAGCTGGGAAAGTTGGTTCTGGAGAGGGGGTTGCTCGGCCTTGGTCCCCAGGCCAGCGCGGCGGGGAGGGATTTGAAGGGATCCTTGCGCAAAAGACACATACAAATGTGTCTTCTCGGACGCGGGAGGCGGGGCGGGCGCACTTCTCCTGGGGTCCCGGGGGAAGCGAGTGAGCCCCTCTCCCCGTGGGCTTACGGGCCCCTGCTTCCTCGTCTCCCCCACAGGAAGCCTCCCCCCCGGGCCGGTCCCAGACGGCCTGATCCGCGTCTACAGCATGAGGTTCTGCCCCTACGCGCACAGGACGCGCCTCGTCCTCCGGGCCAAAGGCATCAGGTGAGAAGCCGGAGGTCAGAGCTGCGCAAGCGCGCGGGGTGTTCAGAATCTGGGGCGCCCTGCTCAGACTTCAGAGGGGCTCCTAAATGGTTAGTCCTGGGCGGGTTCTGTAGCAGGCGGTCCGTAACGCCCCAGCTTTCTTCCGAGTGGAGCCGAGTCGGTGCCTGAAACTTTCAGGACAGCTCAGTGCAGACCTAACGCTACTCCTGGTGAGAAGGCTCCCTCCCGTCCCGAAGCCGAAGGCTGGGCACTGCCGGGGCTCCCAAGGCTTTCCCGGACCGCTCCAGCCAGCCAGCCCCCCCGCTTCCATCCTTCGCCCCACCCCCCTCACCCCCGCCCCACCCCCGCCCCGGCGCCTTCAGTGCGCTCGCTTTCCTCCTAGCGCTTCCCGCCTCCGACAGTTTTGCTTGTCCTTCTTTTCTCCACTCTACCCAGCCCCACTTCCACCGCTCCCTCCCCCGCGCCGCCATCCCCCAAAGGCTAAATTGTCAGTTTTTGAGGGTAGGGCTTTTGTCTCTTTTATTCATGAGTTAGCAGAGAGCCTGGTGCAAGGTAGGTGTTCAAAAATATTTTTTTGAATGAATGGACAAATAGTTCCAAACAATGACATAGAAAAACTTCGGTCAAGAGGCCTCTTTAAGGTTCTGGCATACTTGAAAAATAGATCCATTTTCTTCTAGAAGGAATTCTGTAAAACCAGCACCTGCCGGGGAGGTCTGGATGTGGGAGGCAGAGCCACTTTGTTGGAGTAGGGACTGGGTTGGGGGGAGGCAGCTGGCCTCAAAGCCAAAGTGAGGCTTTTGACTCTTGAAGAGCCCATCCTTTTAAGGGATGACTTCAGAGTTTCAGATTCATGTCAGAGAAATACTAATATAGAGACGTATTAAACAAAATTACGTAATTCTACTTTGTTGAGTGTATATGGAATGTATTTCCAGATTCTTCCTTACTGTTCAAGTCTCCTTGTCCCCAAGGTTACCTATTTAAAATAACAGTTACGTATTTCAAATAAAATTTAGAGAACAGTAGCCCGATGTTTTACCCTTAGTGACAAAATGGTAGCTTAGGAACCAATGTAAATATTTCTTTAGGGCAGGGTTTCTCGGCCTTGGCACTGTTGACATTTTGGGGCAGGTAGTTTAGTTTTGTGTGTACATGTGTTTGGGTTGGGATGGGGCGCTGCCCTGTGCTCTGTTGGACTTTTAGGAGCACCCTGGCGTCTCTGCATTAGCTGTGACAGCCGAAAAATGTCTCCAGACATTGACTTGTGTCCCTGCAGAATGGGGCAAGATCACTCCCTGTTGAAAACCACTGCTTTATGATTTAAGACCATCTCCTTGATGGAGCAAAGAATATACTCATTTGTTTCCTTTAATCTTTTAAACATAGGTGAGCACTTCTGGTAACTTTATAGGCTTGAGCCTCTAATGATAATAATGAGAATAAGAAGAAGGTTATTGATGCTCATGTACCTAGGCACTGTCCTGAGCATTTCAGACATATTCACTTATTCAGTCCTCACAGCAGTGCCAAGAGATGGGTACCATTATTACCCCCGTTTTCCAATTAGGGACATTGAGCACAGAGAGGCTAAGGAATTTGGCCAGCATCACAAGCTAGACTGTCCAGACCCCAGGCGGTCTGATGCCAGAATTCAAGTCCTAACTCAGACATTTACCATATTCTGTTGTGACCTGTTAATATCAGATGTGCATTTGCAAGTGTTAAGATGTTGGAAACTCTGGAATGCTGTGGTTAAGTGCGTGCCCTCTGAGTCCGACTCCCTGGCTCTCAGCGCGGTTCTGATGTTTCGTCGCAGTGATAATGGGCAGGTGGTTGAAACTCCTGGAGCCAGGAATCACAAGGAGCACATGAGACAAGGCAGAGAAAACATTTAGCACATCTTAACTACAGGCATGAAGACAGTGACCTTGCTGTGTATTTTTCTCTGGAAAAACCTAAACTTTGGAAAACTTATGGCAAACTTAAATTTTATAAATTGATTGCTTCTGCTTTTGGGATGAGTGTCTGCCTGCCTAAGCCTCTCTTTCTTTTTTCTTTCTTTCTTTTTTTTTTTTTTAAGATTTTATTTGTTTATTTGACAGACAGAGATCACAAGTAGGCAAAGAGGCAGGCAGAGAAAGAGGAAGAAGCAGGCTCCCTGCTGAGCAGAGAGCCCGATGTGGGGGTCGATCCCAGGACCCTGAGATCATGACCTGAGCTGAAGGCAGAGACTTTAACCCACTGAGCCACTCAGGTGCCCCTAAGCCTCTCTTTCTAGTTCTGTCTTGTTTTCCCTTTGCTTTTTAAGACATGAAGTTGTCAACATTAACCTGAGAAACAAGCCTGAGTGGTACTATACAAAGCACCCTTTTGGCCAGATTCCTGTCCTAGAGAACAGCAAATGTCAGTTGATCTACGAATCTGTCATCGCTTGTGAGTACCTGGATGACGCTTACCCGGGGAGAAAGCTGTACCCATATGACCCTTATGAGCGGGCTCGCCAGAAGATGTTATTGGAGTTATTCTATAAGGTATACCCAGTTTTTTTTTTAAAACGTTACTTACATACAGTCCATTTTACTTTGTATGTGTTTCCCAAACTTGAGTTTATTTTTGAAACTAAGTCATTGGTCTGATCATTTTGTTGCAACATTACCTGTCTCTTAGGAGGGTAACTAGTATGGAATAATAGTAAGGCTGTCCCCTCTGATATTAAAGATGGAAAGTTTAACTGATAGGCTCTTTTCTATTTCGACCAGCAGTCTCAAGAGGTATGGTTATGGCATGGTTAGGACCATGTGACTCCAGGTAGGAATGTTGGAAGAGCTGAAAACTGGTAGTGTGTTAAAGGAAATATTTCTAAAGTTTCAGGTAGAAAAATTGTTGGGGTGTGAAGAAGGGAATGCATGAAAGGGGACTGCGCTTTATTCGGAGCAGTAGTCCCAACTGTGCAGGAAATA
Organism: Mustela erminea; assembly: GCF_009829155.1. Taxonomy (NCBI): domain Eukaryota; kingdom Metazoa; phylum Chordata; class Mammalia; order Carnivora; family Mustelidae; genus Mustela; species Mustela erminea. The sequence goes on from NC_045627.1 coordinate 67,609,427, forward strand.
AGAAGAGAGAAAATTAATGATGGGGAAACTTTATGATAGTTCTCTTTGAAAAGAGATAAAAGGAACTCAGGGACATCAATGGCCGACATGGCTTGAGCATTTATGCTGTACTAAGCACTATTCTACCTGCTTTATAAAGGTTAACTCATTTAATGCTCACAAGTGCCCTTTAGGGTAGGTACTGTTACTGTATCCATTTTTCAGATGACAACACTGAGGCTTAGAGAGGTTAAGTGCCCCGCCTAAGATTGTACAGCACGGAGTAGCTGAACAAGTAAGGAGCACTGGAGAACCCCTTTTAAAGCACCCTGTTTTACCATGGTGCGGTGACCGTGGATTTCTGGAACCACAGGGATGACCCTCCGAGGAGGTGGGGAGCCTAGATGTGGGCATTGGCTTGTTAAGTTGGAGTGATAAAGCTCTGGCTGCATTTTTAGGAAGAGCAGGAGTGCCCAGAGTTTCCTCAGACTGCTCTACTAAGAACCTGTGTTCTCTGATTAGGTCCCACACTTGACCAAGGAGTGTCTGGTAGCATTGAGATGCGGGAGAGAATGTGCTGATCTGAAGCTAGCCCTGCGTCAGGAATTCTGCAACCTTGAAGAGGTACAAAAAGGGGCCCCTCTCCTGGTCAGATACAGTGCAAGAAGCAATGCAGGGTCCCCAGCCTGGGCCCCCTGACAACCCTTGCTTTCACAGACTTAGTCTTTCTGCCAGTCTTTGATAAGTTCAGCTACTAGTCATCTAATTTTAACCTGTGGGTGCTTGCCCTCCACTCACCTGCTATAGAATTATTCTTGAAAATGTGGCAAGAATACAATAGCCACAGTAGGGAAAGAGCCCAGATGTCCATCGACAGATGAATGGATAAAGAAGACGTGGTACATACATACAATGGAATACTACTCAGCTATCAGAAAAATGAAATCTTGCCATTTGCAACAATGTGGATGGACCTAGAGGATATTATGCTAAGTGAAATAACCCAATCAGAGCAAGATAGTTATCATTTGATTTCACTTATATGTGGAATTTAAGAAAAAAACAGAGGGGCATAGAGGAAAGGAAGGGACAATAAAACAAGATGAAATCAGAGAAGGAGACAAATCACAAGATACCCTTAATCATAGGAAACAAACCAAAGGTTTCTGGAGGGGAAAGGGTGAGGGGATAGGGTACTGGGTGATGGGCATTAAGGAGGGCACGTGATGTAGTGAGCACTGGGTTTAATAAGACTGATGAGTCACTGAACTCTACCTCTGAAACTAATAATACATGAAATGTTAAATAATTGAATTTAAATGGAAACAGTAGTGAAAAAAAACCATACATACCAAATTTTCTTCATCCATTCATCCAACACAGAACATTTAGGTTGTTCCAATATCTTGGCTATTGTGAATAATGATGCAATAAACATGAGTGTGCAGATGTCTCTTTGAGATAATGATTTCATTTCTTTCAGATAATATATCCTGAAGTGGAGTTGCAGGTTCATATGGTAGTTCTAGTCTTAATTTTTTGACAAATCTCCGTAATGTTTTCCATTGTGGCTATACTAATTTATATTCCTGGCACAAATTCCTTGTATCAATATATTTATGTCTGGGCTCTCTATTCCATTCCACTAACCTACGTGTCTGACTTTGTGCCACTACCATACTGTTTTGGTTCCATTTATTTTTATCCTCTCTAGTTAAATTTTTTTTAAGATTTATTTATTTATTTATTTGACAGACAGAGATCCCAAGTAGGTGGAGAGACAGGTAGAGAGAAGGGGGGAAGCTGGCTCCCTGCTGAATAGAGAGCCCAATGTGGGGGCTCAATCCCAGGATCCTGGGATCATGACCTGAGCCGAAGGCAGAGGCTTTAACCCACTGAGCCACCCAGGTGCCCCCTCTCTAGTTAATTTTAAAACTGTATTTTCAGTGTAAAAATCCTGCATTTTTTATTAAATCTATTCCTAGATATATTTTTTTGTATTACTGTACATGGAATTGATTTCTTAGTTTTTTTTCAGATTTTTCATTGATAGGGTATGGACTGCAACTGGATTTTTACATATTGATTCTGTATCCTGCTCTGATATTTATTGTATATTCTTTGAGGGTTTTTTTTTTTCAAATATATAAAATCGTGTCATTTCTAGGAAAAAAAAGAAAAAAGAAAAAATCTGGCAAGGAAGGGGGAAGGGCATGTGATGAGTTTCTTCCTTTCCCTGAATCACCACATTCCTTAGGTGGTAGCTCTGTATGGCTTCTGTCTGTACCCCCTGCCAATGAGGCTAAGATTTTAGATTCCTTAGGGATTTTATTTGGCTGCTAGTAAAAGGGACCTACCTACTGTGAACTTATTTTATAAGGATTTATTCTCTTATACAAAAAAGCCAGAGGTAGTGCAATTCAGGGCTGTTTTGATGGCTTTCTTATAGTTACTAGGGACTGAAGATCTTTCTCTCCATCTGTTCTGTCATCCTGAGTACAAGTCTTTCATCCTCAAAATGACAAAATGGCTGCTTAAACTGCAGCCATTACATCCATGCTCCACGTTACAGAAAGGAGAACAGAGGGGAAAAATGGCAAAGGGCCATGCCCCTTTATTATTCACAGGCTTTTGGGGTGCCTGAGTGGCTCAGTTAGTTGAACATCTGCCTTTGACTGGGGTCATGATTTGGGGTGCGAGGATGGAGCCCCACGTTGGGCTCCCTGCTCAGTGGGGAGTCTGCTTCTCCCTCTGCCCCTCCCCCACTCGTGCTCGTGCACACCCGCGCACTCTCTCTCACTCTCTCAAGTAAATTTTTAAAAAAGGCTTTCCCAGAATTCCTACTCAATGACTACTTAAATCTCATTGGCCAGAACTTAGTTGTAGCAGAACTATGTTCAGGAGAGGCTGGGAAATGTAGTTTTTTCGAGGGGGGCACCCTGGATAAAATCAGGGTCCTATAAGAAAGAGGGGAAAGTGACTATGGGTAGGTTAGTCAAGGAGCAATCTGGCAGTAATATGGCTCCTTAGCCCTTACCTCTAGAATAATCTGGAAGGTGGTTCTATGACTTCCTTTATCTTTGTTCTAGAAACTGATACTTTCCTTTATGGGTGGGTTGTAACTCTGTTGGCAGCCATCAGAATGCTATTTCCCTCTTAAGGGAAAACCGATTATTAATACTCTTCAATTTGACCTTTGTCAAGTGGAAGCAGATTAAATTTATTTACACTTCCAGCTGCCTATCTTAGATTTGTACAGTTGCAGTATTTATGGATGATAAATAATCGTCTGTAAGAAATTACTCTCATGGGGCACCTGGGTGGCTCCGTGGGTTGAAGCCTCTGTCTTCCGCTTGGGTCGTGATCCCAGGGTCCTGGAATCGAGCCCCGCTTTGGGCTCTCTGCTTGGCGGGGAGCCTGCTCCCCTCCCCACCCCCACCTCTCTGCCTGCCTCTTTGCCCACTTGTGATCTCTGTCTGTCAGGTGAATAAATAAAATCTTTAAAAAAAAAAAATGACTCTCAGAAGAAAAAGAAGCTCTGATTTATAGTGTTTTCTGTTTCAGGGATGTAAATACTCCCACCAGAGGCTGATTTTGACCTACCAGTGTTGTGTCTCCAAGCTCAGGGTTGAGAAGAGATGTCATCGGGGGTTGGTCAGCTCTGGCACATTCCTGAAGAACACAGTTCCACTTTATCTTCAGTAGCTGAGTTCTAGAAATAACCGGTTAACTAGCCTAAGTGTAGGTAGCTTTCACGGATGGTACTTAAGGACCTCTGAGTATTCAGCGTTGTTCTAGCAGATTTGAATGTGGTTTTGTCCCATCATTACCAAGAATTATAAATACCATGTAGGCAATATAAGAATCTGAACCCTGCCCAGTTAGCTGGAATTATTTGATCCAATCCTCTAAATACAGTATATCAACTCGAGGAGATTCTAGTGAAATAGAAACTTGTCAGAATAATTTTGGTAGAGAATGTTCCCTGACATGTGCAGCTCTTTTGCATGGTTGTGTGTAATCAGGATTTTGTTTGAGCTGAAAGTGTGTTACATCTACATGGTCTTTCTGAGGGATAAGCAAGTTGAGATACCACTATGTGATCTTCTGCCGTGCAAAAGGATCTTTTGCCAAGCAAAAAGCTCAGTTTACCTTTACAGCCTTAAACTCTGACAGTTTCTTGTTTTGCCGTAAATGCCCCTGACTTTAGAATTTTTTCTTAAAAAATAGTTTCATCAAAATGAAAGGTTGATTGTGCTTCTTCTATAATGGCATTTTTCTGTAATAGGTTCACAGTTGTTTGAGATGCATGACTGCTGTTTTCATGATCAAACCGGCCTCCTCTCTGCTCGCTTTCCCGTTCTGAACATTTTCGGGAGTTTTTTAAAATGGCGGGGAGGCCATTCTGTGAGCACGCTTTCTGTTTTCAAGCCCAGTTTCTCGTCTTTACTGAATCAGTGTCAGCGGTACTCATCTTTTTGAGCTTTATTCTTTTTTTTTTAATGTTTGTGACTGATTTCACCATATCAGAAGAGCACTTTGAGCCCACTTCCGTTTTATCCGTGTGGGTTGGAATGTGCCAGACCTTCCAGCCATGCTGCTGCTGTTCTTCTCCTCCTCCTCCTTGCCAGTGTCCTCGTTCTGAGTGTTTGCGTTGTGGAAGCACTTGGCTCAAGTACAAGGGCAGGGAAAGGATTCAGCCCGATTTCTCTGATGCTTCAGAATTTTGCTCTAGTTCAAGGTTTCTGTGCATAATGGATTCTGCCTTCTGGCTGGCTATTCCTTGATCTCCTGCTAGTCATCAGCGGAAGTCCATCCAAGGAGAAGAGAAGGGCGGTGACATCGAGAATTCTGGAAAAACGCTGAGGGAGTGACAACCTGCCTGAGGCCTTTGGCTCCTGGGGGCCACAGGACACTTGATGTTGTTAATTCTTGGCATTCCCCAAACTGCCTTGATGTATCTCCGTGCCAAATTTCCCATTTCTCCAAATTTGATTCTGTGCCTTGTGTAGCTGTTTGCCTGAGGTCAGTTTGTAGAAGTTGTCTTTACAACGTCCAGGAGCGTCTCTAGTGAAATATTTTCTTGATTCCAAATTTCTCCTCTAACCTTAATTTTTAATCTGTCCTTTCTCCTCTCCAGAAAGAATACATTTGTGCCCAGTTAGATCATATTGTCTGGGTTAAGTTTTGCTATTTTTCTTTCTTAATTCTTATTAACTCCAATAATGAAATTACTTACGTGTTGCTTAATTGTTTCTCTTTAGATGTCACTAGGACAGGAGGGAAGGAAAGTTTATATCTGGCTAATTGTTCACTGAAAATAATTTTCTATAGTCTTTTGTGTACAGCAGACTATTTATAAGCTAAGTTTATCTTGTTATCCACTAACTTACCATGTTACAAACTAAATTCATTGTTGCTACCTATTTTTTAATAAGAGCTTTATTGACATAATTCACAGACCACAAATTCACCCTTTCCAAGCATACAGTTCAGTGGTTTGGTTTAATATTTACACAGCTGTGCAACCATCACCACTAGTTAATTCTAGAACATTTCTTCGTCTTAAAAAGAAATCCCTTAGTCATTAACGCTGGCTTCCCATTTCTTCAGAACCTTCCCAGCTGCAGGCAACCCCTAATTTACTTTTTGTCTTTATGAATTTACCTGTTCTGGACATTTCATATAAATGGGAACATACAATGTTAGCCTTGCATGAGCTTCTTTTATTTAACATCATGGCTTCAAGGTCCATCTTTTATTGCTTTTTATGGCTGAATGATACTGCGCTGTATGGATATGTCATATTGTGTTTATCCCTCAGTTGATGGATACTGGGGTTGTTTCCACTTTTTGACTGCTACAGGTAATGCTACCGGGAGCATTTATGTACACGTTCTTGTGTTGGACATATGTAGCCAATTCTCTTGGGTTTGCTAGGTGATTTAGCATGTCTACTAATATGCCTTTTTTTTTTTTTTTTTAAGAGTTTATTTATTTGACAGACAGAGATCACAAGTAGGCAGAGAGGCAAGCAGCGAGACTGGAAGGGAAGCTGTCTCCTTGCTGAGCAGAGAGCCCGATGCGGGGCTCAATCCCAGGACCCTGAGATCATGACCTGAGCTGAAGGCAGAGGCTTAACCCACTGAGCCACCCAGGCGCCCCTAATATGCTGTTTTTAGTGGTAACCACCATCCTTCCACACCGAGGAACCGATGACCCTTTATAGACAGTGGCTAATGGAGTGGTTTTAGTGCTATTGCAACTTGAGTAACTTCATCCATTGTCCAATTCTGACAGCTTCTTTCTAGGTAAACTAATATTTGCTGTATTTCTGTTAAGAGCTTTCCGCTATACCGTCTACCACCATGTAAATAAGAGACCAGTAATTATTCCTATTATTTAGAGATTAATTTTACTCTTTCCAATTGTGAAGAAATACTTGTTCATTAGAGAGAATATGGAAAGTACAGAAAAATACAGAAACTCAGACCAAAAAAAAAAAAAAATCATAATCCCATTACCCAGAAGTAGCTGTGGGTATCATTTTGGACTTTTTATTTCTTGTCCTTTTCGGCTATGTATATTTTTATGTCGTTAAAATTGTAGTGTATATAGAATTGGGCTACCATTATGATGTAAAGGTCTTCCCATATTTTTATAAACCTTGTAAATGCTTGTTCATATGTATTAAGAGCATTTATTAAAGAAGCATTATTTATGAGGATGGAAAATTATAAACCTTAATGTACATTAGACAGGGAATGCTTAGATAAATTACATTCCTCTTGACAAAGTTTTAGAATATAATTGAGGTTCAGTGGGATGAGGCCCGGAGCCGATGACCAAGAAAGAATTCTTGAGCTATCTTTGGTGCAAAATGGTGGTTTATTAAATCACGGGGACAGGACCCATGGGAAGAAAGAGCTGCTGCCCTAGGGTTGTGAGGAGTGACCCATTACATACTTGCAAGTTGGGAGGGGTCAGGGAGAGCGTCAGTCTCTAAGGAATTTTGGAAGCAAGGTTTCCAGGACCTTGAGGAGTTAGCTCTTGTTGGGAAAAGGTCATTTATTACAGTCTAATAAAACCCTAGTTTTGAGGCCCTTCGGTATATATCGGTGGGCCATATGCTTAGGGATGATTGCCAACATGTTATCTTGGAGGGTTTAGAGATAAAGGAAGTTTCCAAAGGAATTTTTATATTTTAAAGTAGACCCACAGGATCCTGGTGTATGTGGGGTGGTCAGGCTAGGATTGCCTTTTGCCCTTAGCAAAGTGTTAAGGTGGAAACAGTTGAGTCTGTAGAGGAATGTCACTCTGCCTGTTTCAAGGGCTTGTCAGTGGGTAAGGAAATTTAATAACTTTACTTCTGCCTCTGTTTCCCACATCGCTCTTGTGGAATTTTATACAGCAGTTAAAAATGAAAGAGGTAGAACCATGTGTACTGACATGAAAAGATTGCCTAGAAATATTTGAGTGAATTACACAGTAATACAGATGGCACGATCCCACTTTTGTAGAAGAAAACAGATGTACATATGTGTATATATATATGTAAATAAATGTCCAGAGAAATGCCTAAAGAGATACACATCACACTCCTAATAGAGACTGCTACTGGGATAGGAAAGAAGAGTGGGCAAAAGCAGGGATGGGGAAGAGCAGGTCTTTGCCATTTAAACTACTCTCTAGTAGTCTGGGTGGCTCAGTCGGTTAAGCCTCTGCCTTTGGCTCAGGTCATGATCCCACGGTCCTGGAATCGAGCCCCACATCAAGCTCTCTGCTTGGCAGGGAGCCTGCTTCTCCCCTCTCTCTGCCTGCCTCTCTGCCTACTTGTGTTCTCTCTCTCTGTCCAATAAATAAATAAAATCTTAAAAAAAAAAAAACCTACTTTCTGTCATTTGAGCTTTTTTAAATAATGAGAATGTATTTCTGTATTATGGGTGCAATCTTTAAAAATAGAATATAATCACTTTCATTCTATGTAATTCTCCATGTGTATAAACTGGAGTTATTTATCCTGCACCCCCCACAAGGAATATTTAGGTTGTTTCTAGTCGTTTACCATTGTGAATGGTGCTGCAAGAAACAGCAGTCTGTTCCTCTATTTGAGAATGTCTGAGTCAGACTTCTAGGAGTGGAATTACCAGATCAAAGGGTAAGAACTTTTAGAGGCTTGAGCTGTGTTGCTAAATTGCTTCTCCAGAGACTTGTGCTGTTTGTCCCCCACCAGCAGTATATAAAAATTCTCTTTACACTTCCCCTTTTTACTGTGGGGAGATTTCATTAAAGAAGATATTTGCCTGCTTTGGAGAGAGGCAGTAGTTTATTTATTGTGGACTTCATTTGTTTATTTTTTTTTTTTTGATTGTTAGTGAAATAGACACTTTCCCCCCAAAGTATGCCATCTCTTTGTGTGTGTGTGTGTGTGTTTTAAAAGATTTTATTTATTTATTTGACAGAGAGAGATCACAAGTAGGCAGAGAGGCAGGCAGAGACAGAGGGGGAAGCAGGCTCTAGCAAAAAGCCTGATGCGGGCCTCGATCCCAACACCCTGAGATCATGACTTCAACTGAAGACAGAGGCTTAACCCACTGAGCCACCCAGGCTCCCCCGCATTATGTTTTGTTTGTGAAAATGGGCTGTTACCCATCTCTGTCTATTAAGATCTTCCTGATTTTCCTTGTTGATTTGTAAAAATCCCCCTTAATGAGCTCCTTACATATAAAGGATATTTGGCTATTTTTCAAAAACACTTGTTTTTTGTTTGTTTTCTTTTGTTTTTTAGTCTGGCTTATCTTTTTTGTACATGATAGAAATACAACGTTTAACAATATTGTGCTATGTAGTTCTTTCCTGTTGTGATTTCTTCCACAGCTTTTACGGATAAGAAGTCATCTTCCCCTTTAGGGGAAATTAAAGACATTCCTTTATATTTTCCTTCAACATCCATCACTTTATAGGTATTTGACCCATCACGCGTTGGCCTCCTGGCTTCCCCTGCTACTATTGTACACACACGTTGACAAAAAGAGTAAGTCCATTAAAAGGATTCCAGCATAGAACTTTCAGAAAGGTCCTTGAATCCCCAAATGTGGACAAATTGCATTCTGAATCTTCATCAGGGACTCCAGGATCATACCTGAATAGCAGCGGGAGAGGCGTGTTCTGTCCCAGACCCTATGTCGGAGGCTTTTTTCCAGAGGAAAAATGGTTTTATATGTCCTCCAAGTTTGTTTCTGTACCATTGGTTCATTTTACAGGTAATCACTTCATTCTCATTAGCTCAACCTCAGTCTCATTCAGTATAACAGGGACCTGAAATCTGAAATGTGGAGAGCCTTCTCTTATCTTTCATGGACTCGGGGTTTCTGCCCTGGAGTTGGGCACTTTTCTGTTGCTTCTGGAGAAGGGCCTGCCTTGCTCACGTGTTGGCAGATGGTTTTGTGTCTGGTGTGGGTTGCGGGGTGGATTCTGCTTCTTAGGAACCGTTTCCATCAAGAAAAAACCCCACTTTTTTGTTCTCTCCCAGAAAGGACAGCAGCGCCTCTGCAAGCCACCAGGCTATCTGTCCTCCTTGGGAGGCAGTGACAAGGGGCGTGCCTCGGACAGCGGCCTCTCAAGGTTAAGCACAGTTAGTGAAGCTGATCCTGAGCTTCACTACCCAAGACTGTAGAAGGAAGCTTTCATGGGAGAAAGTCCGGGTTTTGCTTCTCTTTATTATGTTGCTGCTTCTCTCTCCAAAATCTTACAATTTCTCTTACCTTCTTCCTTGGTGAACTTCCTGGGGGAGCCAGCCAGCGCGCCTCACCATCGATGGCCACAAGGGGGAGCCCGACGCGCTTCTTCCTTCCATCTGCTCTCTCACGCGAACCTCTTTTAGGTCCTCCTGGGGGAGCCCGAGAGGCCCTCCAAGAAGACTAGGGGTTCTTCCATCCGGGCTTTTTCACGCTTAGGGGAGGGGGCGGGGAGGGAGAGGGTGAAATCTTACCGTCTTATTTTACTGTTTATCCTAAAATCTGTCGTTGGAGCTAATGGGCTGTAAGCAAGCGACTGAGTTTAGACTGAGAACACAGAACTATTTCATTAAAGTTGCCTGAAGACGTTCTTATCAATGGAATAGAACAGGAAGGAGAGAATTTTGTAAAAAATTTGAGTTTTTTAGAGCACAACGTGGTGCTTGAACTGACAACCCCCGAGATGGAGAGTTGCATGTTCTACAGACTGAGCTGGCTAGGCATCTCCCAGGAGAGAATTTGGTAATTTTCTCATTTTCTCTTTTCTTTTCTTCCTCCTCCTCCTTCTTCTAATTCTTCTTCTTCTTCTTCTTCTTCTTCTTCTTCTTCTTCTTCTTCTTTTTTTTTTTTTGTCGTGATTGTGTCTTGTCTCCCAGTGGGGCAGGTGGCAAAGCCAGAGAGAGAGGACACAAGGGACTGGGGAGGGAGTTCGCACAGGGAAGCCAGAGGCTTTCAGTTTGCTGATTCTAAGCTTTTTGCTGATACTTAAATGGAAAGAACAAACAAAGAATTCACAAGAGACTTGGCAAAGCTGCCGTGATCAGTGTCCTGTACTTGCCTGTTTGATGTTCAGCAGCACAGAGTGGCTGTGGTCTGGGAATGGGGAGAATGCTGATTTTGTCTTCATTCTGGGCTACCGGAGAGCTCCTTTAACTTCCTGGGACTGTTTCCTCTCCCGAAAAGTGAGAGTCCTTTTGTGCTTCCACAGGAGAGGAAGAATCAGTCTCAGTTCACCAGCGCCCTTTCCTCTCCCCCTTGGCTCAGGAAACTCAAGTCCAACTCAAAGCTTTATTTAAGGAACTCTGCAGGACCCCAGGTTTGACATCTCGATGTCGTTTTCCTTCCTTGTTTTGACCTTCCGTTCTAACTTTTGTTTTCTCTGGTCTTAGTGTTTTATTATTTTCCATGTTTTATATATTATGGTATACATTTTTTTTTTTTAAACACCGCATCTTTTAATTCCTTGGTACTGAGCGTGGTGCAAATACATGGTAAAATGGGAGGGGAATCCCACTAGAAGAGGTCCAGTGGCCCCTTCCATACTGACGCTATGTGATTCTCAATGGAAAGGCCACTGCCTATGTCTGGAAGACACCAGGTTTGCATGGAAGGGAGCGATCCCACTGAGGGTCTTAAAGACTTCAAGAGGGGCTTTTGGGTGGCTCAGTGGGTTAAGCATCTGCCTTTGGTGCCGGTCGTGATCCTGGGGTCCTGGAATCGAGCACCGCATCGGGCTCCCTGCTCAGTGCGGGGGAGTCTGCTTGTCCCTCTCTTTTTGCCTCTCCCTCTCTGCTCCTGTTCTGTCTCTCACATAAATAATTAAGTCTTTGAAAAAAGATGAAAGTCCGAGGGAATGTGAATATGTATTTTGGGGGTGGGAAAGGCTAGAAGAGGATAAGTGATGCCTCATCTGTTCCATCCATGTGCTCAGCTTGACCTTTTTTTTTTTTTTTTAAGATTTTTTGTTTATTTGACAGAAGACACAGTGAGAGAAGGAACACAAGCAGGAGGAGTGGGAGAGGGAGAAGCAGGCCTCCCACTGAGTAGGGAGCCCGACGCAGGGCTCGATCCCAGGACCCTGGGAACCTGACCTGAGCCGAAGGCAAACGCTTAACGACTGAGCCACCTCGGCACCCCTCATCCTGACTTTTTATTGTACCGTGTACTTTGATAGGGCTTGAATTCCTTTGAGTGTTTATATAAGAACTAATTGTATCTGTAACATGTATATTAAAGACATACTCCTACTTTGAGTAAGTAAAAAGCTTTAAACAAATACACTAATACATACCAATTACTAAGCAGTTATTCATTTTCAAAATATCGCTTTACCAAAGGACCTAGCATGGACTCCAGTAAATATCTCTGTGTGATGTGTTTTGACAAGGACTTTCCCAAGAGCACCGCTCATCTGTAAACAGAAAAGCTATACTTGTTCCAGGGTCAGTCGATTTAGATTTCATTCTGATTTGTACCATGAAGGCCAATAATAAGCTGGAGGTATATGTTTCGAAGCCAGTGGTAAAAGTTTGCATAATTATTATCCATTTGTGAATATAAAGAAGATTTGATGCTGTCTGGAATCCATAAATACTGAACGATTTGTTCCTTCCTGCTGTAAGTCAGATCTATTTTCCTTATGCCTTAAAATAGCCTGTTTTGAGTTTTCATTGGCCAGATTCCACTGGTTTAGTCCATCCTGTTAGTTTTCTTGAACAAAGTGATGCTCCCTAACATTTTTTCAGACTTCTAGGACACTCATCACGGGAATTCCTCCATGCCATGTCAGGGGATAATGAAAACTTGGACTTGAGGGCAGCAAGATTTGGTTTCTCCTCTGAGAAGGGTCGCAGGTGGGGGATCTCGTTGATTTTTTTCTGTGAGAGATGCATCTGCTATCTGTAGATGTGAGGTTTGGATGTCTCTGTGTTTTCTCCTCATAAGAGCTTTTGTTTATTCATGCATGATTATGTCACTCCCCACCATAACATCTGAGGTGGGCACTAACTTACCACCATTTTACAGATGAGAAAACTGAGGCTTGGAGGAGGTGGTGTGTAGGTAAATTGCCTCGGATTCCATATTGAATAGGAGGCCTAAGCCTGGCCTAAGATCAGGTCTGCCTGCCCCTGAGCTGATGTTCTTTTTTTTTTTTTTTTTTTTAAAGATTTTATTTATTTGTTTGACAGAGATCACAAGTAGGCAGGGAGGCAGGCAGAGAGGGGGAAGCAGGCTCCCCACTGATCAGAGAGCTTGATGCAGGGTTTGATCCTAGGACCCTGAGATCATGACCTGAGCCAAGGGCAGAGGCTTTAACCCACTGAGCCACCCTGGCACCCCTGAGGTAACGTTCTTAACTACAGCTGTAGACTACATCAGAGTCCATAAGCTGGAGAAGGAGCAGTCAGGCCTGGTGATAGAGATAGGAATAGAGAAATCCAGACAAAGGATATAGAAATCTGGCTCTGTAACTATAGGGAAGTATGTAGTTGATGAGTTCTGTGGGTCCAAGAGTGTTGTTTGCTTGACTGAATTGGGGGGTTGGCACCATACTTTTCTCTTTGAAAAGACCTGGCTTGACAATAACCTCTACTAAGCATTTTTGCTTTTAAAATTTTCCACTACTTTTTTTTTTTTTTTTTACTGTATTTTGGCTATGAAGAGTTTATCTGTTTGCTTTACGGTCTGTGTAAATTTGTCCCATTTGGAAATGAGAAATTCTGTTTTAATGCAAAGAGTTGACAGTGTTAAGTAGCCCAAAAGTGTGAAGTTTGAAGAGCTCAAATAAAACAAGAAAATAGGATATACAGTGTTGAAATTTGAGGAAATCCACTAAATAGCATTTGCTCTTTCCTGTGTTCATTTTGAATCAAGAAATAAGTCTACAAAGAGGAAGACATATGGAAACCATGGTATCCCCTTAATTAGGGATAAAGTGGGTCCTGGAGAATGGGGATCACAAGGACAGCAAGCAGGGTTTCTAATGAGGTCCCCTCCCTCTCAGCCATGGGGGGTGTGGGGCAGGGCCCCTGTCTCCAGGGACTGAGCTCCTCCTTGGAAAGCTTAGGACTCTGAGGAAATTGTTTCAAGCCAAGAGGTCGGGGCTTCGCTCCCTGTCTGGCTTTTCCTCCAGATTCCCCAGTCAGATGAGCCACCTCGTTGTTCCAGTGTTGAAAGGGGGGAAGGGCTGAGCATGGCTGGGAGTTTGGCCCTGAAGGAAGTGGAAGAAACCTCAGGAAAAGGGCAGGACGCATTGTGTAACAGATTGGAAGGAGAAGCAGAGCCTTGGTTCTCCCTCTTCGGGAAGCAATTTGATAATTGTATTTAGCATCTATAAATATGTCAGCAGGTAAGTAAATTAATTGCTTTTGTTCTGTTCAAACTTTTAGATTCTTGGCTATCAGAATACCATCTTCTTTGGTGGAGACTGTATATCCATGATTGATTACCTCTTTTGGCCCTGGTTTGAGCGGCTGGATGTATATGGAATCGCCGAGTAAGACCTTTGACTATGGGGTTGCATTGGGTGGCAAACAGAATGGTCAGCCATTCACCATGGAAATGTAGGGATGTTTAAAGTAGAAGAAATTCCCTGGTGGACTCGGGGAGACCGTGTAGGGGCCCCAGGCAGAACACGTGCTTTGTTCCCATGATGCTCTGAGACATTGAACTTGGGTGGGCACCTCTTGGGCTCCCAGACAGTCACAGGGTGGGTGCTGGACAATTCTGGCATTGGGGAACTGGGTTTGGCGGAGGCAGAACAACATCTGTACCCTCACAGATTGAGCGTGGGCTCGAACCCACCCACCCACCTTCCACTTTGACTATCTCTGATGAAAGGTCAGATAGAACATATTTATTTGTTTATTTCTAAGATTTTATTTATTTATTCATCGGTGAGAGAGAGCACACAAGCAGAGAGAGAAGCAGGCTCCCTTCTGAACAAGGAGCCAGACCTGGGACTCAGTCCCCAGATCCCGGGATTATGACCTGAGCTGAAGGCAGACACATAACCGACTGAGCCACCCAGGTGTTCCCAGATAGAAAGTATTTAGATCTTTTAAACTATGTGTCAACATAAACATGACCAAAACTTGTCTGTTCTGGGGACAGAGTACTGAGCCATGGCCCGGGAACCCTCCCCTCTTGGATTTTCCACTAACCAGTTGTACTGTCTTGAGCGAGTCACGGGTATATCCTAGACCTCCACTCCTGGTCTGTCTTGGAAAGGGCTCAGTCAGCTCCAGTACTTCAAGGTTTGATGATGGTTTTGCTGACTTTTAAAAAGTGTTTTTGGAAACTACTTGTCTTTACTTTCTTCAAACTCCCTGCAGTAAAATCTAAGAATGACAGGGGGTTGTCTTTTTTGGGGTAAAGAGGGAAGCCCACACACTTAATTTCCCCAGAACAATCAGCCCACAGGTATTTTAGCAGTGTTGTTAAAAGCAACAACAACTTCCATGATTCAAAACACACACAGATAAGATTTTCCTCCAGGACATGATCATGATCAGTGATGATAAGGTAACTAAGATAACTTTATAAACCAGCCTTTTGTGTCTTGTAAATCTAAAAAGTCACGCATGCCACGTTTCCCGATGGCCTCCCTTGCAGACGAGCTAACAGTTCTTTCCTGTCCTGCAGCTGTTTGAACCACACGCCAGCACTACGGCTCTGGACAGCAGCCATGAAGCAGGACCCCACGGTGTGCGCTCTTCTCATAGATAGGAACATTTTCTTGGGCTTCTTGAATCTTTATTTTCAGAACAACCCTGATGCCTTTGACTATGGACTAGCTTGCTGAGCCTCAGTCCATCCCTTCACCATCCAGAATTCCCAAGCATGTCGTGACTCTGCATCAGGAATTGTTTTGGTGGGTCAGTCAATCTGTTCGTTTTCTTTGAGGTTCCCAATAAACGTGGAGACAGAAAATGTATTCTTTCTGATAATCCGTTGGTGTGACTCTTCTGGCCTATACCTTCTAAAGATCCTCTAGAAATCTCTAGTGCCCAGTGCTGATGCCCAAGCACCTTTGGAAGACTGGGAGCCTGTGTGCCTTCTGGTTCCTTGGCCTTTGGCCCAGTGTAACCTCCAGATTATTGGGGTTGATGCTGATGTGGAGGTTCAAGGCCTGTCCATTGGTGATGTTCATCACCACAGATCAGCACTGTCCACAACCTCCCTGGTGAGTGGAAAGCTAGAGAAGAGGAGGAAGAAGAAAACACTCCAGGTTCCCAGTCCTCTCCATTTGGCACACAAGAGCTGCCATCCACATGGGCACATGTGTCATTCACGTTCCCACTTTGGCATGGGCCTCTGAGACACCGAGGGTCTTATGACTCAAAGAATTCCAAAGCAGGAAATGAAACACCCGTTGTCCGCCCAGACTAACGACGTCAGGATTTCGCTGGTGCTGTCAGGGCTCAGGATGGCTCACAAAATGTTCTACAGCCAACATCCTGCCTTGAAAAAACAGACACGCCCCAAACCCAGTCCCAGGCAAAGGTCACTTTGTTGGATTTGCGTCACACACACTTTCAATTTGTCCTAACAAATGCCTCTGGTTGCCTGCTGTGTACCCGGACCCATGGCGGGTGAAGACGACAAAAATGCAGGAGCCTCCTGGTCATTCTACTCCTCTTGGTTGAGGTACTTTGGAGCCACTTGTCTTGGCCCCAAGTGGTGTCTCCACTGGCTCTGCCCAGTGTTGCTCACCACAGACGGTGACAAAGATCCCAGGAGGGTGGCCGGAAGTGCTGGCAGGTACCCAAGCCTGGAAGCTTCTCTCCCTTACCCCACAGGAGTGGAACAGGCCTGTCCGATGCTATTTTATCTCAGGGTCTAGGGACCAGCCTGTGATCATTTCAGCTGTGTTCACGCCTCTTTGTTTCTCAGCCTCTCAGCCATGCAGGGCACCAGGCAGTAGAGGACGTAATGTAATGTCAGTGCCCACTGAGGTGCTGTCTCCGGCCTCTGCCTCTGACTCAGCCCAACCAGCCCAGTTTCTCCCCACATCTCAGCCTGGCCTGGCCATCTGCTGCCTCTGGGTGGGTCTTGACTCATGTAAATAGTTACCAGTGTGACTTGGAGCCAGTTGGATGGACGCAAACCTGCGGTGAGGTGGCCTGGTGCGCCAGAAGAGGTTTCGCATGACGTGAGCATCTCAGGAGGGGGCGCCCCATTGCCATGGCACTGGAGCCAGTGCAGAGTAAAGTATGTGAGTCCCATTTTCCTGGGATCGTTGCTGGGCCCGTCTCCTCTCCTAGGACTTGGGGACCCATGGGTCTCTGGGTGTAAATCCTGTGTGCTGGCCAGCATTCAGCGTGAGACCGAGATTGTTGTTGACACCACAGATAATGGCATGTCTCTGGACGACCAAAACCAAAGATGTTCGTTTTGGGGCTCTACATACTAATTTTGAAGCTTGAAGAACCAGGCTCCATGGGATGAGAAATGTGCCCGCGGGGAAAGATGGGAGCTGGTGGCACACAGCCCGGTTTGGGGTGTGGAAGCCTTTCGTCCAGGCGGGCTCTCTGCAGCTTGCCTCGGTCACCTGCGCTGCCTTCCACGTCTCCCTTCTCCTTTACATCAACCTCCTGCCCCGCCGACGACTCGGTTGTCAACCTCTGGATAAAACTACAAGGGTTTAGCCTGGAGACAAGAGGCAATTAAATCATGCTCCGTGAGGAGCGTTTCAAATCCCGTGTCTTTTATCACAGGAGACGGCAGAAATAATATATCAGGGTTTTAAAAGAAATGCAACAATGAAAAAACATAGGGATTCTTCCACCCTCTGCGACATCTCGTGTCGCAGAGATAACCACTTTTAACAATCGGTGTATATCTTACAAAAGCATGTTAAGCCTACAGATTTAAGGTGAAAGCTGTTCTCTGTCTTGCAGAGCGGAAAAAGAGAAAAATAGTTGGAACCACAGCATTTGGAAGAGCCTCGTTGTCATACTTGAGGGTGTATGTGGACTGCGACCAGAGGAGGTCCTGGGAAGCTCGCTTCCTTCAAGGTTCTGAGCTGGAGCCCATCTGCACCGAGTCCAATGACATCCTGATGCGGTTGGGGGTGGGGTGGGGTGGCTGGGACAGCTGGCAGTGGATTGGGGGAGGGGTGGTGACTCAGTGTTCCTTGAAGTTCCTTTTCGCTCTAAATTTCTCCAATCTCAAGACAACGCAGTTGTCGACTGTTCATGTGCATGAAGTCTGAATTACAGGGTCCGAGCTGGAGTGTGTTGCTCTTGCGTGTGCCTCCAGGTCGCTCTCTGGAGCTTTGATGGCAGGTGGAAGTGGTGGTGGGGGGGGTGTCCCTCTCCCTGATTCCTCACTTTCATGTCTTGCCCAGTCCACGTTTCCTTTGTCAAAGTCAATGGCCTTCTAGATTACGGGGGTTCTGTGATGCTTGGCCTTCAGAACCAAGCTTATACCTCCCGTGGTTTATGTGGGCCTGGTTCCATTTTTTAGCTAAAATCTTCACAAATAATTAAATATCCAGCTCAAGGAGGGGGCTGGTTCTTGTAGATCAGCCTCCAGTCCCTTTCTCCCTTGCCCCCACATACCGAACACTCTGCCCCCAGGAGACTCATTTCCTATTCATCTTCCTCTGCAAGTCCCTGGAAGGCTGGACATTGTTGTTTTCAAACATTTTGCTCACTTCTGGCTCCTCAGAGCTCTTGAGCCTCTACTCATGCTGTTGCCTCTACTCTGTAGTCTTTCTCAGAGAAGACTCTGGTTTTCTTTGTTTTCAACCAGCCTTTTCTCTCGCAAGTTCAAATACAAAATTCTTTTTTGTGCCAAGAGATACTGCACCAGCGTGCATAAGAATAGGGCCGTTCGGTCAGACATACGGAGTTCCAGTCCTAGCTCATTAAATTCTGTTGCATAACCTCTCTGAGCATCAACTTCTTATCTGTAAAATGGGCCCGTGAGTTTCTATTTCATAGGGCTGTTGAAGAATGATGAGACCCTCGGTGAAAGGGCTCAGCACCTGCCAAGTAAATGCTCAGTGAGTGGCCGGCAACCCTGTTATCATGGCGAGACTCCTGCAAAAGATCAAATCTGACCTCTGCGTTCATTTTCCCATCACTTCGTGGGACAAGATGTCCTACGCTGCACATGGCTTGATTCATGGTTTGGAGTGTTTTCTGGTTCCCTGCGTGTGGGCGTAATCTCAAATGACCTGCGAGCCCTTGGAAACTGGGACTTTTGTCTCTCTTCCTCCCCTTCCTAGCACCTCAAACCTAGCTGATCACTGAATCCCCAAATCTTGCCACATTGTCGATGATGGGAGCATACAGATCCTTTCCCCTGTTGTGAAGTGCTCCAAATCCTGCTTCTCCGCCCTCCTGGAGTGTGTTAAAGTAGAAGCGTCTGAAATGACCAAAGTCCTGCATGGTGATTAGTCAATTTGAGGGCTGTGCTGTGCGCAACACACAGGCGCCCCAGGGGGCGTGCTGCTCGGGGGGAAAGGACAGGTGCTCCAGGCAAGCACAGTGGAATACTCTGTCTTGTCACTTCCTCCCAAGGATCCAGCACTTCAAGAATCCCTTTGCAGACAGTGGGGTCCGGGCACGGACCTTGTCCATAGCAGACAAGGTGTGGCTGAAGATCAAGGGTCTGCTTCCTGGCTTCGGGGCAGGCTGGCAAGTGGGTTTGCAAGCCTGTTGGGCCCGTGACAAAGCAGCCGAGGCAGGCTCCGACCTACAGCTTGCCCAGGGGAGCCGGAGCCGTTTCTGTCCGGGGAGTTTCCGAACTGGGGTTTCCGACTGGGGTTTCCAAATCTAGCATGGCGATCTGTTAGCAGGAGCAGGCTTTGATAAATCTGGGTTTATGCTTCCAAAGCCGGAGAATATTGGGTTATGCTCAGGGATTTAGGAAGTCTCTCAAAAGGGTGTGTGTGTGTGTGTGTGTGTGTGTGTGTGTGTGTGTGTTTCTGTGCATTTCTGCCATAGGAGGAAGGTACCAGGGTAAATAATTAGAAATGTATAGATAGTAAGGGCAGGATTCATTTTTTAAAAAGATTTTATTTATTTATTTGACAGAGATCACAAGTAGGCAGAGAGGCAGGCAGAGAGAGAGAGGAGGAAGCAGGCTCCCTGCCAAGTGGAGAGCCCAATGTGGGGCTAGATCACAGGACCCCAAGATCATGACCTGAGCTGAAGGCAGAGGCTTAACCCACTGAGCCATCCAGGTGCCTGGCAGGAATCATTTTTTAAAATTCCGTCCTAAAATAAAATGGTAAGTGGCCATTCATTTGCTCTAGAAAGGGCCTCTTTGGGGACTTTATCTGGGACAACCTGATGGCAGCAGGGGTAGGGTAGGGGACGACGGGCATCCCAGTTGTAGTGGAGCAAGAGCTGCCTAACCCGGAAGGCAGAGGAAGGGCTGGGTGGGGCTCTGCTCAGGCTTCTGGTGTTCCGTGGAGGAAGGAACCCAAGGTAGAGTCAACAGAAAACTTCTGTTTATGGTTTTTGTTTGTTTGCTCTGTTTGTGGTCTTTGAGTTTATTGTACAAGTCCTAAGCTAAGTGCTTCCCATGTGACCTTTTTATTCAGTCTTCTCAGTGGCTCTGTGAGGTGGATAGTATCATCCCCATTTGATAGAAGAGACTGAGACAAAACCAGGGCTCATAGACATTACAAGACTTGCTGAGCTAGGTCATGGCACAGCTGGGATTTGAACACACAGCCCAAGTTCTCAGCCCCTGTGTCACTTGTACGGTCTGGAATCTCAGACTCCTTGGTCTTTGCATGGCTTTGTCATGGGAGACGCTGGGTGTCTAGTGGGTGGTACCTCAACAGGCAGGTCTCCATTTTGGATGGGTGCATGCAGTTAAGGGCAGGGGTCCCTACTTCCTTGTCTCTCTCTGGATCTTGAAACATTCAGGCTGAGCGATCTTGCTGCTTGAAGTCTGGTTCTGGATGGGTGGAGTTTCAGTAGTTTCCCTGCCTGGTCAGATTATAAAATGTTGCAAGGAGGACACAGATGTGTGGAGAGGGCTTCTAGGAATTGGTCTGGACAAAGCGAGGGATAGCGAGAGGACAGAATGCCACCCACCTCCTGGGCCCTGGATCTGGCTCTACTCGAGGTCTCTGCGGTCTCTTGGTTGGCCCAGATTCCTGGGGTAGGAGGTATGTATGGGCTGACTCATTTTCTTTGGCTGGGATATCTTGGGGCTGATTCAGCACTAGCATTGCTTTTTGGAGGAGACCCAAGACAACTGTCAACCACTGGAGGTCTAACCACTGTCTTACTAAGAGACATTTGGTCCAACATAGTCCAGTCTACCCTCCGGAAGTAAATGAACGGTGAGGCCTTGGGGGCTCTGTGCTTCATCTCTGACCAGGTGGGAAGACAGGCCCAAGGGCAGCTTATGAGAAGTGGTGGGAAGTGGGTTTTTGCTTTGTTTCCATTTTAAATAAAGTTACCTTAAGAGAGACCTGAAAGATCACTGGTAAGTGGGTTTTAAACAAACAGATGGGACCAAATTCTTCCCAACCTCCTAGCCCACCCCTGTCCTGCAACTGGTACCTGGAACTTTTAAGACCTACCTTTTCCCAGCAAGAAAAGATGGCTTTGAACATCTCTGAGGTTTGTGTGGTTCCATCTTGCTAGAAGAGTCTGTTGCTGATGGCTTTATTTCCTGCTTTCTTTGTGGGGCTGCAGAGGAACATCAAAGGAATAGAAAATGCTGCTAACGCCAGGAAAGCAGGGGTCCCGCATTGTGCGGGAGGAAATAAACCAGGCCCGGGCCCAAATGAACAGAACACATGCATTTGGGGACAGGAAGACAATCATGTTGAGTAAATTTTCTTTGGGGAGGCCCTTCACGTTTTCCTGCATGTAAGGGAGCTGAAACGGTTACAGCCCAAACCCAAAGCTGATCTGGGAGTTCTCGAATCTCCTCTTGCCGTGCAGGCCCGAGAGCCACAGTGTTTCACTTTCAATTACTTAATGCTCTTTACTGTTCTCGGGCTTACTTTTTGGCCATCAGTTTTGTCTTCCTAATAGACCCACGTCCATGGGACAGAGCCCTCATCTTGTACTTCTGTTCCCCACATAGCGTCTGATCCAGGGCAGAACATAAGCTCTTTGCTCAATACTTGATTAAAAATGCCTTTTTCTCACTCGGGAGTCATGATGGTGGAATAAAATCCAGGCTATTGTTAACTTTCATGGTAAGATACTTGGTGGTGAATCTGTATGTACCAAGTTAGTGAGTACATTTCACAGCAATTAACTGTGGTTAATATCACAGCAGTTAACAGAAGGGAGGATCACTTGGAAGCAGACTTTACGCACTGAGATGTTCACTGAGATGTTCACTGCGGTGTTGTTTATAACAGCAAAAGAAGTGGAGATACTTAAGTGTCCCTCAGTAGCGGAGGCTGGGTAAATTAGGGTACATCCATACATACAGGGAGATAGTAAGGAAGCAACTCTTTTGAAATATAGGGTAGAACCAAATGTTCAAAAATGATATCTAAGAGACGTTAGACGGTATGATGCAATTCGTGTAAAAAGGAAAAGGATGCATGCACATGTGGTACATACATAGAAAAAATTTGGAAGAATATGCAAAAAACTTTGTATTGGTTATGGCTGGGGAATGGCAAATAAGGGGTGGGTGCTTTTATCTGTTACTTTTTCTGTCAGTGGTTGAATTTTTTTTATCATGACTGTATTGTTTTTATAAAATTTTTTTAAAAAAGCAACTAGTTAGAAAAACAAGCTATTTTTGGATGGCAAGGAGAAAAGTTAACTCTAAAAGATGCCCTTCCCAGGGTGGGGATCTGGGGACGAGGCAGAGGAGGGTGAAGTGGGGTGGGGACAAGTCAAGTGGTTATTGGCTCTCTCTGCTCCCGGTGTGCCGGCCATCTCTGTCCCATGAGGCGGAGATCGCTTTGAGCATGGGAATTTTCTGAATCACAGCCTATGCAGTGACTTAAGTTAGAACTTCCAGGACATTCACTGACCCTGCCCACCGTGCTGACCACATAGTTAGGGACTTCACGGTTGGGGGGCAAATCAGCAATGGCTCACCACTGCTTATTGTATGAAGTTCACATTTACCACGGCTCAGCCTTGAAGGCTTTTCTGTGATCAGCCCCAACGTTTTCAAACTCACTGGCTACAACTTCTCAGTGTCTATCAGCATATATACCAGCCCTATGTGGCTTCAGATCCTGGGTTTGCAACTTACCCTTTTGGGGTCAGCGTCCTCCTCTGGGAAATGGGAAGATGTTGACAGCACCCACATCATCATGTGGACATGGGAGTTGAATGAGTGAATGTACATAAATGCATGTAGAAGGGTGATGGGCACCAAGTAGGCACTACTACAATGTTGCCCCGTCTATCAGGCACCCCCCTCCCCTCACTCCATGGTTCTGGCTGGGACACTTTTCTGGCTCAATCCTACCCACATTTCAGAAGCTCTGTTAGGCCGTGTCTAACCCCTAAACCCCCAGGGAGCAGTAGTTCTTGGACTTTCAGAATCATGTGGGGACCTTGGCAAAATGCAGATTCTTGGGCTGGACTCCTAAAGACTCCTCGGAAGTCTGCAGTGTGGCCCGGACACCCAAATCCGGGTGACACCCATATGTGTAGTGTGGGGCCACCACAGGTGAAGCAGACGCTAATCGGGCTTCTCCTTCAGACCAGCCAGTGGTGTGCTCCCATCTTTCTTGTGGCCCTTCCCAACCTAATAGACATCTTGGCCTTGGGCCAACTGTCCAGACATGTGGCAAAATGGAACATTTTCCCCAAGCATCAGGCAGATGCCTGGTGGGGTCAAGCATGCTTGGGAAAGGAGAGAGCCCTCAGAGAAAGGGGCCTGGGTGTCCTCACTGGAAAGGCCTATAAAATGCCCTGATGGACTAAAGTCTCTATTGAAAGACATTTTCTGGGGCGCCTGGGTGGTGCAGTTAAGTGTCTGCCTTCGGCTCAGGTCATGATCCCAGAATCCTGGGATCGATCCCCACATCAGGTTTCCTGCTCCGTGGGAAGCCTGCTTCTCCCTCTCCCACTCCCCCTGCTTCTGTTCCCTCTCTCGCTGTGTCTCTCTCTGTAAAATAAATAAAATATCTTAAAACAAAAACAAAACATTGACTTCTACCTGCAAAACATAAGGGATCTTCTGAAATCTTTCAAAGAAAAAAAAAAAAAAAGACATTTTCTTTCCTCAAAACCCAAAAGCTTCATGTTCCTAGTAGCTCCCACATTTGTTTGCACATCAAGCTCTGTGAAAGAAGGTTTGTGCTGACCTCCCCCACGTTCCCCTTCTGGAACTCCATAGGCTACTTCAAAGATGGGCTAGAAAGGTTCTATTTTGTTGTTTTTTAAAGTTTCCTGAAAGCATAAGAATCAAAAGGGAGTGAAAGCTTCTGGGGGTAAACAGGAAACCCTCCCTGCTCCCTAACTCTGCCCAGGGAACCTCACAGACTTCCTGAAGTGAAAACAAACACCGTGACCAGTTTCTACTCCTTGCAAGAATTTAATTCTTCCTTCAATATAAATAAGGCAGCACGAAACACCGAGAGTTCTGCTGCTTTGTGCTTCAGAAGCAGCTTTGGTGCATAGAAGATCCAGCAGGAAGGAGGCGATCTGCAAGCAGCTGTCCTGCTGAGTTGTCATCTCTGGATAAACAAGAGGCCAGGAGGTCATTTTTCAGTGAACTTTCTCCTGGAAGCCAAGGGGAGGCCGAGGAAGGTTCACACTTGGTCTCAGCTTCTGGAGTCTGGTGTCCGCCTGTGGGGTCTCCTCCAAGCGCAACAACATAAGGATAAGGGGGTGAGGGCAGGCAAGGTATGGGCAGTAATAAATATGGACATTCACCCCGATTCTGGAAACAAATCACAACTGAACAAGGGGCTTGGGGCTATTGCTGGGGGCCATACGGGTATGATCCTTCCCAGCGCTGGGCAGACGAAAACCCAAGTCTGCGCGGTCTGACTCCAGCTCACACCAAAGGGTTCCTACGGCCTCAGTGCCCCATCATTGCTGAGCCTCCTGCTGCAAGTGAACCCTGTCGGGCAAATCGTCCATCTTCCCAAATCCTTGGGGCCAGGTGAGAGCACCCCTGGATGAGGGACAGGATCCTCTGCAGCTCCTGGTGAGCCCGATACCCCATGGAACAGGGTATTCTGCTCAAAGGCCTGGCCAGCTTAAACCCTGGAGGGAAACCCAGGTGCACTCATTCTTGCCTCTCCCTTGGCTTGCTGGGTCAGTGAGGCAGTACCATGGGAGGAATTCCCGAAGGGACAGCAAAGCCACAAATTGAGAAGTGGCTTCCCAACCCCCCTACCCACGCCCGGAAATGGGCCAGGTCCCACTGCAGGCTCTGGCGCCTGTCCCGTGACCGCAGCCCCCAGCAATGCCGAGGTGATCTCTTTGGGGCTTGGGGGCTGGGGCAGCACTGTTGTCCCTGTGTGTCCCCAGGCGGCTGAGCCTCTTCGGGTCTTGCTCATCTGTGTGGCCAGCAAGACCCATCCAGAAACGGGAGGTTCTGTGCCACGAGGGTGCCCCCCTGGAGTGAACAGGTCTTGGGGGCAACAGATGGAGCTAGGTCTCCTCTTGCCTCCAGGCATGCTTGGCTCTAGGACTGTGACGCCGCCGCTGAGGAGCACTCCAGGCTATGGCGTCCCTCCCTCACTCCTCAGCTCTGCTGTCTTCTCCGAACTGGGCACCCGAGGCAGACCCCAGCACCCTGGGGACACGTTCTACCCTGCACCCCCGTCACCCTGTGTCTCCTGCATCTTCCGCCTTCAGTACCTGCCCTCCCTCAGCACAGGCATGGCCAGAGACCAGCTGTGGAGCTTGTCCCCACTACGGTGCTCAGGGCACAGCACACTGTGGGAAGGGGTAGGGGAAGGGAGTGTACCCTGAGTGAGACATGTAGCTGGAAAAGCGGCCGACGGAAACTTCTCTCTGCCACCAAGTATCCACTTCTGGGCAACAGACATTGGCCCCTTGGGGCCTTGAATCTCTTCTAGGTCTTTTCTCCAAATAGTTTAAAAAACGGTAGCCGCATTTGGACCCTCGTAGTGCAGGCTGTGGATGGAAGGTGGCAAATCCCCACAACTGTCCCTGCTGGTGCCTTGGCTGCGATGCTTGGGGTCAAGCCATTACTGGGGACAGGCTGCAGGGTCTTAACATGCACCCCCGCCGGCATTCCTGCAGATCCCCTGTTGATATTTAAGTCAAGCCTGGACCCGGGACGTCAAAAATGACACCCGAATTGATGTTTGCGTTGTCTTCAGCTTGGCGTCCAGAGAGGATTTCGTCATCCTCTTGGCCGTTTGTGGTGATCCAAAAGTAAGACGCAAAGGATCAACCCAACCCAGACAACCACCTCACCAGCAGGCCCCAGTGGCATGAAAGCAAACCAGCTCGGCCAGCTTGGAATCCTGTCTCCTCCATGCCGTGGGGCCTGGCTTCCCCGGTGGGCTGAGCCGTGGCGCCCTACGAAGCCCGCCGTTCTCCTGGGACGGGGCCTGCAGGTGCTCCCAGAGGTGTGGGCCCATGGGGCGCCCTGCGTCCTGGCCCCCCAGGTCCTGTCCGCCCTACAAGACAACAGCTTTGTGGGGTAGGCTGGCATGGTCCGCGGGGATATGGAGGGAGTACTCGCTAATAAGCACCGGCGCGTTCTTGAGCATCTCGTAGAAGGAGTCCACCGTCTTCCGGTAGAGACTCCGCTGCAGGACGAAGGGCAGGAAGAGGTTGAGAGGCTCGGCCCTGCGAATGGCCTCAGGGAGTCCCATGCCCTCGGGTGCCTTGCGGTTGCCGATGAAGAAGTGACAGAGTTTCTTCTCCAGCAGGCTCTTCTCTAGGAAGCGGAGCAGCTCGTGCAGGCGAGCGTCCAAGTGGCTGGCCTTCCAGTCGGCCGGTCGCCGGGACAGCAGGAGGTGCAACAAGGCGGTCTTCAGGTGGTAGCTGCTCAGGCCGCTGGGGCCGGTCAGGCGGCTCTGCTTGGACAGCAGGAATGAGGCGATCTGCAAGCAGCTGAGGTGGCAGGCCCCCTCGGGCAGCGCCTTCGAGGTCATCCGGAGGAAGTGTCGCTCGTAGACGGCAAAGGACAGGAGCCAGTCGGTGCTGGATGCAGGGGTCTCCCCGGACGGCTCCCTGGGAAGGTGGGAGACGAAGTACAGGTCCGAGTCCTCGCACTGGATCACAGGAATCAGGTTGAAGGGCATGAACTTCCCCGAGCGGAACCTGATCTTGAGGGAGCCCGGGGAGTCCAGCTGACTGAAGGCCAGGTCGAACTCATACTTGTGGGCAATGCGGTGCCAGGCTCTGGTGAGCGCCGTCTGGAACCACGTCATGACCCGCAGTGTGTCCAGGTACGGGGAGCCTCCAGCGCACAGCAGGGTCTCCAGCTCGCCGCCGGGCCGCGCCGGGCCGTTCCTGCCGTGGAGGAGACACAGCATGTCCTCCCCCAGCGTGGTCTTGCCGCAGACGCAGCCCCGCGCATCCTCCGTGGCCCGCACCACCTCGATCCGGCCGTAGCCCTGGCGGCCCAAGGGCACGGGGCGGCGGGCGCAGCAGAGCTCTGGGCGGAAGTGGTAGGGCTCAGGCGGCACGAAGGGCACAAAGAGGTGGCAGAGCAGCGGCTTGTCCACCTGCCAGTTCTCGTACATGCTGTCCACGCCGATGAAGTCCTCCACCTCCATGTCCGTGTCCCGGTTGCAGAGGCTGCGCAGGGCCTCCAGCAGGTCATCCACGAAGCCTTCCACGAACTCCCGCGTGCGGGCCGCGTCGGCCGTGGCGCCCCGAATGCAGCGCTCGGAGAAGCGCTCGAGTGCGGCCTTGCTGGGCAGGGTGAGGCCCCGCAGCTGGGCGCCCTCCAGGCCGGGCAGTTCGTCCTCGTCCCCGACTGGGCACTCCGGAGAAGGCCCGTCCTGGTGGTCCTGCCGCCACACCTCGATCACCAGGAAGAGGATCATGCAGAGGGTGCTCCACAGGTCCCAGGCCGTGCGGGTCTCGTTCTGCTGCTGGCCCTCCTCCGCCAGCCGCTCCAGGGCCTCCTCCTCCGCGGCCAGCCGGGCTGCCTCCTCCTCCAGGCGGAGCTGCTCCAGCTGCAGCTTCTCCTGGTGCGCCTGCATCTTGAGGATGATCTCCTCCTCGCTCTCGGGGACCGTGGCGTTCTCCCGCGGGAATAGCAGCGGATGGTTGATGATGGCTGTCACCACCACCAGACACACCCGGAAGAGCCCCAAGGCCATGGCTGGAACCTTCCTGCTATACAGAGACATGGATCAGGATCAATGGTCACACCCAGCTTCCGTGCACAACGCTTCCTCCCCGGACCCTCACACCAACCTCTGTCCCATGGGTCGATCTGTCCCACCCAGTGGATGAAGGTCACACGGTTCTCCTGCCTGGCCCACAGTCCCCACCCCCTGTGCTGCAGCATAGCCTTGGAAGAAAGAACTGCAAAGTCCTTGCACACAAGCAATCCTGGCTGAGTGACTCGCAGAGGCTGTCCTGTTTCTGTCTGCCCAGTCCTTCCCCCTTCTGGAAGCAGCAATGCACTTTCCCCAGGAGCCAACCCTTCTCTGGCCCACGTCCTATGGCTTCGGTGGGGATAACCCCACCCCCAGATCCAGGGGAGAACATATAACCCAGGCCCAAGCCACTCCACACCTCCGCCTCCACAGTGTGGATTCAGCCAGAAGCACAGGACCTCCCTCCGGCCAATGGGAGGGACACAGAAGTGGGATTTCCTGGGACTGATGGGGAGAAAGACTTGGTTTGCCAGGGAACAGGATCATGGCTTGGGTGTGGGGGGACGACTCTCTATACCTCAAAGGGGGGGTTTGCTTGAGAAAGATGCCAACAGACAAAAGCAGTTTCCCTGGACCCAGCTATGCCTAAAGCCATTGCTTCGAGTTTTAAAGATTTTATTTATTTATTTGACAGACAGAGATCACAAGCAGGCAGAGAGGCAGGCAGAGGGGAAGGTGGGGAGGGGGAAGCAGGCCCCCGGCTGAGTAGAGAGCCCGATGTGGGGCTCCATCCCAGGACTCAGCTCATGACCTGAGCCGAAGGCAGAGGCTTAACCCACTGAGCCGCCCAGGTGCCCCTGCTTCTGGAGTTTTAAAGTCATGGAAATCAATAATGTTTTCGCTTTAAGTCAGTTTGAGTTGTTTTCCTATACTTCAACCCACCTCTCCCCAGTGAAGTCCTTGTGGTTAAGAACAAGAAGGTGGAGTCCCAAGGCCAGCCTTGTCACTGATCAGCTGTGCACCCCTGGGCATGTGAGCACACCTCTCGGAGACCCAGTTTCCTCACTGGATGAGAGGAAAGCCATCGTACCCCCAAGGGTCACAGTACTGAGGGACGTGGTGACCCACGCAGAATGTGTTGTGGCACAGTCAATGTTACAAAACATAGGTTCACTGAAGAGCATATGTTTCTGAAGCAGTTTTGGGCCCTTGTCTTCTCCTACTGTAAACCTCTCCTTTGGATTTGTAAGATCTCAGTCCAAATTCAGACACTGACCTCCCGGCCTTCTCCTGGGTCTCTCCCCAGGGCAATCTTGGAGAAAACCAGAGTGACCAAGTCACTGGGTTAAGTCTAAACATTAAATCTGACTTTCCTGAGTTGTCTAAACATTAAATCTGACTTCTTAATTGTGAAGGGAGACACTCCATTCCTCCAGGACAAATGGATTTTTTAGCTCTCAAATGATCTCAAGGGAAGGGCTAACCCCTTACAATCATGGGAGTTAGATACATAGAACCTTGGCCCCATCCCAAACCAATGGAACCAGAAGCTGCATTTTGATACCATCCACATTAACATCTGACAGCCACAGTCTTACAGGGTAGGCCTTACAGTATACCCTCTCCTCTCCCAGGCAGGAACCTTGGGGAATAACAGGGGCCTTTCCCATACAGCAGACAGCCAAATGACATTGTGGGACAGCAGAGAACACAGAGGGCCCCCGACCCCCTGTAAGCCAAAGCATGCTGATAGGAGCTTCTCCACTCTGCTTGAGCCCCATTCCCTAACCTTGAATTTACACCCTTAAAACCATTTTTTCCTGGTTCTTACCCTAATGGTGCCAAGGAACAGGGACATGGCATCAGGTAAAACACGTCTGCAGTTTCTAGCCAGCAGGGCCAGGATGTACGTGACCTGAGTTTCCACCCGTGGGTAGAACCTGCCGCTTAGATGTGATTCCATCCCGTACACGGCTGGACTCAAAGCAGGAACCAAAAGCGGGTCCACCGGCAGCAGAATTCAGCATGCACACACATTCAGGCCTCGAACTTGAGGAGGAGACAGAGGGCAGGAGAAAGTGTAGGAAGTCAGGCCGGAAGGGGTGTGGGGTGAGGAAAAAGTCCAGGGGTAAGCTAGCCAGCGTTTCTTCCCTATGACGAGGAGCGGCTTGCTAGATAATTGCAGAAACAGGTCAGCCCTGGTTTCCACACAAGGGAAACCTCAATGAAAAATTTTGCCAGAGTGGTCCGAGCCAAAACCGCGAGGCTGGCTTCTCAATGTGGATCAGGGTTTTAAGATCAAGGCATGCGGGGCTAAGTACAGCACCAGACAGAAGTCAGTTGGGAGAGAATTTGGAGGTTCTGAGGCCCTCGAGGGCCCCTGTACTATAGGCAGCCCCCTTTGGGCCCAGTAGACCCCGACAAGTCACAGTCCCAGGCCTGGGCAGCCCCTGACCAGCCTCCACGCCAGCTCAGGGTAGGAGGCTAGCCAGTGAGGAGTGGAGCCATCGTCAAGCCTTAAGACCAGAAGCCTTCCTCCTCTCTCCCCACCAGCTTCCACAGGGCTACCTGTGGGCACCCTCCTGCCTTGTTCAAGGGCTCTAATGGCCTCCTTACACTGGGAGAGGTGACGTTCAAGTCCCCAAACCAAGTGGGGCCACTGACTCTGTATGCTAGGGGTTAAAAGGATGGATTCTGGAGTAGACAAGACAGGGCTAGAAGTCAGCACGGGCACTTACTAGCCATGTGACCTTGGACACATCACTCAACTTCTTAGGCCCTCCTCAGTCTCTTCATCTGTGAAATCCCCAAGGTTGTAAAACTTGAACAAGATGATGCATATAAAGCCCTTGGGAAAATGCCTGCCCCTGTGCAAGTTTTCTCATGAAAGAGTGTCTGTGATGGGACAGGGAAACGCAGTGACCCTGCTGGTAGGGGTTCTTGAGGGGGCACGCAGATGCCCCCACAAGGGGTTCTGGCAGGATGCAAGCAGTAACACATACACACACCAGAGCACAGAGCACAAGGGACATGGGCTGGGCTGACAAAGCGGGAGGAGCCTGGGCTCTAGAAGCAGACAAGCCTGGGTTTGAAACCTGACTCTGCTCCTTGCCAAGGGGTCTTGCTTCTCCAGGGCTCCAGGGCTTTCCCTCAGAGACAGAGCTATCAGCAGACCCTCCTTCCTAGGAAGGCAAGAGTTACGGGCGAGAATGCATCTCAGGTGCTGGGAGCAGATGCCCTTCCGTATTCGCTCCTTCCCCCCAGGCCTCCCCAGGCCTCTAGCTTCTCACCTGCTAAGCACACCAGCCCTGCCAAGTCCCGGGGGTGTGGAGGAAAGCACGCTCAAAAGTGCTTTGAAAGCACAAAATGCTCCTCTAGTGTAGCTGTTCCTTGGCACACCACTCTGCCCACCCTGCCCCCCAGCACAGGGGAGAGGCCTTTGGAGCCTTGGATCCTCCTGGAGGTGGAGCTCTGACTCACTTCTTACTCGAACCAACAACTCCCTCCCAGGGATCAGATGAACTCCCAGGTGTCTTTTGGCGCCTTTAAAATCTGGACAAGCAGGCTCTGCCTGTGGATGGGGAATGGGATGAGGCCGCTCATTGATCACTAGATCGGACCAAGCTGGAACCTCTACTTCCCCTCCCCAAACCAAGCCACAGGGAACACTGCCCTGGGGGCCACGGGGCCAGAAGAATGAGAAGGAACCAGAGTGGTGTGACTTTTATTGGAGATCACGGGGACAGACTGGTACCTGGGAGCCTCTCCTCAAACCATGGATACATATGCATGTACACACACGCACACACACACACACACCCCTTTCCCAAGGACCCCGTTCCCCAATTTCAAAATTGTCCACCTCTGCCTTGGCCCAAGGCTCTTACCCCTACTGAAGCTGCCCCATACGTGTGGCCCGAAACACCCAGTTGGGTTCAGCTTAAAAATGAACTTGGGTCACTCGGAGGGCTTTGTCTGTCTGCTTGCCAGGAAGCCGGCAGGAAACCTGCTGAGTTCCTCTCCACCCCCGCCCCTGTCCACAGAGCGTGGTGGCCCATGCAGGTCACAGCTAAACTTAGCCTGGCAAAGAGCCAGAGTCACGAGGCAGCAGGGGCTGGGCCAGAGGGCTGCAGGTGGTCAGGCCAGCCAGTGGTTTTCTCTGACCTTTATTCTGCGCCTGGCCAGAAGCCTCAGACTCTGGGGAAGAAGCTCCAGATGGCCTCTCTGTTCCCTGGGCTCTGTCCCTCCTGCATCCCCCACAGCCTCCCAGCACCCCAATCAGAGCTTGGTCCAACGAATGCCATGCGGAGTTGTCTAATAGAGATATGCCTCCATTGACCAAGCCTTCACTAGGACGTCCTGGGTACACGGTGACCCCCTATAACCGAAGTGGGTGTTATCCCTGCTTCACAGGTGGGTAAACCAAGCCCAAGAAACAAAAAGCCATTTTCTAGCCACACGACTAGAAAAGGCACAGGTGCGTTGAGATACAGTCTGTTCTGTTTCCAGCTGGAAACCCCAAGTTCTTTCCACGGTGCTGTGTTTCCAGAGCACCTACAGCATGCAAGGAACATGCTGGATGCCACAGGGCTCACGCAGCACAGGAGCCCAACAGGATCCCAGGCAGGAAGAACAGCACCATCCACACGTGGAGGCAGAGAGCCACCAAGGATGTCACAGGACTGAACGGGCTGGGAATGTTAATGGTGCACGAGCAGCAGGGGACAAGAATGCAGAGAGAGTCTCATTTCTGTTCTTTGGGGGCCCCTCTTTGTCTGTGGACCTTCCCTGTGTTCACTGGCTGGGGAGATGTGGCTGTGTGAGCCTTTGGCTCCAATCCACGTAGCCCCCTCCTTCGAGACAGAATTCCTATAGCAAACCCGAAGAGGGGAGAACCTGTGTTCATCCACACTCCCGACCCATCACCCACCTACCCCCACCCGGGGCTGGCTGGCTGTGGCCTCAGCAGCAGGGGCGCCCAGGACCCATTTCTCAGCAGCCAGCAGTCCCCTGGGACAATGGTTCTCCAGATGTGGTCCCCAGTCAGCAGCACCACGTGGGACCTCATGAGAGAAGCAAATGCTCAGGTGCAATCCCAGTCCTGCTGATCCGAAGTTCCAGGGCTGGGGTCCAGCACCTATGTTGTCCTGAGCCCTTTGGGTGGTTCCAGTGCCTGCTCAAGTCTGAGAACCAGTCCTGCCCAAGCCTGGCAGGCCTCCAGGGAGGAGGAGGGTGCGGTTCCTGGTTCTTGAGGTGTCCCAGCAGCCCAAGCCTGCAGCTGTCATATGCAATTAGCTCTGCTAATTACAACCACCCAGGCACCCTGGCCCCGCCCTGGCTCCGCCCCAGCCTTAGCATCATCTTCGGAGCTGAAAGGAACAGCTGAGGTTGTTTCCTTATAATTTTGGAATAAAGGAGTTGGGTTGATGGCAGGGGAAGCCACCTGCAGCCCAGGCCCTGGGGGGTTCCTTGGGTCCCTTCCCACTGCTTAGGCTCTGCACCCTCTGAAGAAGAAGGGGCCAAAGGAGATGAGCAGTCAGTAAGTTTGGGCTGCACCCCTACTGTGCGCCTGGTCTTATGCTGGAGTCCCC
The DNA here is from genome assembly GCF_009829155.1 of Mustela erminea. NCBI lineage: Eukaryota > Metazoa > Chordata > Mammalia > Carnivora > Mustelidae > Mustela > Mustela erminea. The sequence continues at coordinate 67,642,744 of NC_045627.1, forward strand.
AGTCCTTGGCGAGGTGGGGTCTGTTGGGGGCAATAAAGCCACACATTGAAGGAAGTCAGAATTTAGTGTTGTACTCATCTAAGCCCCATTTTACAGATGAAACTAGAGAGACCTAATGAGGAGATGAGCCTGAACAGGAGGGTGGGGTCAAAGTGGTCCAGGCAGACGGGCCCTCCCAGGAATTTCTGGACAGACAGACAGCAGAGAAGGGGAGGCAGGTGCTTGTGTGCCCGTGAACAGATGAATGTCCAAAGCTAAGCCCTCGGCGAGTATTCTGTCGTTGATTCTCAGAGCACGAGTTAGGCAGCTGCAACATCCTATCTTGTGAATAGACTGAAGGTCAGCAAGGTCCACTGTGTGGCTTCAAAGGTTTCCTGTCTGCAGTGGGCCTGTCCCCCTCCCTCTGCACTCCCTCCACCCTCCCAGGGCCTGAGTGAGCCCTGCCACCTACCAGGCATCAGAGTCAGGAGGGGCGACCACCCAGCTCATTGGCTGTGCCCCGAGGAAACAGGACTATAAGAAAGGACAGGTTGAACAGAGTTTGACCTTGAGCCTGGGTGGAGTTTGAGCCCCATGAGCCAGCAGTCTGTCTGCAGCCCTAGTGAGGCTCTCCTCCTGCGGTCTGGCCTGTCTGATCCCTGCTCCCATGCCTCTTCCTAGCGGAGCCCACGCTGCACACCAGTGTCAGCTTCCCCGCCCAGCCCAGTGGCACCTTCATTCAGGGCCGGCTCAGGGGGCCGTCTTCCGGGAGGCTGCCCCTTGGTGCAGGCCTCCCTTGCCCTTCTCAGAACCCTTATAGGTCAGGCCACCTTCCTGCTCTTCCCTTGTGTTTCTCTGCCTACCAGTCCCTGACTTCCTAGTTAAGAGTTCCAGCAAGTTCCAAAAGCTGAACGTCCTCCTGTCTCCTCCCAGGTACCAGGCTGCCCAATTTGTCAGGCTCCCAGTACACCGGTCAGAGCTGACCTCTCACGTGTTAGGGAGGAGATGGTCGCTGTGGGAGTGACATGTCCCTACAGACTCCTTCCTCTTCACCTTACTCAGGGATGGGGTGGGTAGGGGTGCAAACAGACTCAGCATAGATGGCCCCCACCCTTCCAGGACAGGGGTCCCCCGCAGGAGAGCAGAATGGCCTCGGAGACTGGCCCAGGCCCTAGCAAGGGGATCTCTTGCTGAGGTTCCTCTCTGCCTGCAGCCCCGTTGGGGGTGGGGACAGAAGAAGGGCTGAGCAGCACTGGGGAGGGTCTGGGTCCTGCGGCTTCAGGTCTGGGTAGGAGAGGGAGGGCAGGCAAAAAAAAAAAAAAAAAAAAAAAAAGGAAGTGAGGAAAGAGGAAGGAAGAGGACCAATAAAGCGTAATTGAGAAATGGGTTGAAGGCTGAGGTTCTGGGTCCCCCGTGTGTCTTCTCCTCCGAGTCCTTACAGCCACCCCCATCGCCGTCCACCCCACCCCCAGCCCTGCAGAACCTCCATCTTGGCCTCCAGCCAGGCTCGCCTTCCTCCAACCTGCCACTCACAGGACCACTGGGCTCCTTCCCTTCCCTCCTTTCAGCCATGCTTCCTGAAGGCAGAGCTGTGAGACCAAGTGTGGGGGAGGGGATGGGGCGTAGTAAACGGGCAAGGCTGCGCATGCGAGAGACCCAAGTGATGGGCCCGGGATCAACTGGTCCCACACGCGTTATCTGAAGGGACGAGCCACCACGTCGCATGCACTGTGATTTCTTTTTTTTTCTTTTTCCAAGAGAAGCCAGAAATCTGAATTTTATCAACATCCCTCAATTTTACAAGGTCGGTGCTATTTCAAAAATTCTTTGAAAACCTTGGAAGCTGAATAAAATATGTCAGTAGGCCACTTAAGGCCTGCGGGCCTTGGTCCCCGGCCCCCTCTCTGTGCCTCCCTTCTCTTGTCCATTGGCACTCCCCACCCCCTAGTAAGCATCCTCAAGGCTGCCCTTGACCCTGGTACTCTCCTCACTCTTCCCTCTCAGCAATACCACCTCCTACTATTTCCTCTGTGACAAGAACTCCCTGAAATAGCCCCGCCCCCGGCTCGACCCTTCTCCTCAAACCCAGTCCTGACAGAATTCCAGCATCTCCCAGTCATCCCAGCAGCCACCCCCAAGGTAATCATGACCGGCATTTATGAGGGCTGGCTGTGAGCCAGGCCTGGGCTAGGGATTTACACAAAGGCTTTCTCCCAGCCTCTCCAGAAAACAGAGACTGTAGCCTAATGCGTATACATTACAGAGCACCGCTGTTACTGTCTAAGGTCTTTGGTCCCCACGACTGGACAACTGGACCCCGAATGCTCCTCCCTAGCCCAGGGGAGATCCCACACTGGGCTCAGAAGAAGCAGTGGACTGGACCCTGATCGGGGTGGGGGAGAGAGCAGAGACAACCCCTTACCCAACCCTGCCCACCATGCCCAGTGGAGGAGAGCCCATGGCCAAGTTTATGCTGTGAGAGGAAGGGCCTTCTCGCCAAGGTGATCTCTGCGGTCATGGCTCCATGGCCCCACTAGCCAGACTCAGAGGGTGCCCAGTCACACCGGCTAAAGCACTAAGTTTCCTCAAGGCCCACTTTCAGAAAGGGAGGGGTTTCCAAAGTCACCAGGATGCCAACCCACCCTCTGGTCTGGGGTCATGGAGCTGGTCAGCCCACGTGCAGGAAGGTCAGGGGCCTGGACTCCGCTGATGGGGGTGGGAGAGCCCACATCCTTCCTGTTCCCGCTCTTCCATCAGCAGCTCATACACAGATGGAGAAGGCACGGAAGCCATCCATCTCCCAGGAAGAACATGGTGTCCTCCCGTCCAGCCGTGCAGCCTGATGTCCCCACAGCATGTCCTGGGAAATCACAGTGTTCTGGGACAGACAGACAGAGGCCTGGTATCTCAAGCTAGGGAGCTTATAGGCCCCTGAGACAGGAAGGGGCTCTCCTGGCCGCCTTTTGTCTGGGTCCACATCCAGATTTCTCTCGCCTGTTCTCCCCAGCACACCTGGAATCCAACAGCTGCTGTGATGGGTTGAATGGTGACCCTCAAAAAGCTAGGTCCACAGGCTAACACCCAGACCCTGTGAATGTGACCTTTCTTGGAAGGAAGGGTCTTTTAAGTAATTAAATTAAGGACCTTGAGCTGAGCCCCGCCTGCATTCCCCAGGTGGAATCTAAGTCCAGTGACAAGTGTCCTTATTAAGAGAACAGAAAAGGAGCAAACAGAGAGGAGAAGGTCATCGAGACCAGAGGCAGAGGCTGAGGCGAAGCTGTGCTAGGGCCCAGAAGGCCTGGAGTCACGGGGACGGGGCAAGAAGTATCCACCCTCAGAGCATTCGGAGGCCACATGGCCCTGCGGGTAACTTGACCACAGATTTCAGGCCTCCAGAACCCTTTGAGAGGTTTGTTTTCTGTTTCACCACCCAGTTAGTTTGTGGTATTTTGTTAAAGCAGCCTTCAGAGACGAACGCAGTCTCGGAGCACAGCCTCCTTCCCCACCCCCACGCCCCCGCCACCTCTGAGGTTTGCTCTGCACCGAAGCAGGGGGCTCCCTAGCCTGGCTGGCATAGGCCTCTGGAATCACTTCCTCTGAGCCTTCCCTCACTCCCAGCCACGCCGGTGGCCTCCTCGTCCCTGGAGGTCTCTCTTCATCTCATTGGGTTCTAGTTTCCATGTTACACGGGTCAGAGCTTTAAGACTGAGGTTCAAGGCCTGGCCCCACCTCAGTTCCTTCCCACCTGCCCTGGCCCCTTCCGACTGACTGTCCCCTGAATGTTTCCTATACTGCACCCAATTCCCTGCACTGTGTCCACATCGCACGACCCAAACCCTACCTGATGGTCCTCACGGCAAGCCTATCTCAGAAACTGCCTCTAAGAGCCTTCCTGATCCCTCTTCACTCCCCAATTCCTGAGATGAATCCTTCTTTCTTGAAAGGGCTTCATAAACAAGCAGACGGCCTATGTATTAAGCCCTTCTGAGTGTGGGTAAGCCTGGTGCCCTGTGCAGAGGGCATCTCTGGAGGTATCCCAGAGCAGGGACCCCACCGTGCTTGCCCCCCCCCCCCCCGCTCCCGTTGGGTAGCTCAGCTCACCAGAGCAGCAGCAGTTTCACAGGCAGGGGTCCACGGAGCCAAGAGGTGGAGCCTTCACTCCGAGTCTCACAGAAAAAGAGCAGAGAAGCGAGAGGCCATGCTAGGCCCGCAGCTCCAGACCCTGCCACCCTATCAGAACGAGCCCCTGAGCTCTGGTTGTAAGCCCCGACTTCTGGAGTTGGAAGGGCTTGTCCTGACTTTCCCCAAAACGCCTGGCAGAGACCCAAGGCAGGCCTGCCTGCTCAGGGCACCAAGGATGCGTGCCATCCTGGGGACCCACCAGGGTGCTCACATCCTGCACTCGGAGACACCCACTCTCAAAAGAAGCACCGCACACGTCCTCCATTCTCAGGAAGGATGCGTTTCTCATAGCCAGGGCGCACCCCATCAACCCCCTTGGCCCCCGGATTCCCACCTCCCATTTCCGGACCTGAAATCACAGGGGCGTGTTCACAGTGGAAACCCAGAGGTAACAAATTCCCACAGTGAAGCAGCCCTCACACACCATTAGATGTTGGCTTGGCTTCAGCTAGTGTTTCTCAGACTTTCCTGTGCCGCTGGGCCCCATCTTGCCCACAGGAGTGCTGGCGAGGAGGGAACACGAACACCCACCCCAGGCAGGGATGCCGAGGCTCCCAGACCCGTCGGGCCCCTTCTCTGCCTCCTCCCTGCGTACTCTACACCCCTGCGTCCCAGGAGGGCAGTGAGTGCTCCAGAGGAGCCACATGTAGGCTCGCAGGCTGCGGGGACAGAAAGCAGGCTCCAGATAACAGCAAGTACACAGGCTCAGTGGGGAGTGGGGAGTGGGGAGGGTCTTCGAGGGGGCTGTGCAGGAAACAGGGAGAAAGTACAAAGGAAAACAAAGTGGAGACAAAGCCCTCCCTTGGCCGGCCTGGCCTGCTTCCCCTCTCACAGCCGAGCTGGGGATGGATGGAATGAAAATGAAACAGGCTGCTGGGCGCCACCTTCCTTGTGATCCTTGGAGGAGAACAAAGATGGACCAGCTCACAAAGACAGCCCGGCCTCTCCGGGTCCCGGCCTCTCCGGGGAGGCAAGGGCCCCCCAGGACTTTCCCACAGTTCCCACCCCCCTCCCCATCCTGCCCCGTCTTACTCACGCCCAGCTTGAGGGATTCTGGCCCCCACAATCCCAGCTTGAAATCCCAGACTGTTTGCCCACCCTGGTCCCCTGGGATTTGGATGGTACAGGACACAATGCCTGTGCCCCAGCTGCGCAGGGGGACAGAGAGAAGGGGGTGGGGGAGACGGGGTGGGGAAGAGGAAAGGAAGAGCTCTCAACCTCCTGTGTTTTACACACACACACACACACACACACACACACACACACTCTGCGCCTGCAAAGATCTAAAACCCCTTTCATCTTAATAAAGGAGAACAGCAAGAGAAACAAAGGGAAGAAGGAGGCCGAGCCAGCTGTGCACCGCTCAGAGCTTGTGGGGGCCTCTCTGCTGCAGGAACCTGGGGGGAGCAGCGGGACCGGAGTCGGCCTGCCCGCCCGCTCCAGGGCGCCTCGGTCAGGGCGGACTGGCTTCGACTCTACGTTGGAGAGCGGCTGGCAAAGTTACCCCTGGAATCGTCCAGGACTGCAGAGGCCTCTTCCTTGTGACTTGGACAAAATGACGACGATGACCACAGCCGACAACAGGGATGGGATGATACCTGCGCTCTGCCCTGGCTTCTGCCTGAGGCTGTGCCTGGCGCGCAGCAGGGGCACCTGAACCAATGACAGGGGCGAGCTGGTCGGCTGCGGCAGGCAGCAAGCAGGCCCTGACACCACCAGGTTCACAGGGACATGCTCCGCCTCAAGCCCACCCAGAAAGAAACAGGCCAAAATCTTCAGCTCAGAAGAGCTTAACACTTTGCAGAGGCTTAGTGTACAGTGAAGAGACCAGACTCCACTGTCAGAGGGCCTGGGTCAGAATCCCAAGTCTCTTGCTTGGGGTGACCACACTACCTCCTTCTGGGCACAGTGGTCCCAGACACGGTCGTGCTCCGTAAAGGACACGGTTATCTGTCTCGCTATGGGTGATGAAGCCAGGTCTCCCCTTTGTTAAATCCTGCATCTTAGGGACTCCTCTGGGGAGATGGGGGTGACCGACATCCCTGCAGCACTCCCGAAGCCTGGGGACTTGGCCTGGTTGTCTCCCCCACCTCCCTGTTTCTTCAAAAGGCCCCAGGAGCTGCCACAGAGGGAGAGTAGGAAGCTCAGCACCTGGGGAGCTTCTAGTTTGCTCCGCACCCCCCCACCCCTGGTCTGGCAGTATTAACACTGATGATCCTCCAGGTCTTTGGAGGACCTGGCTGGAGAATCCACAGTGGGTCCCTGATGCCTGGCATTCAAGGTGCAGGGGTTCCTTGATGCTCGCTGAGTGAATGAAGTCAAGACTGGGGGAAAGAAAAACTTGCTGCTTTTGAAATGGGGGTGTAGTGAGAGATCTCTGATGAAGTCACTTCTAAGGCTTTTCTTTCTGGGAGCCACTCTGCCATCAGAAAAGCAAAGTGCTAAGAGTGGTAAGGGCCTTGGGGAATGGGAGCAAGAACCCTTCCAGATGCAGCCTGGAGACAGACCTTGGCCCCTTCAGGTCCGGATGGTCTTCTGCTAACTACAGGCTGACTCACTACCCGTGTTTACCAAGAAAACAGCCCAGGAATGAACCCTGGCCCAAGTTTATCTGACCCCCAGATGCCTCTCCCCTTGACGGCCACTTCCTTGCTTGAGAGTCTTACAGAAATATAAGATAAGCGCAGGATACAGAATCTGAAGCAAATTCAGGAAAAGAAGCAGAGAAGCAACCCTTGGTGGAGTGGCAAGTAGGTCTCCCTTTCTGGAAAAGAACAGACCAGCCCTGTGGCCCTGATGCCCCATGGGAGAGTTTAAAAAACAGCAGCCGATGCGTGACATTTACAGAGATTTAGGCATTGTGTGAAATACTTTACAGGTCTCACCTGCACAATAAACCTCAGAAAGAGGAACTATCTGCATTTTACGGATAAAGAAACTAAGGCATAGAGTCATTATCAGTGTCGGGATTCGAACTCAGGACTTTCAAGCCTCTGATTTTCCCATCATACTGTGCTGCTCAGTGCCTGATTATCCGTGAAATATTACGGATGGGCTTTCCTGTACCCTTTGGAGCAAGGCAAGTGATGGTTTAACTGAAATCTGGGCATGAGGCAGGGAATCAGACTCAACGAGCTTTCAAGGCCCCTCCCACCCAGAGATTCTGGGTGTGTGACCTGAGATGTCGGAGACGGCTTCTCAACTGAAAGGACAGTGTGCTGGGAAAAGGAGGCAGGGCCCTTCTGACACTGGACAGTACCTTTTGCTGGGAGGCATCAGTGGAAGTTTTGGGGCGGCAAGCAAGGGTCGGGCCTAGGCATCCCCTGTTCTTTTCCCCTCCAGCCCCAGCTCCGCATGGTCCTGGCTCTTCAGCAGTCCTGCCCTTTTACTGACTCTGGAACAAAGTCTAGCAGACAAAGGACCTTTTCATGAACTTCAGGCGGGTCCCCTGACTATTACCAAGAAGGCTATTGAAACAGGCTCCCAGGAGAACATTTTGTTACGAGCACATGCTTTTGCACCAACAAGCAACTAGAATTATGACAACGCCCTCTGTACCGTCTGGCGCAGGTTCGGAGGAGACTCTTGTGTACCCACTTCAGGGAAATGCCCTGGGGGAGAAAGTAGGAGCAGCCCAGAATGGCTGCAAAGCTGAGCCCTCCTCCCAGGCAGCAAGCGCACCACTATGTCATCCACCTGTGAATGAGTCATTTGAAAACTCTGGGCTTTGTATTTCTTCCAGGACTTCCATCTGAGGATCTTAAAGTGCCCTGCATATTCTCGGGTACTGGCTGCTCCTATGCCCATTTAAGAGGCGGAGAAACTGAGCCCAACTGCTAATACCATAGTCACAGCAGGAGGGGGCCTGAGTAGGCCGTCTGCCTGTTGTCGTCTCACCTCTGGCACTCAGCCTGTGGGATTCTGTTCTTGGACAGAACACAGCTGACACTCATGCCTGTCCTCTCTCACAGCACTCCCCAAACCCTGAGTGTATCTCAACCACCTCCAAACCCCTTTATGAACTGCTAGGGAGGAAGGGGTCCCATGGCTTTAGTTTAGGCCAACTTGAAATTCTGTGAGGCATGTGAGGCGAGGGGTGAGCTGTGAGACGTTGCTTCTGTTCCCAGCTGGCACCAACTCTTGGGGCAGCACATACCCGACACTCCTCTCCTCTCTGCGTACCGTTGGTTATAAAGTTCCATGAAGCCAGTGAATCCTGAGCGTGGTCACTGCTTTGCACCTTGTAGGTGCACAACCAATACTCATGCAATGAATGAAGGCTCTCTCTTAAGTCAGTCCCTGCAGCGAGGATGTGGGCAACCTTGTTTCCCACTTCCCTTTGGCGGTGAGGATGGAGGAGCAGGGAAAGCCACTTTTCCGATTGCCCTATCACAGATCCCTACCTCCCACTGTTCCCTACCAGATTCAGGCTGCAGAAGGGAAACCCAGGACCACGGAAGCTGCCAGAAGCTACTATAAGGGGTCATGCTCCTTGCCAGTCACAGCTGAGAGAACTCAACAAGATTGCAGCCCTCAGTGATGAGCTCTATTCCCTGGGGTAAGCCCTAGCGGAGGCCCAGAGACCTACCACCAACCAGTTTCCAGCCGAGACCTCTGACCTGCAGCCCCTCCCTCTTCCCCTTGCCCAGCCCCTGAGAAACACACCTGTGGATGTCACGCCTTCCGTGCTCCCTCCTTTCAACATGGGTCTTACAGTTGGGATGGATCTTATTCCTCCTGGTCTACCTTAAGGTGGAGGTGAGGTGTTGCCGTGGGCAACAGTGATGTCACCTTCCAGGTGCTTCCATTCTGCTGATGTCATGGGTTGGGCCACTCCACCCCACTCGGATAGAAGGGGAATACGCTTTCGATGAGAAAATATCACAGGTCCCAAACTGCTGCAGAGGGCCCTACAGACCTCTTAGGCAGCCCCAAACAACCCTCTTCCGTTCCTAGAAAACCTCACCCTTCTTTTCCCTCTGGAAGCTTTGCCTGTTCAGACCAAGCCTCAAACCTGACTTTCCCTCCCCCAGTTGGCAGAAAGGTGCGGACAGCAGCTTTGTCCTCAGCTGTGACCAAACCACAGCGAGGGCAGCAAGGAGATGAGCTCTTTCCTTCGAGGACTCTGGGGCAGTCTGGGTCCCCACAGCCTTGTTCTTTGGCCAGATGTCAGTGGCCCTAAGGGGAAGGCTGGGGGCCCAATTTGGCAAAGAAGGTGGATCCTCAAATGAACTTGACCGTCTCAAAGAGCGCATAGAGGTCTGTGCCTGGCACGGAGCTCAGTGCCTTCTACAGGTGTCCTGTGAGTGGTCATCCCCTCTTTACCAGTGAGAAATCTTGGGCTTGAAGGAGTCAAATCACTTGCCCAAGTACCAAGAATACCCATCAGTTGAGCAGGGGGGAAAAGACTCAACCCAAGCCCACTCTGCTCCAGAGACCACACGGATCATACCTCATCGGCGCGGTGGCACCTGGGGACAGTGGCTGACTGAAGATGAGCCACAAGGGGCCTGGACAGAGATCACATTTAAATCCAGAGAGGCCATGTGGGTGACCAAGCTGAGCTGAGGCAGCCAAGGCAAGCGGTGCCTTATTAATACTGCTTCCCACCCATGCTGGCACAGATGCAGCCGTAAGGGGCCAGTGTGGGGTCTTCCACTTCCCCAAGCATCTGTGGTGATTAGGGACCATTTTTCTTTGTTCTGTGCTTGGCTCACTGTTGACCCATCCAGGCCACCCCACCAAATCCTTTTAACTTGCATGTAGCGTTTACCCCTACAGCTGTGCCTCCAACCCTGAAACTGTGAGTGGTTAAGTTATGCAAAGGAAACTCTGTGTAGCTGGGAGCTAATGCTTATAAAGCACTAAACAAATTAAGTAAGCAGAATAAAAATCGCTAAATTATGCAAGAGGAAATGGAGACATCCTATCAGGTTAACAGGGTCCCTGAGACACTGGCGTTGGAGACCCACACAGCCAGGCTGACTGGAGTACTGGTCTACCTGGCAGGTATTTCTCCACTGATGAGAGGGCCATAGAAGTCAAGAGAGCTCCGTGCTATTAGACAACCCTCTTCCCGTACTTCTTAGCCAAGCGTGAGCTGCCTGGATCTTTGGATTCCCACGTGGTTCCCCCAGGATGCGGGGACCAGATACCATCCAGTCTGCATGATGGTGATGGTGACAAGTGTTCCAAATTTAAAAACTAGCATTCTAATTTGCACACCCACTTCTGGGAGTTTCTTGAGGTGACTCAATGGTCCAGGTCCAAACCACTTGGAAAATTGTGGAGATGAGGTTTCAGAGTAGGCACAGCTAAGAGCTAGACTTGGGACAGGTGACAAGATCTACATAAATACCACCCTTTATGGGAAATCTGCTGGGTACCAGCTGGTTCTTCCCAAGAGATTTTGAGGCATCCTCATTAGCTGAGAAGTTAGTTTATTTAAAATACTGTTTATAGGGACGCCTGGGTGGCTCAGTTGGTTGGGCATCTACCTTCGGCTCAGCTCATGCTTCTGGGATCCTGGGGCCTTGAGATGGAGTTCCACATCGGGCCCCTTGCTCATCAGGAAGGCTGTTTCTCCCTCTGCCTGATGCTCCCCTCCCCTGCCTGTGCTTCTCCCTCTCTAATAAATAAGTACATTAAAAAAAAATCTTAAAATACTATCTATAGATAGTATGTAGTAACAAGCTTCATTCCAGCTAATTAAGTGCTAAAATGTATGGTGTGGAAAATAAGCTATCATATATATATGAAGGTGTGAAATGGAATCTGGGTAAAGCTTTCCTGAACAAGCTTAGGAAGGGCATCTGTGGGTGAACAGGGCCTGGACAGGGAAGGGAAGAGGGAACAGATGGGAACTGGGGGGTGGGCAGTGCTGGGACAGCAGGTTTGAACACTTGCCACCTTGTTCCACACTTGGGGGCATTTCTTGCCTAGGTCAGGGGCCCTGAGTAGCTGTGGCCTTTTCCCTCTGCACCACACCCAGGTGGCACCTACTCATGAACCTCATGTCAGGCCCCAAACTGGATTTGCCACCTCACACTGCCCAGCAATTAAAAAGGAAAATCAGTTGCTACTTGGGCCAGGCCTCCTAGGAGCCATCAAGGCTGAGCGTGCTCTTTTTCGCCTTTCTGCCGCCAGATGAGTTTTCTGTCTTTCCTCCATCTGAGCAGAGAGTGGGTATTTCTGCCTTTGACAAAGAAAAAAGCAATTGCTTCTCCCTTCCTCCCACAAGGGCCCTCTACCAAAGCAGCATTCTTTTCTTTCTTAAAAAAGATTTATCCATTTATGAGTGAGAGAGTGAGTGCAGGAGAGACAGCATGTGAGCAGAGGGAGAGAGAGGATCCCAAGCTCCCAAGCAGACTCCCTGCTGAGCGTGGAGCCTGCCACTGGGCAGATCCCATGACTCCCGACATCACGATCTGAGCCAAAACCAAGAGTCAGACACTCAACCAACTGAGCCACCCAGGCGCCCCCCAAACAAGCTTTTTATGATTAACTTGCTTCTTGTTCTGTAAATGCTCAGTGATTAGGATTCAGCTTTCAGGCTCCTGAACACTTCCCTGCTCTGTGCCTTAGCTATCTATACGGGGATAACAATGCCTTCCTCATAGGACTACTATGAAGATTAAATGACTTAATGAAAGTAAAGTGTTTGGGGTAGAGGGAAAGCCTGGCAAATAAATGTTAAGCCTTCAGTAATGGTTATCAGGGCTGCTGTGTATGGTTGCACAGATGGTGTACTGCTCAAGAACACCTGGCCAGAGTATGGTAAGGATGAATCCAGCTGAGATGCACTTGTCCAGCTATGTGCCTTGGCCATGTCCATCAAGATGAGGCCCCAAGTGGTATCCTAAATGTCACCAAGGTGCCATCATCTTGCAGAGAGGTACATCTTATTCTTATTCATGTAAGGAGCAGAATATGCCAGCAACAGTCTTGGCGGTTATAATTAACATCCCTTGGCATTCTCAGATCCCCAGTAAGACTGAGACCAATCTATCTGGGATAAACTGCTTTCAGCCATCAATAAGGACCGGCTCCTCAGCTCCCCAGCACTCTAGGACACTTCTCTGTTAAAACCCCACAGGGTGCTCTTCTACTTCCTCATTACTGAGGGCACTTCTCAGCCCCAAATATGGAGCCACAGTTTCGCCCCCTGAAGGGACTTTCTCCTTCATAACTGATGATGGCCTGCGGTCTCTGCTGACAGGGATGGACAGTGCATTACCAACTGAGGAGTCCTAGTTGTTGGCAAGTTACTCCTTACTTCTGAGTAAGATCTGTCTCCCTGTTTCTCCTAATCAGCGAGTCTCTGAGGTCAGACAGAGCAGGTCTTCTCCTCTTCTCAAGTGACAGTGCTGGAGATTCCTGAAGGCCACAGTCTCAACCGGCTCGCCTTCTCTTCCCTGAGACAAATATTGCCAGTTCACTCCCTCCCTTCTCTCTCTCAAGATGTACTTTGCAGAACCTACTACCTTGCCATCCCCACTCCTCTGGACCAGTTTGGCTTGGCAGTGCTGTCCCTTCCAAGAGCTGGCAAGGACCACTGAGCTGGTGCACTCCAGTGGCCCAGCACTACCATTCTGGGGCCCTGCTGGCACTGCCTCCCACTGAGATGTGTACCTCCTCCAGGAGACAGAATCCCCCACCTTCTTTCTCTTTACTGACCCCAGGGGCTTCAAGAAGGGAAAAATACCAAACCAGTTTTCTCTCTTTCTCTTTTCTTCTTTTTAAAGGTTTTTATTTACTTATTTGAGAGAGAGAAGGACACATGTGAGAGGGCACAAGCAGAAGGGGGGACAGAGGGAGAGGAAGAAGCAGGTTCCGCACTGAGCAGAGAGCCCAATGTGGGGCTAGATCCCAGGACCCTGAGGTCATGAGCTGAGCTGAAGGCAGATGCTTAACTGACTGAGCCACCCTGGCGCCCCCCAAAAAACCAGTTTTCTCCCAGGCAGTACTTTCTCAGGTGGGCAATTTTGCCAGAAGCCTCTACTGGAAGTTCTTCCCTGTTCTTGCCCTCAGATAAAAAGCTTGCCCCCATACCCTCTCCTTTGTTTCCCTTTGAGCACTGCAGGAGCTGCGAGGCATTCCTGGTAAGGTGACAACTTCTGGGTTGATGGCATCGGGTTAAAAGTTCAGATCCTGACTCCCTGAAAGCCAGAGCTTAAAATTGCTGCATCTTCGAAAATTACGGAGCGAGGGTATGGCATTGGAACAAAAGCCTTTCCATCCATCCAGAAGAGAGCAGAGAGTCAGTGTAACCACTTTACGGTTACCCACAAGTGGAAAATATGAGGGCAGAATGGCCTGGAGCAGCAGCAGGCACAGGGAATTAGCAAACAATGAAAGCCACTTAGGCACGTAGGCTGGAAAGAGGACTCCAGAGCACAGCCCATTATGTTATTAATAAAGAGATGAAAAGCAGCAATTCGACCTGTTGCCATTTTCACAGCTAACCTGGACCTGTGACTACACCGGGCTCAGACCAGCTTTACCTGGCAGCCTCTCTGAGGCAGAACTGGTTTGTAAAAGGGAAGGGCCCTGGGTCAAATTCAAGAGTAACAAGTAACAGGATAGATCTCTCAAACTGATTTAGATCCCAAAGCCCGGAGTCTAGGATCTGCCAGTATCTGGAGCTTTTAGTTTTGAAGGCGGTTCCTTCTCGCATTAGGCAGAAGATGCGAAAGGCAACGTGTGGTCCCTGAGTGGCTCAGTAAAATCCTCTCCCTTCTCTTGGCGGCACTTTGGTTTTTTATAGAGGATCACTGCGGAAAGGGAGCTTGGCCCTGGAGCTTCTGAGACTCTTCACCTGGAAGCCAGAAAGCTAGAGACTCCGTGGAGGGGTGGGGAGGGAGGGGGTTAAGGGTCGGGCGGCAGAGACTTTGTGTAGCCGCCAGAGAAAGTTCCGCCCAGCGTGGGGTCTCCTCCACTAAGAGTCGAAAGAGGAAGCTGTGCAGGCTTCATCCGGCCCCCGTAACCCCACAGCTTCACTACCTTAAACCGAGAAAAAAATAAGCTGCACTCCTCCTGCCTCCTTCCAAGGCGGGGAAGGAGGCCGGGTGACGGTCCCAAGTAACGGATCGCCGGGGCACAAGGGACCACGTTGCGGCCTGGCTTCGGGCGCCCGCAGGCAGACCCGCCTGTCGCGCGGGGCTGCGGCGAGGGGCCCCCGGGGTCCGCGGCCCGGGCTGGAGCCGAGACACGGGGGCGCAGGACGAGCGCGCGCCGCAGAAGACCACGCGGTTGGGTCACCCAGGCGCCCCCGCCCCCGGCCGAGCAGCAGCCCGAGCCCCCCGCGCCCCCGCTGCGGCCGCAGCACCGCCTACCCGCGGTCCTCCCGCCCCGCGCCCCTCTTCCCCCCACCACGCGAGATGGACGTCCCTGCACTCACGCTAGCCTTCGTCCCGCTCGGGGTCGCGGCAGGGACCGCGCCAGCCCGGCTGCGCGCGCGGATCCCCAGGGCCGGGAGGCCGCGGCTCGCGGGCGGCTTCGGGCGAGCGTCCAGCCAGGCACTTTAGGGGGACGGGGGCGGCGATACCCCGGCCGGCTCCCGCCTTCTGGCCTCCATCAGCGCGGCCCCGAGGGCTGCGGAGTTACTCATTTCCTGGATGTCACAGAAACTTTTTCCTCCTTATAAGAACAAAACACCCGCCTCTACTCCTGGCTGCGGAAGCTTCTTAAGGAGGACCAGGTGGGTTGCGGCGGGCCCAGAGCCAGGGTCGCCACAGAGGTCGGCCCATTGACCCCCCTCCAGAAACTCCAGAAGGGTCAGCATAACTGGAGGGTGACGGGGAGAGCCGGGCTCCGGCTACTGGACCCAACCGGTGCGTGTGGACAGGGAGTCGGGGAGGACGCCCTTAAAAATCGGTCTGGGCCGGCGGGATGGAAGGGGTTAAAGCACTGCCGGACGGCCGCGCGTTTTCCCGCGGCGCGTTTTACGAGCGGCGGAATTCCAGGGGCCACCTCTTTTGTCCTCGGGAGGGAAATATAAATCGAGACCCGACGCCGGCCCTTTTCTTTTTTGCGGCCTGAACGGAATGAAGTAACTCACCAGATGGAACGAGAAGCCAACGCTTCGTCGCCTTTCTCCCCGAGTAAGCCGGCACAAAGGAGCCTGGCGACCGCCCGCTGCCGTCTGTAGAGGGCGCTGTGGCGTCCGGCGCGTGTTTACGTCCCGGGACTTAGACGCTGTCGGTGAAGTTAGGCGCGAGGGCACTGGGGGAGGCCGAGAGGGACAGCGGCCGCACCCCCCTGGGGGGCCTTCGTGGCTTATGAAGTCCATAAAGTCCATAACGTCGTCTTTCCCCCTTGTGGCCTCCTCCAGTGTCAGAGCCGGTAGAAGTGGCCGGCGACGGCTTGAATCAATCCTGCGTGAAGTGGCTTTGGGGCAGTCAGACACCCCTGGGAGGACCTTGGGGTGAGATGAGGGGAACACACCGTCCAAATGGTTATCACCCCTGCTACTGCTGTTGGGTCCTAGATCACCTATTATTGGCTTTCCTCTTGGAGCCCGCCAAATAACTTCCAACACTCGCCTGGAAGACATTAAGCTGAGTCTCAAAGATAAACAGGCAGTGAGACCAAGTGCTAAAAATAGACCCCCCTGGCCCTTGGCCCAGGTTACTCTTGTTTTCCAGCGTCTGCTGTTGCTCCTAGCGCTTTCCTTACGTCGGGGACAGTTGTGGCAGAGTCTGGGCGGCTGTTAGGGAGGGGTGGGGAATGGGCTTGTAGGGGCCAAGGACAGGCTGCCCCAAGATGGGCCAGTTTGGCAGGATCGTTATTTTGAGCTAGAAGCAATCAAACCCCAGGCAGATTCAGGAAAAGCTCCTACCTACCCCCCCCCCCCCCCCCCCCCCCCCCCCCCCCCCCCCCCCCCCCGTCAACAGCCTGCCTGCACTAGGAGGAGAGCTATTAACAGGGATTCCTCTTTACCTAAGAAACTTCTCTGCATAATAAGGCAAGTTTTGTTTTCCAAACTTTTCCTTTCACTGACCTGCTCATGGTCTTTATCCCCTTTATATCCTCTGGTTAGTTCTTCTCTCCTCAGGTCATTTTAGCTCCTGTTACCTCACGGTCTTTGCAATTTCCTCATCTGTGTGGGTTCCCCTTCCATAGGAACCTAAATTTGATTTTATCTCCTGTTAAAAAATCTGTCTCATGTCTGTTTGATTCTTGGTCTTGCTAGTGGGAGGATTTTAAGGGAGCAGAGGAAATTATTCCTTCTTGACTGAGTGATCTAGGGAAACGTGTGGAAGAGCTGTTTATTTGCCAAAATGTCTGCAAATTGGATGGGTGGGGTACTCATACTCTCCAAAGTTGGCAGAAGAAATTCTTGGAGGGTAGGAACACTGACCTAAGCACCCCCACACTGCCCTGTAATCCTTGGGGTAAGAGTTCAGGGTTACGTAGGCTGGAATGTGAAGGGCAGTACTTAAGTGCCCTCTGGGATTATCATCCTGTGTGCAAGTTTGTTTCAGTAATTTCTAACCGACCGTGTATACTTATTCATATGAGGAATATTTATTAGATTTGTCTTTCTTTTAAGCTTGATGATTTCACTCTGTGTATCCTGACGGTCACCTGAGTGGGCTCTCTTCTGCTCTCAGGAGAGTCCCCTATCCTAATTGGTACATAGGCCATTTACGAATTGGCCTTGACTTGTCTCGCCAATCTCCCATCTCACTACACGTTCCCCACCAAAGTCCTTGTAGTTCCTGGAACTTGTGCTTCTCAGAATGTGATATGGGATTCATTCCTATCCCCATACCATAGATATTCACATGTGCTCTATCTTCTGCCTGCAACTGTCACCCACCTCTTTCTGTAAACTGTCACCCCATGCACACACACTTTTATTTTTGTTTTTGGTTTTTTTTGGCCTGGCTAAGTTGCATTCAGTCTTCAAAGTAGGCAATTTCTCGTCCAGGAACTCTTCCTTGAACAACCTAGGTTACAGTCTCCCTCTTTGCCATGTAGTTTCCACAGTGCCTTGTGCTTACTCTAGAAAGGGTTTTAAAAGACTGGAAAGAACAAAGATTCAGCTTCCAGGAGCAAGAGGGACCAAAAAATTAGGGACCCTCTGCTTCAAACACAGAAGAGCTGGGGGGAAAAAAAACCCGATAGCAATGATTGAAAGGAAGAAAGTGGGAGCTCTAGGGGTGAGGCAAGAAGAGAGAACTCAGAAGCACCTTGGGAGAGTAGACTTATTTTAAATAAGCATGAATGAAAAAAAAAAAAACCAAACCTCGAATAGCTGACTGGAGGTGAAGATTCACTCAGGTCTTGGGTTCTAGAAAGGCAGAGGCCTGGACCAGGGACCCCTGCCCACAGCTGGAACCCCGCAGAGGACCTTAGGGAGTAGAGCATGGGGAAAAGAATTCTCCCACTTGTCCAGGACTCCAGCGAGGAAGTTTGTGGTTTGTCCGGGGCTCTGGATGAGCTGAAGTTGTCTGCTATAGAAATGGGGTGCCTGGGTGGCTCAGTGGGTTAAGCCGCTGCCTTCGGCTCAGGTCATGATCTCAGAGTCCTGGGATGGAGTCCCGCATCGGGCTCTCTGCTCAGCAGGGAGCCTGCTTCCCCCTTCTCTCTCTCTGCCTGCTTGTGATTTCTCTCTCTAATAAATAAATAAAATCTTTAAAAAAAAAAAAAAAAAAAAAAAGAAATGGAAACCACCAGCCTGGCTACGGCATGTGTAGGTGTGAGGCCCCAGTTTACATAACCCGTGTGGTGAGGGAATCCTGAAGTCAACACAAAATATCAAAGCTGGTTCCAAAGAGATGACTCTTTTTGGTCCTGTCAGACGTGATTGCAAAACCCAGTTGTTTCGTCTGATCTCTCGCAGCATAAACAACCCCTACTGGAGATGAGCTTATAGTAAGAAATTATAAACTAGGGAATGAACCACATGAGGGATGGGAGATTGGTAGGTATAACAAACAAGAGAATTCGCCTCTTAAGAACTCTATACAATAGAACAGTTTGAAAAAGACTATGAAATAGTTATGTTCAATATAATTACAAAAAATAAAATTATTAAAAAAGATAAAACAATAGAAATAGTACTATGAAAAAATAGGCAAATTCGAAGAGTACAAATATATAGAAATTAAAAAGTTAGTCATTTACACTAAAAAAACCTCAATGGTTGGAATTCTTTTCTTATTAGGCAGTAATAATGTATCAGTCAAAAATCCAATAATAACTTATTAAAAAGGGGAAGGGAGTGCTCAGTCTGTTAGATGTCTGACTCTTGGTTTCAGCTCAGGTCACAATCTCAGGGTCCATGCTCAGTGTGGCGTCTGCTTGGGATTCTCCCTGTCCGTCTGCCCCTTTCCCTGCTCTCTCTCTCTCTCAAATAAATAAATACAATCTTAAAAGGGGGGGGCAATAAAGAGAAGTGACATTAATCTCACAAATACTCTTTCAGAAATCCTGATTCAGATATTAATACTGAATTCCAGTGGTATATCAAAATATAATTAAAGACTCCTGTAGCATGATAAAAATAAAGAGTGAAGTTCAGTCCCAAAACCAGTATCATGCTTAATGGGGAAATATTGGAAATGTCATGTTCAAGTTAGTGCAGGATAAGGATGATAAGGATGCCTTTTTTCACCTCTTGTTTGTTTGTTTGTTGTTTTTAACTTGTCAATTTGGAATGTGATTGGTGGCAAGTGACAGAATACCTGACTGTCATTTTGTATGGGTTTGAGACTACAAGAGACTGAAACAAATAGGGGGGTTATTTTTCTCAAATGAGAAGTCTGTTGGTTGAATGTTTTGATAGTTTGGGGTCTAAGCGAAGGTGATGTACATATTGCAAAAGCATCCTCCAAAGCTGTTCTCACCCATTTAGGCTCTCATTGATAAAGCATGAGAACGATTGTTTCCCCACATCCTTTCCAGCACTGGCTATTTCCTAACTTCACCTAGGGTGCTTTTTAAAAATTTTTCTTCTTTTTTTGAAACAAGCCTTTTTAAAAAAAGGTTTTATTTACTTATTTATTTTAGAGAGAGATAGAGCATATGAGCAGGGGGAGCAGGGGGAAAGGGAAACAATCTCAAACAGATTCTATGCTGAACTTGGTGCCTGATGCAAGGCTCCATCTCACGACCCTGAGGTCATGACCTGAGTCAAAATCAAGTCAAGACACTTAATAGACTGAGCCACCCAGGTTCTTCTAGTGTGCTGCTTTCATAGGTACAACATATCTCAGTGTGTTGATGTGTACTTCTTTAATGACAAGTGAGGCTGAACGGAACATGATTATTGGCCATTTTTATTTCTTCATTTGTAGATAGAACGTTACCCATTTTTCTGTTGGCTTGTTTCTCGTGTGTGTGTGTGTGTGTGTGTGAAGGTAAATGGAATTCTTTCCATAACCTCAGGTGCCAGATGTCACCTCAAATTCCACATTGAAAGGGACAATAGTCCAATACCAGACCAGCTGCAGGGCAGTCTCACACTGGACTTTACAGTCAAGAATACTAAAAAAAAAAATCCAAACCAACAGGGGGACAGATTTCCTGTTCACCCCCAGCTGTGATTATCCCAGTATGTGGAATAAAATACATGACAATGGGAGAAACAGGAAGCCAGTGCTAGTCAGAGTGACGGATGGGAAAAAAAGAGCATTTTCCTTGATTTGGTCGATCTCTTGCCATCATCTTCATGTGCAGTTTCATGAGGTGATAACAAGTTGGTTTCCAGAGCATTTCATTGGAGCAGGCTGTTTTGAGACCACAGATGAGTCCGTTGAACAGCATGGATAATTTACATTTGGCTATTTCTTTGTCCAAGGTCTGTGCTGGGAATTCCTCCCTTTTCTAGGAATTTTGGAACCAGCAGATTAGAGATTTTTTACTAAAAAAAGTGAAACCCAGAGAGACTAGGTCATGTTGTTTAGTGACAGGATAGTAGGTAAAATTTTTACCATGCGGTTATGCAATCCTTTAAGCACGTTACATATAACGACTTGTTTCATTCTTGTAGTAACCCTACACAGAAGGGATCAGTAGCATTCCCATTTAACAGATGAAGAAAACGAGGCCCACAGAGGCCAAGTAACATGCTTGAGATTGCACACTAGTAAGTGACAGAGTCAGGATTTGAACCAGGGACTAGGCTCCAGAATCTTGACCTTAACCACTATGCTATATCTTTCTGTTCAAAGTAAATCCCCTTCAAGGGTACAACTACACTGAATTTCCCCAAGAATGAGATTACAATGGTTAAAATGTTTTCTAAACTTTTTTTGAAAATATACTTTACCTCAGAACCCAATATACTCACACATCAAAGTGTGTTATAATTGAAAGACAAATTCCTTAAAAACAATCCTCATGCTTATTACATGTGAGACACTCTGATATAGTCCCCCTTCTTTCTCTACACATCTCTTATCCTTTTTTGAAAATAAAAATGCAGGCTACAACTGACGAGTTATGATTCAGAGAAAGAGAAAAAAAATGCTTGTTTTAATTTTTTTTAAAGATTTTTATTCTTGGGGTGCCTGGGTGGCTCAGTCAATTAAGCACCGACTCTTGATCTCAGCTCAGGTCTTGACCTCAGGGTCATGAGTTCAAGCCCTGCACTGGGCTCCACACTAGACATGGAGCCTACTTAAAAAAAAAAAAAAAAAAAAAATTATTCATAAGTGATCTCTACACCCAGAATGGGACTCATACTCACAACCCCAAGATTATGAGTCTCAAGCTTCACTGACTAAGCCAGCTAGGCACCCCCCAAAAATCCTTCTTTAAACCACTCTGTTACGAAAGTTGTTAGTGGTTTATACATGTCAAATTTCCAAACACACAGCACTTGGAGTGGGGAAGTTGGTCAGATAATTTCTATCAAACTTATTTCTGGTCAGTAGGAATTCATTACTCTCCCTGTAGTTGATGTCTAAAGATGGTACACTGGGGCTTCTTTTTTTTTTTTTTGAAGATTTTACTTATTTATTTGAGAGAGAGAGAGTGAGCAGGAGCAGGGGAAGAGTAGAAGGAGAGGGAGAAGCAGATTCCTCACTGAGCAAGGAGACTGGGCTTCATCTCAAGACTCTGGGATCATGACGTGAGCTGAAGGCAGATGCTCCACCAACGGGGGCACCCAGGAGCCCTACGCTGGGACTTTAAACCACCAAGCTGTAATCCTAGGAAAAAATCTGCCTTTTCTCATTCCTTAGTCATTCATTTATGCATTCATTAATTCAATAAATATTTGAGCACCTACCGCATGCCAGGCATTGTGCTAAATCAGGAGTTGGCAAACAGTGGCTGGCAGGCCAACTCCGGAGTGCCACCTGTTTCTGTAAATAAAGTTTTACTGGATCAAAACCATGCCCATTCATTTCTGTACTGTCTGCGGCTGCTTTCACGCTCCAATAGCAGAGCTGAGTACAGAGACCATGTGGCCTGTGAAGCCCACAGTATTTCTTAATCTGGTTCTTTACAGAAAAAGTTGGCAGACTCTGGTGCTACAGTCGAAAAATACAATGTCGATTTAGACTGGTCTCTGCTGTCCTGGAGGTTTGAATGGTTCTGCTCAGCTTCAGCTGGGTTTCAAGCTCCTTGGGGGGTGGGAGGAGGGGCTCAAGGCTTTTGCCTCCTTCCCATTGTTGTCTCTGAGAACACCTGTTCTCAGTAGTAGCTCAGCGGTCATGTTCCGCTGCTGAAATCGTACAGTAGATCTGGCAGCAGAGATGGGAAAGAAAGAAACCTGCCCACAGAGTAGAAAGGAGAGTTTATTCCTTTAATATAACAAATAGTTTTGTTTCCTAGGTGCTTGTCTGCAGCTATGAGAAGGGAGTTGTCAATTTTCGTTGAGAACCTACTGTGCATCTGGGCATGTGGGTAAGAAAAAACATTTAGTTCAAGCTTTGGCACTTGTATCATGGATAGGGGAAGACAGGAGATAAATGGTTTTACTGTAATCCTTCATACTTCTGCTGGGGGACCTGCTGGGTACCTGGAGATGATTTTGGTTAACTACCTTAGGATCCCAAATGTTTGTGTTCCAATGGCTTTTAACTTCCTTGAGTCACTCCAAGACTAGCTGCTGTGTGCCTGAGTGTGTAAGTGAGTTGTGTTTTTCCTTCCTTCATCAAACTTTCTCTTCTGGGTCAGCACTATATATATATATATATATATATATATATATATATATATATATAAAAGATTTTATTTATTTATTTATTTGACAGACAGAGATCACAAATAGGCAGAAAGGCAGGCAGAGAGAGAGATGGGGGGAAGCAGGCTCCCCACTGAGCAGAGAGCCTGATGTGGGACTCGATCCCAGGACTCTGGGATCATGACCTGAGCTGAAGGTAGAGGCTTTAACCCACTGAGCCACCCAGGTGCCCCAAGCACCATAAATATATTTAAAGAAAAAATACTGGTCCTTTTAGCCTGGTGGGGAAGACAGAAATAAACACATGGATATAGTATTGTGTATTGACAGTGACACGGAGGTTTTCTAGCAACACAAAGGAGGAGTTCCTAATTAGGGAAGACTTCCTGGAGGAGATGACACTAAGCTGAGCTTTGAGAAGGCTAACTGGACATGGAAGGAGTCGTAGGATATTCCTGACGAGGAACCAGCATATGGAAAGGCTAGAGGTGTTCGAAAATATGGTGCTTTCGGGGAATAGCCAGTGGAAGAGCACTGGCCCACCGTCAAAGGGATTTGTGCTTGGATTTTTAATAAAAAATTATTTATGCTCACTCATTTATTTATTCAATTTAATTATTCATTTGTAGTGGGAACAGGTTGCATGGAGCTCCTCAGTCTTTTTAACTAATGTGGTCAGCCAGTGGGTTTGCGGAAGTCCTCACTGGCTCTCAGCAGGCATCAGGCTGCAGTCTAGGCCTGGCCTCTCTGGTAGGAGCACCAGCTGCATGAGCCAGTCAGACCCAAAAGGAATCCGACTAGGAGAAGCGCAGTTGCTGTTAAGCCAAGAAAATGCAAGGCAGGTTGGGTGACAGTGATACTGCCATCCCCTTCTGGTAAAAAACGATCGCCTGCAGGGGGGTTTGGGGGGATGGGGGTGGGGGGGTTGGGGGTTCAGGGGGGTAGGGGGTGTTGCCCACTGCTCCTACCTCATGGCCAATCTTTCCATCTTCCTGATGAATCTGCCTGAGCTTCGAGCTTTGTAGCTGGTGTCAAGAGGGGAGTTTGTATGGAGACGCTTTGGGAACCGATGTCAAATGCTCAACAAATGTTCTGTGAAGTTCGGTCTACGGCAGGCTGGAAAAGGAGCAGATTAAAGGAATAAAACATAGCCCGCGCAGTTTTGGAGAGCACCGGCCAGCTGGGACTCCGTTCTGCCATCCGAGGTGAGCAGGGGGTAGGCTGATAAGTGCTAACAGTTTTTGGTTACACGTGGGCTTTTAATCTTCTCAACAGCCAGGAGGAGAAATGTTAGATCGGATGACTGGAGCAGTTTCCACCCTGCTGTTTGGGGCCCCAAATACAGTGTTTAGATTTCATGGATTCTAAATTCAAGCAACATCAGAAGAATGTCTGCATAAACAGGGTTTGTGTTGATCAGGGCTTTGGGGTTTGGGGGAGTATAGGGAAGGGAAACTAACTCCATGTAGCTTAAAGAAATGAGGCGGGTTTGTTAGGAGGTTGGTTGTATCTGGCAGAACTCAAGTAGGTATTACTGGGCCTTCCTGGGATTGTGACCTTCTTCTCTTGGGCCTGTGGATTCCCCTCCACTTTCATTTGCTTTATTCTTCCCTCTACTCAGCCTACCTTTCTCTGCCTCTCCCAGGGTTCACAGGCTCGGTTCCAGGCTCCAGCAATGAGTGGCTGGCAACTCTTGACCCCAGTTACAGATCCCCAGGAAAATGAATGGAATTGACCTCTTGTGGGTCAGGTCTTCACCCCGACCCTTTCAGCTATGGCCCCAGGGAGTCAGATAGGGCCATCTATAATACTTTGACTTCTGGGAAGAATATACTTCCTGGTGGGAGTTACTAGTCTCAGAGAAGGGGATTGTGGGCTGTTCCGACTCCCCCCTAAATTGCCTCCAGGACCTCTCTCATCCCTTAGAGGAGTAGGTTTCCTTTAGGGCCCAGTTGCTTTCCTTTAGGGCTGGTTAGTGCCACGTTAGGACCACACCTCAGTGTTTCTTTCTGCTTTTCTGGAGTTTAACTTTATGTCCTCGCTGGCTGCTATGGAGGTGAACGCTAGTATATAACTCTGGAGTTAAGGAGTCACAACACATAGCTTAGAAATCCTAGGAGGATACTGTGGGAGGCACTTATATCCAGGTTTAAACAAAGAGCTTTGCAGAGGTATTACAGTTCATGATCATATATTCAAGTTATGTGGCAGAGCGAATGGGTGTGTCTTTGGCCATCCCTCATCTTCGAGTTTGCAGGCACTTCTCTGCGTTCACCCATGCCTTCTTATCAACATTAGTGTCCACTGGCCTCTGAGAGGGACCCCAGCTTCCCTGTAGCAGGAGTTTGCATTCTTGCCTTGTTCCTGCCCAATGCTCCTTCCCATACTTGGGATTCCTTCAATTTTCTTACATGTCTCTAATCCATCTGTATCATTTAAGGTCAAGTTCAGGGGCTAAGTCTACCATATAGCTGTCCCTTTTATGCCATCCCTCACTTTTCTTTCTTATTTTAGAACTAATTCAATAGACATTCACTTAATAGTTTTAAACTGAGAGGAATGATGGCCACTTATATTAGTTTGCTGGGCTGCTATGACAAAGAACCACCAACTGGGTGGCTTAAACAACAAGAAATATCTTTTCTCATGGTTCCGGTGGCTAGGAGACCAAGATCAAGGTGTCAGTGGGTCTAGTTTCTCTGAGTGACCTGCAGATGGTGGTCTTACTGTGTCTTTTCTCTGTGTACATGAATCCCCGGTATCTTTTTGTGGTCCAAATTTCCTCTTTTTATAAGGATACAATTTAGATTGTGTTAGGCTTACCCTACCCTAATGGCCTTATTTTTACCCAGTCACCTCTTTAAAGGCTGTATCTCCAAATATAGTCACATTCTGGCAAGTGAGGGTTAGGGTTTCAACGTATGAATTTTAGGGGGACATGGTGCAGTCTACAACACCAATGGAGACAGAGCTGAACAAGATATACATGATCTTTGTCTTCTTGTTATTTGATAGTCTGGTAGAGAAGACAGACATTAAGCAACTATTTCTGTGAATATTTGATTCATTACCATTTCAGGGGGCGTCCAAGAAACAGAATACATGGTACTTGTAAAGGTAATCTGGTGTTGAAAGCTGGTCAGAAAAGATCTCCCTGAGAAAGTGAGGTCTGAAGGAAGGGTGGGTGGGAGTCAGCCAGGTGAAGAGGACGCGTCGAGTATACGGGACAGAAAGATCCGCTTCTGTGAACTCCAAGCATTGGGAAAGAACATGACATGTACGAAGAATTTAAAGAAGCCACTGGGGTAAGAAGGGAGCTGTGGGAGAAGGAAGACACTAGAAAGTTAAAGGGTCCAGATTACACTGGATATTATATTCCGACATCCTCATTTCAATGCTTAGGACATCCAACCTTGGACTGTTTTAAAAATTTTTTGTGTGGGGGAGGGGTTCCATATATGTTTTGATTTTCCTATGCTCCCATAGGAGGAGAGTCTTTCTTCAGCTCCTTTTATATTCTCCACAAAGTATGCAACATAGGTTGGGCATATAGTAGACGGTCACTAAATAAATTAAGGGGTTGTAATGAGAAATGAAATTGACAGAAGCCTTCTTGCCTAAAATTAGGGGCTGGCCCAATCTTGGCGGACTGAGTGTCTCCTTGAGACTTTCAAAGGTGAGGACTTTTGGTAATATGTTGCCACCTAGTGCTCCTTTTTATTACAACAACAGAAGGGAAACGAAGCGCTCTCTTTCATCAGCAGCAATTAATTTGTCCAACCACCCATCCTTTCATCCATTCAGCCATCCAAGTTGATGTCCACCTGCATCTCTTCCCTGTGATTTGAACGTGGCATGTTCCTTTCCACTTCCTGCGGTTCCTTGATTTCCTTTGTTTTGCTCTCTCTCTCTTTCTCTCTCTCTTTGTCCCTATGCTGCAAGTGAAGCTCTCAGGCATCAGTGTCTAGATTGCCAGAGCACCCATTGTGCTCACTATTGGCATGGCATGTTCTAGATGATCTAGACCATCGTATAGTGTTAGAATTAATTGCAGACTTTCCTTTCTCTCTTTCCCCCAAAGCCAGATCCTGAATGCAAAGGGCTGTGTCTCTGCCTTAGTTAGTTCTGTGGCTCCCCTGGGCATTCTTGTACCTACAGTATAGCCAGCGCTTTAAAAAAAACTTTCTGGATTGAATTTCTGTCACCTTGGCAGGTCATCTGCTTGTAAAATAATCCTTCAGGGGATTGTTGGGAAATGGGAAGACATATAGCACCACAACGGATTCCAGGACAAGATATGATGGGTGGCCTGGGTCCTCTAAGTCTTTCTCTGTTTTTTGTTTTGTTTTTATTAAATATTTTATTTATTTATTTGACAGAAAGATCACAAGTAGGCAGAGAAGCAGGCAGAGGGAGAGGAGGAAGCAGGCTCCCTGAGCCCACTGAGCCACCCAGGCACCCCATCTTTCTCTGTCCTTATGCACCTTCCGGGATGTTATGGGGTCTCTCTGGATCATGGTGGTCCCACAACCTGATAGTCCCACAGTGTGAACAGATCTCCTGTAAACACACCATGCAGCCCGAGTTGTGTTGCAGCCCTATGCTTGCCTCATTTCTCTTAGCTGTGCTTGCAGTTTGGTTCAGGCCGCTTCTCCAGCTTCATCGCCACCTCACCCATCACCTCCACGCACAGTATGCCTCAGCCATATTATATCACGTTTGTCAACAGCTATACAATCTCCATTTATCAATGAGATATAATTGTACGAATGTGAATTTCTCCCATGTTCAGTAATGTTCCAATTAAGATTTCTCATGAGGAACTTGAAAAGCATCCTGAAAATTATATGGGGTGATGGAGGTTCATGAGAAGCCAGTGCAGTCTTGACAGAAGTAGGGTTGGGGGACTTGCCCTCCAATCTTGATGACTGGCTACAAAACCACCATACTAAAACCTTGCGGTACTGGTGCAGGAGCAAACCAGAGAGGTCAGAACAGACCCATCTATATGTGGGAACCAAGATGCTGAAAATGGGCTCACTCCATTGAGGAAAAAATTGGATCCTTAGCTCACACCATATGCAAAAGTGAACTCCAAATGGACTAAAGAACTAAATGCTAAAAAATAAAACTATGAAACTAATGGAAGAGAACAATAGAGAAAACCTTTATGGCCTTGGGGTTGTTGAGAAGGACTTGTTAAATTATCTGAAAGGGCATATAAAAAGGAAAAAAAAAGATGAAGGGCTACAAAATGAAGGATTATTATCTTCAGCCAAGTTTCTAGTCTTTGAAAGTAGATTAATGTCCAGACTTTGCAAAGTCCTCTTGCAAATCAAATCAAAAAGAAAAAGAGCAATTGAAAAATAGACAAAGGCTATAAATAGACAATTCACAGAAGGTGACCGCATGTAGCTTATGGATATGTGAAGAAATGTTCAATTTTACTAGTAGTTAGAGAGATGCAAAGTAAAACAAAAATATGTTGACATTACTTCCATGATAATTGACAGAATTTATCAAATTGGCTAATTAGATGAATCAGGATTTGTAAGGCACTTAGAATAGTATCTGGCACTTAGTAAACACCATGTGAGTGTTTATGAATAAACTACCAAGCGCTGGCAAGGATGGGAGTGGGGGGACAGAAACCCTTATACTATGCAGTGGAGCATAGTATAAGGCAGTAATTCTGGGGTGTGATCCAGCAGTACTTGGTGAAGGTAAGTACCCAGGACTTCTTCCAGGCTACAAGGCACCATTTGTTCCATTGGAAAATAGTGTCCACCACTAAGCAGATGAATTTTGAAAAGGCATACCCACTGGATGGTTATAGTCTTCTAGGTTCATGACTTGTCTGGGAACAGAGCTTTTGTGGGAAGAAAACGGCACGTCTTCCTTCAGCAGGACACATGACATAGCAAAGATAGGAACTGTGTTCCAGCCCCCACAGGCCCCCTGGCTGGATGTCTTTGTACGGGACAGATTGCGTAACCCATCGCAGTGGCCCTTTGCATCCCCTTTAACTTTACCAGTCTCATCCCTGGACATATATTTCCTAGGAATTGCATGTAGGTCCATAAAAGATCAGGGACAAGGATGATTATCGTTCCTCTGTTTGTGGTATCAGAGAGGTGGAGGGGACGTTGGTATCCATTTGGGGAATGGAAGTCACAGTGTGGATGTCCAATATGGAATCCTAGGCAGCAATCAGAAGTGATAAGCTAGGATTGCAATAAAAACAGCAAAAGGACAGATCTGAAAAAAGAACATGGAGTGAAAAAAAGTAGAAAATAAGGTGATCCGTAAGTCCAATATCATCGTCAAACATTTAAAAAATAAACTAATAAAAGTGTATACACTTTTCAAGAATACATATCCATGCATAGTAGCCTGAATAGCTATGGGACTGAGGAGAGGTGGCAGTAAGGCTGGGAATAAAGGGAAATGATAATACTAGAGAGGGGTCTTCCACGTTTCAAGGCAAAGCTGTTTACTCCAGTTGGCGGAGAGGGAGAAGATCTGGTCTTGAGAAAAGAGCCCCAGATGAAAGGTAGCTTTTCACGGTGTGGCTCCACATCGGTTTTCCTAGAGTGCTACGAGGCTGCACCCTGTTCTTCTCACCACTGGTGACTAAACTCTTTGAAAGCAGGGTCTGTGTCTTCTCTGCCTTACTTTCCCCTCTGTGTGTTGCACACAGAAGCTGCTTCATTAGAGTTGAATTAGAACTCAATCTGAGATTATTTCTTGTTCCTGCGACCGAATCTTTGTCACAGAGAGCAGAGTGGCTGCCGGTCCTTCCAGAAACCTCTGATCTACATTTCCATCTAAGCGTTGGTCCTACGTGGGCCCTAGCGTCCCCGGGGATCTGCCCCACTGCCCTCTCTCCCTAGCGCCTCATAAACGGACCTTGAGATTCCCCCAAGCCTCTCGGGTGCCCCGCCCCTTCCCATCCTTGGTTCCGCCCCATTCGGGATAATTTGCATATGCCTCTAAGAGACCCAGCCCAGGTGCCCGCCCCACAGGCTCCGCCCCTTTCAGTCCTAGGGTTCCCTAGAGGGCGTGGCGGTTGCCAGGCGACGGGAAGACGCGCCGAGCGCCGGGTTTCTGCCCCACCTCCCGGACTGGATACAAATAACGCCGCGCCCTTTTAGACGCTGGGGGAAGTGCACAGCCCCTTCCTCAGACTCGGGCCCAGTTTCTGCGATTACCACAGCAGCCTCTGAGGCCACCCCCAGAGAGCGTCAGGATGGCCGAGGTCAGGAGTCAGTGCCCCTCTCTCTGTCGTGTCTCGCTCGACTCCTCTCCATCGTCCTTTTCTACTATCCACTTGTCCCCTGTCACATCCACTGATCCCAGCATTCCCGGCCATCAACATCCTATTCCCCTTCGGCAGCCTTACCCCACCCCTCTGTCTGGATGGTTCTGGCCCCTTTACCTCTCCTTCGGTTGGGTAGGCACACCCCACCCCCACTCTTAAAATTGGCGCTGTGTCATACATAGTATGAAATTCATGAGTTCCCAGACTCGCGCATGACAGGCGCCCACCCCTAGATTTTGAACCATTAGGCGACAGGCACCACCCAATGGAGAGAGACGCACTGACTGGGGGCACCTGGAGGAAGGCTTCACAGATACTCACTGTCACCCTTATTCACTGATCTTTGTCCACCTGTCACACCATGATTCCTTATCATCTGATCACCTGCTGTGACACATTAAGCTCTTCACTCATTGCCAATGCCCTGTCATTGACCACTATGTTAAATCTTGTAGCGTCATACATCCCCCCACTTTGTAGTACACCCCATCTTCAGCCTCATGGATGAGGGGTCATTTCTGCAGTCCTTTATTGACCATTTGTCCATTAACACCCTCATTTGTAATTTGGACAACCTTCAGTCCCTGTCACCACATGCTGGTCACAGTCCCCATTCACCATGGTCCCACCCTATTCCTCCATCACCCCGTTAGAGTTATAGACGAGTCCTCCCTCATCTCACCTGTCACAGGCTCAGTCCCAACCAGGATCAGCTACATAATTGGTGCGGCTCAATGAAAAATGAAAATACAGAGCCCCTTGTTAACAAATTAAGAATTTCAAAATGAGACAGCAGAGTATTAAACCAAGGGTGGAGCTTATTGGGAGGGGCCCTGTGCACCCTCACAGGTTGTGCACCCACCAGAAGCCTGGTTCCCGCTTCTCTCATCGCCATCATGCCCCCATTCTATTCTACTTCCTTCTATCTCTTCTACACCATTCACGTCCCTCATCATTCCATCTCCTCTCCCACATCTATTTCCCCCTTATAAGCACCATCTTCCTTTGGGCAAATCTCCCTCCTTCCCTTAATACACAATCCCCTTCCCACCCTCCTCCTCTTCACTCCTGGGTTCCTCACTCTCCTGTCCCTCTCACCTCCACACAGTGCTGGCCACCACACTCACCCTGTTACCCTCACTCATTCATGTCCCTTTCCTCCTCATCTCCTCCTCCTGTTCCTTCTAGCTCTCCTTTATTTGTCCCTTTAAAAAAATTAACATATAATGTTTTGTTTGCCCAGGGGTACAGGTCTGTGAATTGTCAGGCTTACACACTTTACAGCACTCACCATAGCACATACCCTCCCCAGTGTCCATAATGCAACCACCCTCTTCATACCCTCCTCCTCCCAGCAACCCTCAGTTTGTTTTGTGAGATTAAGAGTCTCTTATGCTTTGTCTCCCTCCCAATCCCATCTTGTTTCATTTTTTTCCTCCCCTACTTCCCAACCCCCCCCAACTTTGCCTCTCATATTCTTCATATCCGGGAGCTCATATGATAATTGTCTTTCTCTGATTGACTTAATTTCACTCAGCATAATTCCCTCTAGTACCATCCATGTCGTTGCAAATGGCAAGATTTCATTTCTTTTGATGGCGGCATAGTATTCCATTGTGTGTGTGTGTGTGTGTGTGTGTGTGTGTGTGTGTGTGTGTGTGTGTGTATACCACATCTTCTTTATCCATTCATCTGTGGATGGACATCAAGGTTCTTTCCATAGTTTGGCTATTGTGGACATTGCTGCTATAAACATTTGGGTGCATGTGCCCCTTCTGATCACTACATTTGTATCTTTAGGGTAAATACCCAATAGTGTGATTGCTGGGTCGTAGGGTAGCTCTATTTTCAACTTTTTGAGGAACCTCCATACAGTTTTCCAGAGTGGCTGCACCAGCTTGCATTCCCAGCAACACTGTAGGAGGGTTCCCCTTTCTCCGCGTCCCCGCCGGCATCTGTCATTTCCTGACTTGTTAATTTTAGCCATTCTGACTGGTGTGAGGTGGTATCTCATTGTGGTTTTGATTTGTATTTCCCTGATGCCGAGTGATGTGGAGCACTTTTTCATGTGTCTGTTGGCCATCTGGATGTCGTCTTTGCAGAAATGTCTGTCCATGTCCTCTGCCCATTTCTTGATTGGATTAGTTGTTCTTTGGGTGTTGAGTTTGTTAAGTTCTTTATAGATTTTGGATACTAACCCTTTATCTGATATGTCATTTGTGAGTATTTTCTCCCATTCTGTCAGTTGTCTTTTGGTTTTGTTGACTGTTTCCTTTGCTGTGCAAAAGCTTTTGATCCTGAAGAAATCCCAATATTTCATTTTTGCCCTTCCTCCTCTTGCCTTTGGCGATGTTTCTAGGAAGAAATTGCTGCAGCTGAGGTCAAAGAGGTTGCTGCCTGTGTTCTCCTCAAGGATTTTGATGGATTCCTGTCTCACATTGAGGTCTTTCATCTATTTTTGTGTGTGGTGTAAGGAAATGATCCTGTTTCATTCTTCTGCATGTGGCTATATAATTTTCTCAACACCATTTGTTGAAGAGACTGTCTTTTTTCCAATGGACATTCTTGACTGCTTTGTCAAAGATTAGTTGACCATATTATTGAGAGTCTATTTTTGGGCTCTCTATTCTGTTCCATTAATCTCTATGTCTGTTTTTGTGCCAGAACCATACTGTATTGATAATGACAGCTTTGTAATAGAGCTTGAAGTCTAAAATTATGATGCCACCAACTTTGGCTTTCTTTTTCAACATTCCTCTGGCTATTCGAAGTCTTTTCTGGTTCCAAATAAATTTTAGGATTATTTGTTCCATTTCTTTGAAAAAGATTGGTGGTATTTTGATAGAAATTGCATTAAACATGTAGATTGCTTTAGGTAGCATAGACATTTTCACATTTGTTCTTCCAATCCATGAGCATGGAGCACTTTTCCATTTCTTTGTGTCTTCCTCAGTTTCTTTCATGAGTACTTTATAGTTTTCTGAGTACAGATTCTTTGCCTCTTT
Source organism: Mustela erminea (assembly GCF_009829155.1). Classification (NCBI taxonomy): domain Eukaryota; kingdom Metazoa; phylum Chordata; class Mammalia; order Carnivora; family Mustelidae; genus Mustela; species Mustela erminea. Next base: position 67,675,373 of record NC_045627.1, read on the forward strand.
GGCTAGGTTTATTCCTAGGTATCTTATGGTTTTGGGTGCAATTTTAAATGGGATCGACTCCTTAATTTCTTTTTCTTCTATCTTCTTGTTGGTGTATAGAAATGCAACTGATTTCTGTGCATTGATTTTATATCCTGACACTTTACTGAATTCCTGTACAAGTTCTAGCAGATTTGGAGTGGGGTCTTTTGGGTTTTCCACATAAAGTATCATATCATAAGTTTGACTTATTTGCCGATTTGGATGCCTTTAATTTCTTTTTGTTGTCTGATTGCTGAGGCTAGGACTTCTAGTACTATGTTGAATAGCAGTGGGTGATAATGGACATCCCTGCCGTGTTCCTGACTTTAGTGGAAAAGCTCTCAGTTTTTCTCCATTGAGAATGATATTCTCTGTGGGTTTTTCATAGATGGCTTTGATGTTATTGAGGTGTGTACCCTCTATGCCTACACTTTGAAGAGTTTTGATCAAGAAAGCTTGCTCTACTATGTCAAATGCTTTTTCAGCATCTATTGAGAGTATTATATGGTTCTTGTTCTTTCTTTTATTAATTTATTGTATCACATTGATTGATTTGCGGATGTTGAACCAACCTTGCAGTCCAGGAATAAATCCCACTGGGTCGTGGTGAATAATCCATTTAATGTACTGTTGGATCCTATTGGCTAGTATTTTGGTGAGAATTTTTGCATCTATGTTCAACAAGGATATTGGTCTCTAATTCTCCTTTTTGATGGGGTCTTTGTCTGGTTTGGGATCAAGGTGATGCTGGCCTCATAAAATGAGTTTGGAAGTTTGCCTTCCATTTCTATTTTTTGGGACAGTTTCAGGAGAATAGGTATTAATTCTTCTTTAAATGTTTAGTAGAATTCCCCTGGGAAGCCTTCTGGCCCTGGGCCAATCTCCTTACTGGTTATGGGTCTGTTCAGGTTTTCTATTTCTTCCTGGTTCAGTTTTGGTAGTTTATACGTCTCTAGGAATATATCTATATCTTCCAGATTGTCAAATTTGCTGGCATATAGTTGCTCATAATATATTCTTATAATTGTTTGTATTTCTTTGGTGTTGGTTGTGATCTCTTCTCTTTCATTCATGATTTTATTATTTGGGTCCTTTCTCTTTTCTCTTTGATAAGTCTAGCCAGGGGTTTATCAGTCTTACTAATTCTTTCAAAGAACCAGCTCTTAGTATCGTTGATTTGTTCTCCTGTTCTTCAGTTTCTATTTCATTGATTTCTGCTCTGATCTTTATTATTTCTCTTATACTGCTGGATTTAGGCCTTCTTTGCTGTTCTTCCTCCAACTCCTTTAGGTGTAGGGTTAGGTTGTATATTTGAGACATTTCTTGTTTCTTGAGAAAGGCTTGTATCACTACATACTCTCCTCTCAGGACTGCCTTTGCTGAGTCCCACAGATTTGAAAACACAGTCGTGTTTTCATTATCATTTGTTTCCATGAATTTTTTCAATTCTTCTTTAATTTCCTGGTTATACCATTCATTTAGTAGGATGCTCTTTAGCCTCCATGTATTTGGGTTCTTTCCAACTTTCCTCTTGTGATTGAGTTCTAGCTTCAGAGCATTGTGGTCTGAAAATATGCAGGCAATGATCCCAATCTTTTGGTACCGGTTGAGACCTGATTTGTGACCCAGAATGTGATCTATTCTGGACAATGTTCCATGTGCACTAGAGAAGAATGTGTATTCTGTTGCTTTGGGATGGAAAGTTCTGAATATATCTGTGATGTCCATCTGGTTCAGTGTGTCATTTAAGGCCTTTATTTCCTTGTTGATCTTTTGCTTGGATGATCTGTCCATATCAGTGTGGGAGGGTGTTAAAACACCCTAGTATTACTGTATTATTGTCAATGTGTTTCTTTGATTTTGTTATTAATTGGTTTATATAGTTGGCTGCTCCTATGTTAGGGGCATAGATATTTAAAATTGTTAGATCTTCTTGTTGGGCAGACCCTTTGCGTATATATAATGCCCTTTCTCATCTCTTATTATAGTCTTTGGCTTGAAATCTAACGTATCTGATATAAAGATTGCCACCCCAGCTTTCTTTTGATGTCCATTAGCATGGTAAATTATTTTCCAGCCCCTCACTTTAAATCTGGAGGTTTCTTTGGGTCTAAAATGAGTTTCTTGTAGGCAGTATATTGATGGGTCTCATTTTTTTAATCCATTCCGATACCCTGTGTCTTTTGATTGGGGCATTTAGCCCATTTACATTCAGGGTAACTATTGAAAGATATGAATTTAGTGCCATTGTATTGCCTGTAAAGTGACTGTTCCTGTATATTGTTTCTGTTTTTATCTGGTCTACTGCTTTTACGTTCTCTCTTTGCTTAGAGGACCCCTTTCAATATTTCCTTCAGGGCTTGTTTGGTGTTTACAAATTCTTTTAGTTTTTGTTTGTCTTGGAAGCTTTTTATCTCTCCTTCTATTTTCAGTGATAGCCTAGCTGATACAGTATTCTTGGCTGCATGTTTTTCTCATTTAGTGTTCTGAATATAACATGCCAATTCTTTCTGGTCTGCCAGGTCTCTGTGGATAAGGCTGCTGCCAATCTAATATTTCTACCTTTATATGTTACAGACTTCTTGTCCCGAGCTGCTTTCAGGATTTTCTCTTTGTCACTAAGAGTTGTAAGTTTTACTGTTATATGCCTGGGTGTGAGCCTATTTTTATCATTTTGAGGAGAGATCCCTGTGCCTCCTGGATTTTGATGCTTGTTCCCTTTGCCATGTTAGGGAAATTCTATACTATAATTTGCTCCAATATACCTTCTGCCCCCCTCTCTCTTTCTTGTTCTTTGGAATCCCAATTATTCTAATGTTGTTTCATTTTATCGTATCACTTATCTCTTGAATTCTCCCCTTGTGGTCCAGTAGTTGTTTGTCTCTCTTTTGCTCAGCTTCTTTCTTCTCCATCATTTGGTCTTCTATATCACTAATTATCTCTTCTGCCTCATTTAACCTAGCAGTATGAGCCTCCATTATTGATTGCATCTCATTAATAGCTTTTTTGATTTCAGCTTGGTTAGATTTTAGTTCTTTTACTACTCCAGAAAGGGCTTTTATTTCTCCAGAGAGGGTTTCTCTAATATCTTCCATGCCTTTTTTGAGCCCAGCTAGCACCTTGAGAATTGTCATTCTGAACTCTAGATATGACATATTACCAGTGTCTGTATTGATTAGGTCCCTAGCCTTTGGTACTGCCTCTTGTTCTTTTTTTGGTGGTGAATTTTTCCACCTTGTCCTTTTATCCAGATGAGAATATATGAATGAAGGAATAAAATACCAAAAGGGTGGCAAAGACCCTGAAACATGTACACTAACAAAATCAGAAGAGACCCCAAATCAAGGGCAGAAGAAAAGGGGTAAAAAGAAGTTTAAAAAAAGTTAAAAATATATATATATATTAGACTGGTGAGTAGAACAGAGCCACCCACTTGATTTTGGATGTATTTTGGTCTCTTAGAAGAAACTACCTCCCAAAATTTTAAAGAAACACACACACAGGGGCGCCTGGGTGGCTCAGTGGGTTAAAGCCTCTGCCTTCGGCTCAGGTCATGATCCCAGGGTCCTGGGATCGAGCTCCGCATCGGGCTCTCTGCTCAGCAGGGAGCCTGCTTCCTCCTCTCTCTCTGCCTGTCTCTCTGCCTCCTTGTGATCTCTGTCTGTCAAATAAATAAATAAAATCTTTAAAAAAAAAAAAAAGAAACACACACACACACACACACATAAAAATAAGGGTAAACACAATGAAGGGATGGAATATGACTGTAAAGATGAAAATTTAAAAAAAATTATAAAAAAGGAATTGATAAGATAAGTTGGTTGGAAAAAGAAAGAAAAAGAATGTGGAGAGAATTTGCTGAGGCTGAGACTAGAACACAGCCCTGTGCTAGATATAGGGTATATTTTGATCCATTAGAAGAAATTGTATCCCAGAATTTTTTAGAAGAAAAACCCTATACGTATTCAAAAAATAAAATTAGATACAATGAAGGACAAAATATGACTATAATAATGATGGTTTAAAAAGTTTTTTTTTAAGAAAGGTATTGTTAAGATAAACAGTTAAAAACATTAAAAGAGGAAAGAGGAAAAGTTAAAAAAATAGAATAAGAAAAAAATAAAATTCAAAAAGTTTAATTAACTTTGTAAGACTAAAGAATCATGGGGAGAAAGCCATGAATGCCATGAATTCCATGCTTTGCTTTCCCCTCCTCTGGAACTCCACTATTCTCCTTGATCAGTGAACTTGGTCTTGACTGGATGTTCTTGCTGATCTTCTGGGAGAGGAGCTTGTTGCAGTGATTCTCAAACGTCTGTGACCGAGGCGGAATTGCACCGCCCTGGCCAGAGGCTGGGCTAAGTAATTTGCTCAGGTTCCCTCTCAGGAGCTTTTGTTCCCTGAGGGCTTTCTGTAGAGCTCTGGAGGACAGGAATGAAAATGGTGGCCTTCCAGTCTCTGGCCCAGTGGGGCCCAGAGGGGGAGCTCAGGGCCCCACTCCTCAGTGCAACCTCGGAGAAAAGTGCTCAGTCACTCCCGTCTCCCTGGTCTCCGGCTGCTCACCTGGCCTGTGACTGAGCATTTCTGTCTCTGGCACACGGCCCCATTTATAGTCTCCAAACCCAGCAGATTCCTGCTGCTCTGCTATTCTGGTGGAGGAAGGTGGGTCTCCCCAGATCTGCCACTTGTGGGGTCCCTGCTCAAAGAACAGTGGTCCAACTGTGCCGTGGATCATGGTTTAAGGTGACCCCAAGCTGAGAGCTCACTCCTCGGCTCTGTCTCTCTATTTGGCTTCTCCACTTCGATACCTGGGAGCTCTGCTACACTCAGACATCCCCTATCCTTCTGTGACCCCACAGGACCTGAGACCACAGTGTTCCTGGGAGGGCTCCACCCCTGCTGAGCCTCTGGAGTGATGTCCCTCAGTGGAGCAGACTTCTAAAAGTCTGGATTTTGTGCTTCCTTGCTCTGCCGCTTGCTGGGAGCCGGCCCCTTCCCCCGCAGTCTATCTTCCCATTGCTTTGAATTCACTTCTTCACATGTCCTGCCTTTCAGAAAGTGGTCGATTTTCTGTTTCTAGAATTGCTGCTCTTCTTCTCTTCAATCTCGTGTTGGGTTTGTAGGTGTTTGGAATGGTTTGGTAACTATCTAGCTGAACACCTGCTGTCATCTCAGTCTGCTACTCGTCTGCCATCTTGACTCTTCTAGTATTTGTCTCTTTATTTGCTTTTGAGCATTCCCTCCTTTTCTCCCTTGCCAATTATCTTGGTTTATTTCATTCTTTTTCATTCTTCACACATAAGCCGTAGATAACAACATCAATTATTATTTCCCGGTTTCCCTTCCCCTTCATGATCTCTCATTTCTTCTCTTCTTCTATTTTTCTTCTCACTCAATGTCAGTTAGGTTTTCCTCATTTCTGCTTCCACAAGCCTCTATTAACACTCTGGCCTCATTTATCACTGTAGGTCTCCTGTCTTTTTTCCTTGTTGTTGTCCCACTGATTGGTATTCCCGGTGCCTAACACAGTGCCTGGTAGATAGTAAATGCTCACAAGATAGGTAAAGCCTGTAGGAGGCAGCAACGTAAGGAATGAACAGCCCTCCCACAGGGAATTGTAGCATTAATAGTTGATGGGTTATGTTTTCAGATAATGCAAGTAAGGAATTTGATACCTGCCATAAAATGGGTTCAAAATTCTACAAGGGACCTATAGGAAGATGGAATTACTCCCAGCAGCCAGAAAGAAAGCAAATTTCCTTAAGGAGGAAAGCAAATTTCTTTGATTAGCGGTAAAGTGTTGATGTTGAAGCTCTTTTTAAGGTAGAATACCAAAGTATAATGTTGCATACATAAATAAGGCCTTTCAAACTTTATCAGTTCCAAAGTCTTGAGTGGGTCTGTGTGGTCTACAGATTAATCCACTCCATTGCCTTTAGAATTCCAGTCAAGGACTCCAGTCCATCCTTAATTCCATGTCTAGTCTTCTCTTTCCATCTCCCTGTCATGGTTCTTACATGTTAGCCAACTTGAAGGAACACCATAGTTCATTTCTGACTGATTCGTGTTAAAATGGTGCTTCCAAAATAGATACCATTAAATTCTCTGACAGTCAGACACCACCTGGTTATTGGTCACAGCTCAGAGACTATTTTTGCTGTGCTTTTGGTAATGGTATATTTTTGAAATGACAATATGAACAAATCTCATAAAAATACTTTTTAAAAACTTTTCTTTCTTTGATATTTTTTCATTCCTGTGCTAAGTGCCAGGTGTACAGGGAAAACCTAGTCTGAAAACAAATCATTAGCTAGCGATCAAGTGTTGACATTAATACCATTTACAGGGATAGAGTTGAGAACATGGCCGTGATACATTTTGGTGTGTGCTCATGTTTAGCATCAACAAGGGGAAAACACAGGGCAGCAGCAGCACCACATTTTCTTAATACAATTTTTCTCTTCTTTGTGGAATTGCTATATTGTGGTATTGGCAATAGCTGTTTCTAGTTAGGAAGAAAGCCACTGTTGAGTTTAACGTTAGTACTAATGTTACTATACAAATTGTAATAGATTTGCTTGTTACTCCATATCTATTTTAAGATGTGGATTCTTTTGCTTGGGTGTCATCTTTGGAAATCAACAGTACAAGTGTTTTTGAAAACCAAAAATATGGGGCGCCTGGGCGGCTCAGTGGGTTAAGGCCTCTGCTTTCGGCTCAGGTCGTGATCCCAGGGTCCTGGGATCCAGCCCAACGTCACGCTCTCTGCTCAGCAGGTAGCCTGCTTCCTCCTCTCTCTGTGCCTGCCTCTCTGCCTACTTGTAATCTTTCTCCATCAAATAAATAAATAAAATATTAAAAAAAAAAAGAAAACCAATAATATGTAGACTTGTAACTGTCCGTCAGAACAATGTACTGACCAAACATGCTTGAACACGTAACAACAACAGGCCTCTGGGGGAGAGGATGATATACACAGTCCTTGCAGCCGAGCAGCTGGGAATGCCCGGCCCCCTCAATTGGAGGCAGCCTGCTTCTTTTTTCTGTTATCTCCCCTTCTCCAGAGATCACCTGTAGTTAATCAGATGATTCCTTAAAATGCGTTTACCAATCCTATACTGCTTGATCAGGCATATCTTGTTTATCTATAATCTCCTTCGACTCATTTGTTGATTATTATCTTGTATCTAATAAATACAGGACTGAGGAGTTGTTCTGGGTGGCAGTTTCCTCAACTGCCGACCCCTGCTCCCATTCTCTTGAAGCTGAATTGTTTGTACCTCATTCTTCTCCCGGGTGCTGTTGGAAAGCAGCATAGGCTTTCTCTATATTGGGCAATACAGGCTTGTCAAGGCAGAACGTAAACAAGATTGCTTACCCTAAATCTGCAGGATGAATTTAAATTTTACTTTATTTTGGGGATTAGAGAAATCATCTCAGTTGATTTCTTTGATTAGCGATAGAGTGTTGATGTTGAAGCTCTTTTTAGGGTAGAATACCAAAGCATAATGTTGCATACATAAATAAGGCCTTTCAAACTTTATCAGTTCCAAAGTCTTGAGTGGGTCTGCGTGGTCTACAGATTAATCTACTCCACTGCCTTTAGAATTCCACTCAAGGACTCCAGTCGGTCCTTAACTCCCTGTCTAGTCTTCTCTTTCTGTCTCCTTGTCATAGTGCTTACACGTTAACCAACTTGAGCTTCTTAACCAGTCTCAAATCCTGGATATTTGCTGGGCCCTGAGCACTTGTTCAGGCTTCACAGTGGGCCAGGCATAACTTTTCTCTCCATATTCACTTGTGAAAATTTCGCTCTTCCTTCTGGGGCTGCTCAAATAACACCTTCTTAAGGAAATTTGCTTTCATTCTGGCTGCTGGGAGTAATTCCATCTTCCTATAGGTCCCTTGTAGAATTTTGAACCCATTTTATGGCAGGTATCAAATTCCTTACTTGCATTATCTGAAAACATAACCCATCAACTATTAATGCTACAATTCCCTGTGGGAGGGCTGTTTATTTCTTACCTTACTGCCTCCTACAGGCTCCCTCATGCCAACTTACACACAACAAATGTTCAGTAAGCATTCGCTGAATAAATAAGTATATTAACCATCCCCATTCTTTGTTATTATTGTGCTGCGCCTAACAAGAAGAAGGTGTCTTAGTCTGCTAGGCCTGTACAGAGTGCTGTAAACTGGCTTAACATAGTTGAGAATTTTCCTTTCGCAGTTCTGGAGGCTATAAGGCTGCAGTCAGGGTGTTGGCAGGACCACGCTTTCTCTGAGACCCTAAGCAAAATCCTTCCTTGCCTCTTCCCTGGCTTCTGATGGTAGATAGCCGTCCTTAGCTTTCCTTGGCTTGTAGCTGCCTCAGTCTAATCCCCATGTCTGTCTTTGCGTGGTGTTTTCCTGTGTTTGTGTCTCTGTCCAAATCCTACTCCCTACTTTTCTTTTTAAAATTGAGATATAATTGACATGTGACATTATATTAGTTTTAGGTATACAATATAATGATTTGATATATATATACACACATAGATCTCTCTCTCTCTATATGTATATGTGTATGTATATATATTTTAAAACAATTACCACAATGAATTTATTTATTTATTTAAAGATGTTATTTATTTATTTGACAGAGAAAGATCACAAGTAGGCAGAGATGCAGGCAGAGAGAGGCGGGGGAAGCAGGCTTCCCGCTGAGCAGAGAGCCCGACGTGGGGCTTGATCCCAGGACCCTGGGATCATGACCTGAGCTGAAGGCAGAGGCTTTAACCCACTGAGCCACCCAGGTGCCCCTACCACAATAAATTTAGACATCCCTCACTATGCAGTTATAATTTTCCCTCTTTTTATAAGGAGGCTTATAGGGCCCACCCTACTCCAGTATGACTGCAAGTTAGTGGATTACATATATAATGACTCTACTTCCAAACAAGGTCACATTTATAGGCACTGGGGGGTAGAACTTCAACATAACTTTCTGGGGGACAAATTTAACCCTTAACACTAGAGAAATGAAAATTCTGTCATAACTGGTTCCCAGGTTCTCCTTAAAGTCATAGCCACATATGTTTGAATTACATCTGTATGTCTGGGCTTTAAAAAAAAATGTTGTCTAGCTGAGCGTGGGAAGCAAATCTGGAGAAGGCCTGTGAGCGTGGCATGGGGCATCTCAATACACCTGTGGAGGGCACCTCCTTATTTATTTTAAAAGATAAGAACGATGGAATATCTTTTTGGAGACTACTCCATATTTCAGATGGGGTTCATTGTCAGTGTGTGTGATTTCATGGGATTGACACCAAAATCTCCTTATAACTGACCAGGAGGTGCCATGGCTTTCTGCTGCAGTCCTGGGGGCAATAAGAAGCAAGATGAAGTGAAAACAAATCAGGGCTTGGCGTAATCATAGTAGCTTTCAAAATTTATTGCGTGCCTCCTGTTTGCCAGGCATGTGGTCAAGTGTTCAATGTGAATGATCCTATTTAATTCGCTCTTCGACACCACTATTTTATATATATATATATATATATATATAATATTATAAACATTATTATCCTAACATGTGTACATATATACATGCATCAGGGGATGAACAAGATGTCTTGTCAGGGGCTTTTATTTTCCTTTGGTGAGGTCTTGTATTCATAGCTAATAATAGCACTCCCCGAATAGGAATGGTGTTTCACGTTGCAATACTCATTCCTCTCCCTGATCTTGTGCACAGGAAAAGAGTGAAAAGCTAGCGCTGGAAGAAACTGCCTATGAAGAAATCGAAAGGGATTTTCAGGATGTTCTCAGTGAACTTTCAGGGGACAAAAGTCTGGATAAATTTCGAATTGAATATGAGAAGCTTCATGCTGTTATGAAAAAGTCTTATGACAATGAAAAGCGTCTGATGGCCAAATGCAGAGAGCTAAACGCAGAGATTGTGGTTAATTCCGCGAAGGTCGCCACTGCCCTGAAGCTCTCCCAGGATGATCAGACCACCATTGCGTCCCTGAAAAAGGTTAGTGCTCTTGTAGAAACGAGCTGAGGCTGAGCTGCCACAAACGCATCCTATATTTAAAACGTCTTCCTTTCCTTGTATTGGCAGCTCTAGGCTGGTAGTAAATGAGTTATTTAGTAAAAATTTACATGATTTATGTATTCATTAAGCCTAGGGAATAAAGTTCATTTTCAAAGGAAATAATTAGCCTGGGTGAATTTCTCGATGCAAAAATAATATAGAACCTTCCTGGCTTGGTTTCTAAGAAATACTGGGTTAGCAAAAAGAATTAGCGGGAAGTAAATGTAATATTAGGGAGCTCTGTATGTCTTGTTTGATATAAGTAGAGTAATTAGATATCTCATGATGATAGCTTGTTAAGGATTTTTTTTAAAGGGATGTTTTAATGTTTTTGCTTTTGTCACTGCTTTAGGAGAAATTACCTTGAGAATTCTTAGATAGTAATTTTTATGATCTTGCTTTCTCCTTGATCCTCCCGGTCCTCATAATGGGAGACCAGGGAGTCAATCTGGGGGATGTTGAGGAACTATGCCTCCATTTTACCCTTTATTTTTTCACTCTCAAGTGTGTTACATTATTTTGAGAGTAAAATGTCAATGTTTCTTGTTGATCTCAGGATGATAAAAGGTTGAGAGATTTTAATTTATAATTAAATTATACACCCAAACCCTGGTGATGAGAAATAACTCATGAACTTTTTAGTTAAGTCCCTCGATATCATACAATGAAACATCACCCGATTTAAATGAATTTCTAAGACCAGTGCAAATTATGACATCTGTTTTCTTAGAAACGACCTTTTTAAAGTGCCATTTTCTCTCTATTGTCATTTTCTTCTTCTTTTTTAAAGATTGTATTCATTTATTCAACAGAGAGAGAGAGAGAGCGAGCATAAGCAGGGGGAGAAGCGGCAGAGGGAGAAACAAACTTGATCCCACAACCCTGACATCATGACCTGAGCCAAAGGCAGACTTTGACTCTGAGATCATGACCTGAACCGAAGGCAGACTTTAACCTTCTGAGCTACCCAGGCACCCCTCATTTTCTTCTTTTTTGCTGAAATCCAGTAAAAATAGACTTTAATTCATCTTATGATGAGATAAAAGTCCCATTTTTTAATTGTAAATTAAAAAACTGGAAATGGAAGTCATGAACAGATAAAAGTATAATTGATGGTTGATGGGGACAAAACTTCATATAATCATAGTTTCATTTAAATATCCTTCATTTGTTTTGCTGAAAATAGTACATATGGTTGCTATAAAAAATACCCCATAAGACTCCTCTCTCTAATGTGATAGCATGAATTTATAGAAATCCTCTCTTCCACTCATTTTATGCCTTGTCAACATGAAACTGGAATATTGTCACCTAGAGCTTATAGGTTCTTACGTGTATAAAGGACTCACATTCCACTGGACAAAATTTTGCAAGAAAATTGAGGGGCAGGGTAAAACGCAAGGCTGTTGCAACATTACTATACTTTGTTTGTTTATTTGAATGGCTGCAGTTCCCTTCTAAGTACTTATGTTAATATTCCACATTGCATTTCATAACAGTAAGATGCCCCAAACTGCATGAGTTGTTTCCACTCCACACAGGGTCATTGTTTTTCCCCTGTAAGCATTTGAAGAGAAGGCCTGGGTGTGGATTTGGGATGGGAATCACCAGGGCTGTTGTGTACAATTTCGTGACAGTGAAGACCACCTTCCTCTGAATTATTCTAAGGCTGACATTGCCATTCAGGACTGCTTACTTGGGACCTGAGATCAAAACAGGTTTTTAAAATTTGGAATCTAACAGGGGCTCCAAATTTAGGACTTGGATCCAGGGCCACTCCTAATTTTTTTTTGCTCCAAAAATATCTGGGCTTGGATAGCACATAAAATTTCATTTTTTTAAAAAAGATTTTATTTATTTATTTGACATAGAGAGAGATCACAAATAGAGAGACAGGGGCTGGGGGGCGGGGAAAGTAGGCTCCCTGCTGAGCAGAGAGCCCGATGCGGGGCTCGATCCCAGGACCCTGAGATCATGACCTGAGCCGAAGGCAGACGCTTAACCCACTGAGCCACCCAGGCACCCCTAAAATTTCATTTTTAATTTCATAAACCTATCTTAACATATTTATTAGAAATATCCTCCTAGTCATAGCGTCCTTGTAGGATATGAGCCAGGACCCCTCCTAAACCTGCTGTTCGGTATTGACTAGTTAATGTTGAGCAATTCAGTAAGTCAATATCAATGAAATGCATAATGTGTAATGTGGAATCCTCTTTTCCCTTAAATGACTACTCTGTTGGAGTTGTTTTATTATTCTCTTTGCTCAGTGTATCTTGCATCTGGATCCTAGTTTGGTTTTTCTCACTGATGTCCTGTGACCCATATAGGAAATTGAAAAGGCCTGGAAGATGGTGGACTCGGCCTATGACAAAGAGCAGAAGGCAAAGGACACGATCCTTGCCCTGAAAGAGGAAATAGTGAACCTCACCAAACTAGTGGAGCAGGGGTCTGGACTGTCCATGGACCAGGATAGCAAGTAGGTGATGGCTTCTTGATGGATGTTGAACTTGCTCTTGTGGAGGCCCCCTTCTTCAGCAGCTGGCGGGGGGCTTGCAGAGTCATCTTGAATGTTCTTTGTGATATAAGAGTTTCCTGCTGTGGTGGTTTCCTGAAGATTGTTTTCCATATAGGGCTTTTTGTTTGTTTGTTTGTTTTTATTGCTCCCTTTCTCCATACCCAAGAATCCTAATTTGTGGTTCCATTAAACTTCTGGCTATGCAGACTTAAGTACTACAATTTCAAAATGAGTAAGTATTTTAGGTTTCGTTCTTTCTTTTGAACTTGTGTGGAATGGTTGCTTTTCTGCTCTGATTTCCAGCTTCTTCCCCAAGCCCCCAACTCCTGTGATTTGTCCCATCACTATCTTTCCTACTTCTCAGGTTCTAGGCCACGCCTTTATTCCTTAAAGCTTCACCTTGTTGATTCTGTCTTCTAAGCATCACTTCTGTCTTTCCCTGCTCCCTAGCAGCAATGCTAATGCCTTGCTTTGGGCCCCATTCTCTGCTGGATTTGGTGATGGATGACTCAATGGTCTCCCCGCCTGTAAGGAGATATCTCCCCTCTGCACCATTTTCCACATATCAGATTTAGGTTGCTGAAACATGTTACCTGTGTGCTTCTACTTCCAGCACATGTTCCAAACACCTTCAATATTTTCCCGTTCCCAAAGGATGCAGTCCAGTCTTGAACATGTCTTTCAGGGCCCTGCATAGATCTGCCCGTCAGCCTTGCCACAGTCCTGTCCAGAAACACCATGCTTGCTTATGGCTCCACACCTTGAACATGGTGTTTTCTATGCCACAAATGCTTTTGCTTCCTTTTGCCACACCAGAAACAACCATGCACCCTTCAAGACCTACCTCAAACACCGTCTTAATTTCATCACTCTCAGTATCTCTGTCTCAACCTTCTTCCCACTCCCAGAACCAATAACTAAGCACAAGAGTCACTGTGTTCTCTGTTGCCATGGAACCCAAACAACATCTATCTCAAGTATGGCACTGGTCACATTTTATTGAAATTATTTGTTGATATGCTTCACTACCCATTAGGCTGTGAACTCCTTGAAGGAAGATGCCTTTACCTTCCCTTTAGGAGGCTAGCACTGTGCAGGGCACGCCAAACCTTTAATTAATTAATGAGTCAGGGATGAGCACACCCACCTCCTTAGCCATTTTTAACCATATCTAACTGCTGCCTAGGTTTCTCATGCTTTCTAGGTGCATTTATCCAATGTTGAGAGATGGTTCTAAGTGGAGGCATTGGGGGAGGGGACAGGAAAAACTAACAGAAGGTGCAGTGTCCATAATAATGGGCTCTATTGTCTCATTAAAGAAGTCAAGCATTATCAGAGCAACTACTGAAGAGCAGTGTGAGGGAACTGATCAATTAAGAGGAGCAGTTTTGTTTTGTTTTAAAGATTATTTATTTATTTATTTGAGAGAGACAGAGAGAGAGAGAGAGAGAGAGCACAAATGGGCAGAGGGGCAGAAGGAGAGGCAGAGGAAGAAGTAGATTCCCCAGAGGTGTGGAACCCGATGCAGGGCTTGATCCCACCACTCCAAGATCATGATCTGAGCAGAAGTCAGATGCCTAACTGACGGAGCTACGGAGGCACCCCAGTTAGAGGGGGTATTAATGAGAATTGGAACACGGCGAGGAGGAGAACTGAAGAAACTATCCAGGCCAGAATTTCATCTTCAACAGTGAGCTTAGGTGTAACTGTCTTCATAGTAACCTTGGAATTCAAGGTTTTGTTTCTGGAGAAGAAGCTGAATGCAGTATTGAAGTCTTCTTCTTCTTTTTTTTCTTTTAAGATTTTATTTATTTATTTGACAGATAGGATCACAAGTAGGCAGAGAGGCAGGCAGAGACAGGGAGAGGAGGAAGCAGGCACCCCGCTGAGCAGAGAGCCCGATGTGGGGCTTGATCCCAGGACCCTGGGATCATGACTGGAGCTGAAGGCAGAGGCTTTAACCCACTGAGCCACCCAGGCGTCCCAATCCTGAAGCCTTCCTATTAAATAGTTATGTTCTATCAAAGTTATTGGTAAATAAACATTGTCAGATTGCTGTGCTTCCAACAGTCATTTGATGGCTAACAATGGGAAGTGCCTCAAGTTCAAGTTCTCCGCTTTCTTGGCTCTCACATAGCTGCCTTGCTCTAGACCTTAATTCCGCTGCACAGGTCAGATCAGACATAGTCTTTCTACTTTCAAAACACTAATTCTGTGGAAAATCATGCCAGATCATATGTAATGGTTTTTGAGATGTGGAAGTAACTTGTTTAGAGTTCAAATCAACAAATATGATCACATACTCTCTAAAAACCAGCATCATGAATGATTTTCCAAATTTTGTTCTTTGGAACATTTTATCTGGGTTGCATCCCTTTGGAAGAAATTAATCTCTGTGGTTGATGGATAGAAAACTGGCAATGTGTATTATTTGTTTATGTTTATGCTTCATTTTAGACATTATGGCTGTGATCATAGCCCTCCACTGATATATTAACCAAATAATGTCTTCAATTAATACCTCCTTAGGGTCAATTATAAGAATTGATAATAGCAAGTAGTCTTGCTTTTCAGAGATTACCAGTTACCAGTGTCAATCGACTTTCTGGACTTCTATAAATATGCCTATAAAACACATACACACACGTATACACAGACACTATAATTATTTAAAGATCAGAAGAGGGATCATATTATATATATTATTATTGGAACTTCTTTTTCAGTTAACAGCTCACAAGCAGCTACCATGTCAATGGTCAGGGCATAAAGATCTTTCTCTTTCACACCTGAATAGTGTTAGTCCTTGACCTGGAGTCTTGCCTCTGAATACAAGCTCAGAAGGTGATAAGGAGGACTCCTGAGCAGGATGGCCTTTTAGTCTGACTCCTGTGTTCTTCTTTTTCCAGTATCCGAGATTTACTGAAGTTCAAAGAAGAAGTGACCAAGGAGCGAGACCAGCTCTTGTCAGAAGTGGTGAAATTACGAGAGTCCTTAGCTCAGACCACTGAACTGCAACAGGAAACAGAGCGAAGCAGAGAAGAGGCGGAGCAGACCATCAGTCAGGTCTGCTCTGCCATGGAGGGCAAGAGGAAAGATCGTTACCTTCCAGAAGTCTTTCCCATCTTGCTCCTCTTTTAGATTTACCCCCTGGTGTCCAAACAAAGCATCCACAGTTCTGCTTGTTTCTCTGGTTTGTTTTTGCAAGAGCAGTTTGACGTGCACATTTCTTCTCAACATTCTGTGTCTGAGAAGTCACTAAGACAGGGCACTGCTTACAATTTTGGTCTAAGAAGGTGTCCCTGGTAAAGGCCAGGATGCCCTTCCACCATCTATCTGGGAATGGTGGAAGTAGTTTCCTGAGCTCTTCTCCTTTGTAAGGACCCTTTCTGAACCCTTTTATATAAGTCCAGAAGTCAAATAGATGATTCACATGTGCAATCTCCAGGACAAAAACACGAGACTCCTTTGAGCATGAGATGACAGAAAGATTTTTCAGAGATTTTGGCCATCATGATAAAACTATAATGCTTTGTTTAGTAATATCCAGGACTCATGTGAGACAGAATTTCATATTTGGGGTAGCCGGTGACATTTTTTTTAGAGCCTATTGATAGAGAATTGGATGAATTCTTTCCATGCTTAACATCTCTAGAATTCTGGGCTTCCATATTTAATTGGATTTTACACCATTCTTTGTGGATTCATTCCCACAATCTGGGTGGATGTTTGGTGTTTAGGCTCTGAAAAACAATACAGAATATTCTTACAAAGTTTAAACATTGGGGTTCAAAGATGACCATCCTACAGGGCAAAGGCTACTACAAGGTGACTGTCCTGAAAATATAAGATTTGAGAAAGGGAGAAGTCCTGGCTGGTTGAGACGTGTCCTGGCGTGGGCTTCATCTCTTTCCTCCCTACCCTTTCTGCACCCCTAGTTCCAGCAAGAAATCCAGCAACGTCAGAATGAAGCTTCACGGGAGTCTCGGAAGAAGGAAAAACTAGAGAAGGAGCTCAGGCAGGTCCAGATGGACATGGACACCAGGCAGACAGAAATTAAGGCCCTCCAGCAGTACGTGCAGAAGAGCAAGGAGGAGCTTCAGAAGCTGGAGCAGCAGCTGAAGGAGCAGAAGGTGTGCTGGGTGTGGGCTGCATGGCGGTCCCCGCAAAAACAAGAAGGGTGCCTTTGGAGCTCTTTGAATTTTCTTTGGAAAGCAGCAAACTCTCTTCACGAGAGATGTGGGTAACACAATGCTTAGCTTTGCCTTGCTCTTTGAACAATTCGGTTAAGTAGACATGACCGCCTTTTCTTTTCTTTTGTATTTTTCAGCTCCAACGTGTTAATTTCGTTTGAACTTTCTATTGATGTGTATAATAAACACATAGGAAAGCATGTAAGTCACAATTACATGCACATACATGTTCTCCCTCTCTCCCTGTCCCACTCTGTCTCTAAAATAAATACATAAATCCAAATAAAACAAGTACAAAATACAGCTGGATGAATTTTCTCCATTTCAACACATCTTGGTCACCTGCACCCGACCCAAGAAACAGTACCCCGGATGTCCCCTTGTGGCCCCTCCCAGCCATTCTCTTTCCCAGAGTTCACCTCTGTTCTAGATTCTTAGCTATTTAGTTTTGTCTGCTTTTGTAATTTACAAAAATTCAGTCATAAAGGGTGTACTCTTGTGTTTAATGTCTTTGGCTCAATATTTTGTTTATGGGATTCATTTGTGTTGCCACCTAGCAATAGGGGGACACTGTCCTTCGGTAGCCACTAGCTACATGCAGTGATTTAAATTTAAGTTAGTTAAAATTAAATACAATGAAAACCTTAAGTCCTCAGTTGCTCTAGTGCCATTTCAGGTGCTCACTAGCCTCAAGGGCTGGTAGGTAGCCCATAAGACAGCACAGCTAGAGAACATTCATTGTCATGCAGAAAGTTCTGTTGGACGGAGCTCAATAGGCCAGTCACACTCATGGTATTCATTGTGTGACCATTACATGATTTATTTATTTATTTATTTATTTAAAGACTTTATTTATTTATTTGACAGATAGAGATCACAAGTAGGCAGAGAGGTAGGCAGAGAGAGAGAGAGAGAGAGAGAGAGGAGGAAGCAGGCTCCCTGCCAAGCAGAGAGCCCGATGCGGGACTTGATCACAGGACCCTGAGATCATGACCCAAGCTGAAGGCAGAGGCTTAATCCACTGAGCCACTCAGGCACCCCATATGATTAATTTTTAATAGGCTTATTTTTAAATCTCAAGTTTAGAGAGCCATATTCAATCTTTATGCATTTTAAATATGGTACTATTTTTAACATTTCTCCTGTGATAGCAGTTTAAGGTAACTCAAATAATTTTAATTCTGGTCTGTCTTTTTTCATTTTTTTAAAAAAAGATTTACGTACTTATTTTAGAGATGGAGTGGGACAGGGAGAGAGAGAGAACGTGTGTGTGCAAGCTGGGGAAGGGGGGGAGGGAGAGGGAGAGAAGCAGGCTCCCTGCTGAGCCCAGAGCCCTGGGCTGCCAAGCCTGAGGCAGGGCTTGATCCCACAACTCTTGAGATTGTGTCCTGAACCAAAATTAAGAGATACCCAACCGACTGAACGAAGCAGGCCCCCTTTTTCTCTCATTTCTTAAAGAAGCAATTCATGTAATTGAGAAAAGTCACTCCCTGAAAATATTTTCTCTTAGGAAGGTTCCAAAGAATTGACAAGCCATACAGCATTTTGCCACTTAAAAAAATAGATATTAGAACACACTTCTTTTCCAATGGCCTCATTAATTTCGTTAAAGCCAGACATCAGATAGGTACTTTATAACGTGCAAGTATCCACCAGAAAAACGTGAGACATCGTGGAGCATGGAATATGAGAGGTTTTTAATATCATGATCAAACTACAGTGCTTCGTTTAGCAATACCCAGGGCTCATGTAAAAGACAATTTCTTTTTGGCAAGGCTGGCTATATTTTATTTAGTCCCTATTGATGGGAAATTGGTTGGATTCTTCCCATGTTTAACTTCTGCTTACATCAGGTTATATTTTGGAATAATTGTCTAAAGCATCTTCTCTCTTTTCCCTTCAGCATATTTGCTATCCCTCTGTCCTCTCACTAGTCTGCCAATAGAAATGATTCCCCCCACCCTCAATATATTCCTTTTTTTAAAAAAAATAAAACTGTGTCTGCTCAGGATAGTCAAGGTAGGGAAGAGGAAACCTGACTGACCCTGAAGTCAGGCAGACGGAAATCACGGCTCTGCTCTTGCATGGTTTTGACTTCAGTTGGATTTAAGGGGAATTGTCTCTGTGTTGGGGCCTGTGAATTTCTGCTCATGAAAATGTGGTAGGCATGTGAATGCAGGATTTGCTTCTGAAGATGTAGCATCCCAGCCCCGCAGCGGATAAAACCCGTTTGAATCTCTAGCTCATTTGCAATGATTATAGCAATTGTTGCGTATGTGAAGCTTGCCAAACGGCAAACAGGCATTAAAATATTTATCCGCCACCTGTGAACAAGACTTCCCAAGGCTCTCCGGAAAAAAATTATGCTCTCTGTGTTATTCATTAGAAGGCTTCGTTTTCCTCAGCCATCTAACGTTTGTCATATTTGAGTGCATTAGTGCTTTCACGGGGGATAAAGAACAATTTCTACAAAGACAAAGAGAGTGTGCTTGCTGTGACTATCCCAGGAGGTTGGTGGGGGTCTCCTGTGTGCATATGCAGATATTGTAATCAGATTAAAAAGCATTAACCGGCTCGTTCTGCGCCTTTCAGATATTGAACGAAAGAGCCGCAAAGGAACTGGAGCAGTTTCAGATGAGAAATTCTAAACTTCAGCAAGAGAATGAACAACACAGTTTGGTTTGTGAGCAGCTATCCCAGGAAAACCAACAGAAGTCTTTGGAGCTCAAAGTAAATACCAAGTGACCTATCTGTTCCCCAGCACGTGTTCCTTCATTCCCTATTAATATAGGTTTGCCTTTGTGGCTGGAGCCCTTGGTTAGGTAACCTGTACTAGCCTCAATATGTCAGAGGCAGGCACAAGCTTTCGGTGGCGGCTTTCCGCCTGGAAGGAAATACTTTGATGACTTCCATTTTTCTAAGACCACAAACCTGAATGTTGATCATATGATTATGCCAAGTGTTTTCTAAAATGAGCTCAGATGCTCATCTCTGTAACTTAGCCTTGGCAGTAACTAGTTGCCCTCAGCTAGAAACCATTTACGTGGGTGAGTAGCAAAGAGGTCAGGTTATATTTTACAATTTGTCCGGAGAAGGTGGAATGGGAGCCGTCGGGAATGGGTTGGCACTTTCGGGAATGGATTGGCTCTACTGTGTATCTCCTTCCAGGAGTGTGGAACCATGATTCTTACTTTTGTCCTGCAAATTTCAAGACAGTCTCCATTCTTCTCCCAGGACTCAATGAAGACTGCTTGCAGATTATGTTAGATAACAGTTTTTTCTTGGGTACATATTATATACCTACATGCATAATACAGCAGGTTTATGTTTATCATTGATTCTGAAAAAGAATCCATAAAGCCTCCGGTTATGTTTAGGATACTAGGCACAAAATGAGTGACCAATCAAGAATGATACATGGATTTGATCAGTGAATCATAACAATTTTTGCATCACAGGCCCTTTTGACAGTCTGCTGACAGCATGCACATGCACACACACACGCACACACACACTTATGCATACATCTTGCATCTTGTTTTGAATGCTGTCTCAGGTTTCCAGGACTTTTCCGACTTCTAACCATGGGGTCTGGATTAATAACTACTGAGTTAGAACATTCTAATGTTCTAATTGGAAAGGGCCTTAGTTCAGCTAATTTAGACCATGTAAATCTGAGACAGAGGAGCATTTAAAGCAGTCCAGAATGGTTTGCTTTGAAACCATTCTTTATGAGAAAGCTGTAAATGGAAGCAGAAATGAAATGGCTACTTAAGGAAAAATAATATATTAGCCCCTAAGGTGAAATTAAAGTAAAAATACTTATGCCATTAATTCTCTTCTTTGATAACAAGAATGGGGGCACCTTGAAAGATGGAGTATTGTTGTTATCAGATTCTGAACTTACAGAATTCTATTTCCAGCAAGAATCTGAGAATAACATGCCCAGCTCAGTGCAATTTCTTCCTTGTCAAGAGCTGGGATAATTGCTAATGTTTATTTGAGGAAGAATCACCGGTTGCTTTTCTGGTAATTTCTAAAAATGGCAAATTTAAAAAAAATGAACTTAAATTTAAAGAAGTCACAAAACTCAAAATCCATTGATGAAAATCTAGTGCTTTCTTTTGCTAGAAGAATTATTTTGGTACTTTTCACCATTATGTAGACTTGCCTGTTTGTGTTGCCCTGTCCGTTTATCTCTAGGTACACCCACAGACCCACATCTGTTGAGGAGGGAGGGCCCTTCCACTAGTGTATGTTATTGTCCTATACTGGCCACGTGGGTTCACAAGAATATTTGAATACGTTATAATATGTTAGTAATCTTCTGAGAGAGATCAGTCTGCGAGTCCATAAAAATTGTCCATCAAATACAGCATTTGTACACAAAATTCACACATTTATGATACATACAACTCAACATTCTTATCCTGTTGGATTCAACAACTCAGTGGTGCCTTGAGCCATCAGGTCTGATCAGTCTTTTCATTATTTTTTTGCTTATATTGCCAACTATTTTATTCAGAGAATAGTTTTTCAATTTCTCTCAAGACCAAACAGTGTGTGTGTTTTTTTAACCCGTAGAGCAACCTTGCACTGACACAGGAACAATTTCGTTTTATTGGTTCTGAATTTACCATCGTGAAATCACTGGTCCTTTATTTACTGAGTGTTCCCGGTTAATGCTGTCTCATTAATTACAGGCCAAAGAGGAGGAAGTCCATCAGATGCGGGTTGACATTGGGAAGCTCAACAAAATCAGAGAACAAATCCATAAGAAACTGCACCAGATTGAAGATCAAAAGTTAGAAGTGGAACAGCACAGGGAAACTCTAAAAAATCAGATCTTGGGATTAGAGAGAGGTAAACCAAGAACGATTTTGTGCTTTGTTTTATTCCTTTGTAAACATTTCATTGATGGCTAATGGCATTTGGTGACCAAGGGCTCTATGCATACAGACACAAACCATGCCTAATATAATCAGTAAAACAGCTTTCCAGCTGGTGAGCAGCCAATATGCTGGGGACATCATTTTGAATATCTTTAACTTTTTTACATTAAAAAATTCTTCAGCAGGCTATATTGGTACAATGTAAATCCAGCCAAGAGTATTGCTCTGTACTTGTCACTGGAATAAATAACATCTGTACTCATAGTTCTTGGTTCTCCATGACCTCCTGCTTTAGCTCCTTTTCTCATGGAAGATAGGAGATAGATTAAAACAAATGTCCCCCACTAGCAATATTTGGAACAATATTGTACCAAGAATCTAGAAGGCTCCTAACTTCTTTCCTCTGTTAGTACTTTACCATGTGGTGAACACTTGTTTAACCTGCTATCACATTTCCCTGTGCAGGAATAATTTAAGTGCCATGGAAGGCCATTATAGTCAGAAAAATCATTAAGGATACAAACTATAGGGTCATGTCTAACTGGGTTCGGATCCCGCCTTTGTCGTATTTACTCTTGGGGAATGAGATGGACTAATATCCATAAAGCACTTGGAGATAGTACTTAACACATTGAAAGTGCTTACTAACTGGCATCAGTTATTCTCCAGGTTTATTATTATTAATATAAGTAGTAAGATAAAATGCCATCTCATTCTGAAAAAGAATAGAATTGAAAATAGGATTTACTAGTCGAATTTGGTGTGGGAGAAACTGCTCCAAACTTGAAGACGGGGATCTGGGTTTGAATTTAACTACACCAGAGTATGTGAGGCAGGAACACGTCATTGAACTTAAGTGGGCTACCGTGAGTTGTAAGTCACTGGCTGAGGCAACATAGATCAGAACATAAACATATACACTGCTTCACTAAAAGTTAGGTAAAACCTAGATCTCTAAGTAAGGTTTTCAGAAATCCACTTGATCCTAAACAACATATGTTTGAAGTGTGTGGGTCCACTTATATGTGGATTTTTAAAAATAAGTATAGTACAATATAAACGTATTTTCTTTGTTTTCTTAATGCCTTTTCTTTTCTCTAGCTTACTTTATTGTAAGAATATAGTATGAAATACGTATAACATACAGAAGATGTGTTAATTGACTGTTTCTGTTATCAGTAAGGCTTCTGGTCAGCAGTAGGCTATTGGTAGTTAAGTTTTGGGGGAGTCAGAGTTTTATGTGGATTTCAGCTTCATGGGGGATGGGCATCCCTAACTCCAGTGTTGTTCAACAGTCAACTGTATTTGTTATGTAAGACTTTGAAAAGTACAGATATTTTTCCTTCTCAGACATGAGGAAATAATCTTTTATGGAGGTACAGTTGTGGCTTATCTTGACAATTCGTCCATTCATTCCCTCAATAGATTGGGTGCCTACTATGTGCAGGAAGTAAGGTTGGCATTAGGTACGTGAAGGTCTCTGCCCTCAGAATGCTGGTGGTCTTGCATGAAGTTTACGATCTAATGTCTTCAGTGACGGGAAGAGAAACGGAATTACTAGACCCTATTTTGTGACTGGCTTAGTGACTTACAAAATATTCCCACATTTACATTTCTATATTTTTGCTTGCAATAGTTCTACGTTTTGGAAAAAAATTATTCATACTGTGTTGGACCCAATCCTTCATCCTTAAATCATGTTCAGAGAAATCATCATGCTCTCTCCTCTGGTTATTTTATAGATTTTTTTTTTTTAAGATTTTATTTATTTATTTGACAGAGAGAGATCACAAGTAGGCAGAGAGGCAGGCAGAGAGAGAGGAAGGGAAGCAGGCTCCCTGCTGAGCAGAGAGCCCAATGCGGGCCCCGATCCCAGGACCCTGGGATCACAACCAGCTGAAGGCAGAGGCTTAACCCACTGAGCCACCCAGGTGCCCCTATTTTATAGATCTTGTTAACATTATTATTTCTTCTTAGGTTACTCTTTCTTTTAATGTGCCTGATCAAAGAGTGGCATTTCAGCCCTTACATCTCCAAGTTCCTGAAGTCAGTCTGGTCCAAAGCTGAGGGAGGGGTTGTGGGAGCTTAATCCCTGGAAAGCCTCCATTTATGGGAGGACACTGACCCCCACCCCTTTCTTCTCCAGACCAGTCCAGAGGATTCCTTCCATTGACTGTCACTCTTAAGAATTTAACTAGTTCCAAGAATTTAGGGTAAACTTTCCTTGGACAAAATAGTTAGGAGCTCAAGTCCTCCATGTGTTACGATTTTCTGTCACAAAACCCAAGAAACTAACTGATAAACTGCCGGAACTAATGAGAGTTCACTGGGGTGGCAGGTTATAAAATAAATATATACATATCTTTTGTGCTTCCTTTTGTACAAAGAACTGGTTAGAATATATGATGGAAAAACCCCTTTTCACAATAGCAACTAAAGTAATAAAATATCTATAAATAAAGTTACCGGGATACCTGCAAGACATGTATATAAAACATGCTACAGAATTCTATTGAGGGGTATAAAGGAAGACTTGAAAAATGGAGAGATACACAGACTTCCTGGATGAGAAAACACAATATGATAAAGATATAAATCTACCTAAATTAATCTATACATTTAATATTTCCAATAAAAATTTCAGTAAGTTATATTGTTGGGACTTGAAAACTAATTCCAGAGATCCTCCAGAAGAATAAACAGGTGACAGTAGCTATAAAATTCTGGAAAAGAGGAGTGATAAGGGAGCATTTGCCTCACTGAGCATTTAATATTATAAAGCTTCAGTAATCAGGGGCACCTGGGTGGCTCAGTGGGTGGCTCAGTGCCTTCGGCTCAGGTCATGATCCCAGGGTCCTGGGATCGAGCCCCGCATTGGGCTCTCTGCTCAGCAGGGAGCCTGCTTCCTCCTCTCTCTCTCTGCCTGCCTCTCTGCCTACTTGTGATCTCTGTCAAATAAATAAATAAAATCTTTAAAAAAAATAAAAAGCTTCAGTAATCAAAGACTGTGGTGAAAATGCCTGATAAACAGGTCAGTGGAAGAAATTGGAACAGCCACAAAAAGACCCAAGGTTAGCATCAAGATAAAGGTGTTTCACACCA
Source organism: Mustela erminea (assembly GCF_009829155.1). NCBI lineage: Eukaryota > Metazoa > Chordata > Mammalia > Carnivora > Mustelidae > Mustela > Mustela erminea. Next base: position 67,700,174 of record NC_045627.1, read on the forward strand.
GCGTGCAGTAGAATGATTCTTAAGATGGTAGTATGACAATAAGTTACTTTTTGGGGAAAAAAAAGTTAATACCTACAATGTAGAAACCAGAAAGCCAAGATCGAGAAAATTTAATGAAATAAAAGCTGAGGGTTTTTTTTTTAATATATCAAAGTTTCTCTATATAAAGACAAATTGATGAAAACATTGCCAAAGAGTTAGTATTTTTGTTATATATAAAGAGTTCTTACAAATCCACAAAGGGGATAAACAATTTGTGAGAAAAATGGACATAGGGAAAGTGTGGGCAATTTTAAAAACAGAAATACAAATATATGGTCATTAAACATGAAAAAGTAATAATATTACTACTAATCAAAGAAATGTAAATTAAATACAGAGATAGGGTTTTAATAATCTATTGGATTGTTAAAGAGATCGAAGAGCATGATATTACCCAGTGGTGATTTGGGTGTGGATTTAAACTGCTATTAGTTTTCTGGAAAGAAATTTGGCAGTAGGAGAGAAATGCCTTTTTTTTTTTTTTTAAATCGCCTTCGATCCAGGACTTCCTCTTCTAGAGTAACAAATGAACAAGAACTTTCACAGAATTATGGCTTATAATTGCAAATAAATAAGTAAAATGGAAGCAATTTAAATGTTAAGGTGGGGCATTGGCTAAATAAATTATGCATTTTCATATAGTGAAATATCATGGGGCCATTAAAATTCTGTTGTAGATGCACATTTATAATATAGAGAGGCATTTATTTTATGTTAGTTAATTATAAAAGCAAGCTACGAAACAGTATGTGTCATATAATTCACTTTTGGTATATATATATGAATGTGTATATATCTGTATTTTTATGCACACACACATTTGCATAGGAAAAAGTCTGGAAAGACATATCAAAATCTTAAGTAGATTCTGGTTGACTTGAATTTTTTTCCCTTTTGCTTATTTGGATGCCTCATTTGTTTCTGTATTCATAATTACTTGTATAATTAAAAAGATTTAAAAAGAGCAAGGACTTTTGGAGTCAGAGAAACCATGCTCCCAGCCTCAGCCCTTCTTGGTTGCAGATGGGTAGCATGTGTCTCAACCCCGCTGAGACTCAGTTTCCCTGTGTTCAGTGGGACGGGAGACCTCCTGTACTGAGCTATAATGAAGATCATGGAACACTCAATAAACAGGAATTTTATAGCTGCAGATAAACCTGTAAAGCAGTTTCTCTATTGCATTGGCTTTGCCCTTGACAGATTCTTTCTTGGGTCGGCTCCATATTTCTTCTTCTTCTCCTTGGTCATTTAGAGGTGGAGGCTTCAAAGAAACAAGCAGAACTTGATAAGAAAGCGATGGATGAGCTTCTGAGAGAAAGGGACATATTAAATAAGGTAAGTATGTTCCCATAGTACCAGTAAATAAATGTCCTTCTTTAATGCTATGATATCTGCCTCTAACCGGCTGTGCAGGGTAAAGAAAACTCTGAAGCGAACAAAAGTAGATTAGAAATAAATAATCGTGCTCTGTTTTCTTCCAAGCTGCCAGGCACAGTTCACCATTCATGGGCTGAGAACTGAAACTGCGTTATTACCTGTGAGCACAAAGGGATGTGGGGGGAATTATCATATAAACGAGCAGGGGATTTAAGAGCGTTTTGTGGATTTTGATTTTATTGCTGGTGTATTATTTGGCATCCTAAGCAGTTGATCAAAATTTCTGAATTTAATATCTATAATCTGCAACTTTGGCTAATCCAGAAGATACAAGTGAGTGCTGATACAATATTACCTTCGAGGAATTTGGTGTAAGAAAGCCCGGTTGATGCCATAAAACTTCCCTCCATCTCTTGGGGACTGTTGTAGGTTTTAATTTTTGTTTTCAGCCCTTACATCTCCTAGTTCCTGAGCTCAGTCTGGTCCAAAGCTGAGGGAGGGGTTTCAGGAGCTTGAGGCCTGGAAAGCCTCTATTTATGGGAGGATCCTGACCCCTCTCTTCTCCAAACCGGCCCAGAGGATTCCTTCCATTGACTGTCACCCTTCGAGTTCCAAGAATTTAGGGTAAACTTTCCTGCTCAGGGATTTTCTCCAGGGAGGAAAAAAATCAAAAGGCCAGATGGAGAGTGAGAAGGCTCCTTCCAGAACAGTCTATGGCTTTTGGCCAAGACAGTCATCTCATCAAGTAGAAATAGCCTATATTTTTTTACTCCAACTTTCATTATTTCTTTAGGTTTTGCAGAATCGAACAAATATTGACAAAATGGACCACTCTGGAAGCTTGAAGAAGACTATTTAAGGATCCTGGGAAATAATAGGAGATTACCTATCTTTACATGCTGAGCGCTCCTTAGAAAACCATTGTTTTTTTGCATAATCCTGAAAACTATTCCTTTATTTAATAAATTTGCACATGCAAACAATGTTGTTGGATTTAGAATTTTAAATGTATTTTTAAGACATGCCTTTAACCTGTTTATATTTTATGAATACTGGTGGCCAACCAATAGATTTTCTGCCATAATAGGACACGTAGCACAACATTAATTTCACTTTTATTTGTTTGATTTGACTAACATCAGTTCCTCTTCCAAGACAGGGTATAGTTTTTTCTTTTCTGGCTAGTATGCCTCCTTTCTTAGTGCTTTGCCCAGCCAGCGTCTGACCCTCTGCAGGTACGCAACCCACCATCACTAATAATACAGTCTTGCCCCACTGACTGGAAATACCCCATACCCCCTTCATTAAATGAATAGTGACATGGTTTTGACAGGCAGCAATGTTAATACATTCTCATTCTTTCAGTGTCATGTTAAAATGGCTTTGTCTTTTATAGAGTGGATGTTGAATTCAATACTTGAAAATCAAGTTGACCTTTTCTATTTTCTGCCTCATCACCCATCTGAGGTATAGTGTGTTTATATTCCAGTGGTTTTCAGACCTGGCTGGGGGTCTGTGTTGCTTAGAGATTTGGGAAGGGACAACAAGGAGCCTTGTGGTACCCGAGGATACTTCTGGGCCTCGGGAACTGATAGGAAACTGACTGACATTCTTGGGATACACAGAAAGCCCTCTCTCACCAGCACTGGATTTCCTGCTGAGTTTTTGCTTTCGTTCTTCTCTTTTGGGGAAGAATGCCTCCCAGTTTCCTGGTCTGTTTGGCAAAAAAAAGATGACTATCACCACCAGCTCCCAAGTTTACGTCCTCTATTGAGTTGCAGAAAGCTAAAGGCCCTTTTTCAAAAGTTGCAGGTCCATTCACCTGCGGCCAGAGAACGGAACCCTCCTGGATGAGCTTGCCTGCCACAGCAGCACTCCTCTGTTGACTCCTTGTTTTCGGGGCACAGGCTGGCTTCTGGGGCAGCCAAACTTGGAATTTTCCACTGAATTGGAATCTCTAGAGATGGGGCACAGGCATCTGTATTCTTTAAGAAACTGGGCTCGTTGGTGTGTTATTATGGTAAAATAAACACAAGACAGAATTTATCCTGAGTGACCATGAGTACATTGACGGTGTCATGTAACTGTCACCAAACTTAGCTGCAGAACACTTCCTTCATTCCAGAAGGAACCCGTGTACCTGCAAAGCAGTTATTCCCCCCACATGCCCCACTACCCGCCCCCGGCCCCCCCGCCCCAGCCAAGGACCACGAATCTGCCTTCTTCCTCTGTGGATCTGACTCTTTTGGATATTTATAGAACTGGAATCCCATTATGCATGAACCTTTTATGTGTGGCCTCTTCCACTCAGAATAATGATTCTAGGCTTCAGCCATGCTGTACCCTGTATCAGGACTTTGTTCCTTTTTGTGGCTGATGAATGTTCGCCTGTGTGGATATACATTTTGACGACCTGTTCATCAGCTGATGGACTTTTGGGTTGTTTACCCGTTTTGGCTCTTGTTACTGGTGCTGTTGTGAGCATTCGTATACTGATTCTTGTTCGATCACCTGTTTCCAGTGCTTCTGGGTTAGGTACCCTGGAGTGAGATTTTGGATCATATGTTAATTCTAGATAGTTGCATTTTTAACGAGTTGGTTTTATTTTACTTTGTAGTCAAAGCCCTGTTAGGTGAGTAGGTTCTGTTGTTCTAGGCTCCCAGGAACAAGACTAGACCTGGGATGGAGGTTATCTTTGGGGTCAGCTGGACCTGGACTCAAATCCTGGCTCTGCCACTGCCCTGTTGATTGAACTTGTAAGCAAGCACCTTAACTTCAGAGTATCAGTTTCCCACCCTTAAAATGGGAGCAAGATAGTGCTTACTTCCTTGGGATGTTGTGGTCACGTAATGTACCTATGCATGTGTTTGCCTTGTGCAAAATTAACAGATTAAGCTCGAAATAAGCTGTAGAGAATATGATTATCTTTATTTATCCAAAAAACTATGTGTCTAATTATTTTAGGGATGAAACGGGGTAGATTTATCCAGAAATCCCCACACATTTTGAGTAGCGTGACTGCTCTGTTGTCCTTATTTTTAGAATATGCTTAAGGCGGTCAGTGCGACCCAGAAGCAAATAGACCTGGTAAAGCTCCATGAGCAAGCCAAGAGGAACCTGGAGGAAGAAATCCAGAACTACAAAGATGAGGCTCAGAAGCAGAGAAAGATCATCTTTCAGCTGGAAAAGGAGCGAGATCGGTACATCAATGAAGCCAGTGAGCTTACCCAAAAGGTAAGAGCACTCCTTGATGATGTGAGTGGAGACCTTCTCTCTGAAGGTCACACACTGTAGCAAAGAGGATTGCTTCAGATCTGAGCTGGTGGTTTGCATGAGAATTTAAGAGGAACAATGTTGATGGAAGAAAAGCTGTCCTGGGGCTGATCTGGGTCAGACTATGAAACAGACAAGGTCAGTGTTTTGAGGGTCTCCATTTCCCCTTCGAGGGCCCTCCCCTGTTGCCCTGCTGTGCAATTTCCCTGTGTTGGATGCTTGGGTTCGGGGTGGTGGGGTGCTGTCAGCATCCCCATCTCTGTACCCTTTGTTCTCACCCCCCACGTCTATCCCTGAAACCCTTGTCCCCTCAGACTGAGGATTCCAGTCCTCAGTTAGGAGAAAGGCTTCTAATTAAATGACTTCAAATTAAGATGTGAGTGACTCCTGGCATCAGGTAAATAGTCACACATTCTAAGGGCATTTAAAAAAAAATTATTATTATTATTATTTTTAAAAAGATTTTATTTATTTATTTGACAGACAGAGATCACAAGTAGGCAGAGAGGCAGGCAGAGAGAGAGGAGGAAGCAGGCTGCCTGCTAAGCAGAGAGCCCGATGTGGAGCTTGATCCCAGGACCCCATGGAATCATGACCTGAGCTGAAGGCAGAGGCTTTAACCCACTGAGCCACCCAGGTGCCCCTTTAAGGGCATTTTTATTTCCCAACTATTGGGAACCTGGAAACCTCACCAGTGGTAGAAATTCACAGGTTGAGTAGCTAAGTCCCAGATCTCTACTTCCTGTAAACTGCGGAGAAGGGAGAGTGCTCATGGCAGCGTCTTGAAAATGACTTCAGGGATTTCAGATCTGCTTTAACCCATTGTCTTAGCACATGGTCAGCATTTAGCATGAGTGGTTAGACTCGACCGCCTTCAGTGTATTCCCAGATGGCATAGAACAGGGGGTTTCATGGGGTCAGGAGGCAGTGTTGGGGAAAGAAGGAAAGTTTTAAGTATGAGGCTAAGAAGAGGGTTCGGGGAAAAAAGACTTGTTTAACGAGACTCTCCCCACCCCCACCCCGGCCCAGCCCCTTGGCAAAATGTTATCTGCTCTGCGGTGTAAGCCCTCTCTTTCATCTCCTCAGTGAAATCTACAGTGTTTCCCCGCGCTCTTGCGTGTTTCACTCTGTTTTGTTTTGTTTTGGAGTGGAATCTCAGTGAAGATGACAAGGAGGACAGCCAACATTTGAATTATAAACATTAAGAAAGAGGGAAACAAGCTTCACTGTTGGGAAATCATCTTCTTTCCGCTTAGACTAAATAAACGCTGAGCAGATGTTTGTAGCATGTAAGTTTGGACTGGGCTATGCTCAGTCTAGCCCAGGCTGAACACGTCTTCCGTGTAAAAGATCCCCCCTCCCCCCCCCCACTCTCCCCACACCCGGTGATTTTCACAGCCCTGATTGGGGGCCATTGGAATACAGTGTGTTTCTTTTCTCACTTAATCATCTTACAAGCACGGTTGATTGATTTCCTGACTCCCAGAAAGCCAGTGGTCGGTCCAGGAACTCGTATTCTCCAATCATATGCTCCAGCCTGGGCTAGCCCATCAGGCTGCACATTCGTCAGCCTTGGCTGTAAGAAATAACCCTCAAATCTTAGTGGTTTATAGCAACAAAGATTCAATCAGTGGCCTTGGGGGGCTGCTGGTGCCCTGCTTTGGGTCCTCTTCATTCCACACTGATTCTGTTGGGATGTGCTGGCCTCTTTGAGAGCGAAAACAGGGTAGTAGTGGACCTTGTGATGCTTTCAGAGCTTCTGCTGGGAAGAGGAAGGCACAGGGCTTGTCCACACATTTCCCCTCAGCCAAAGCTAGTAACATGGCCAAGCCCAGCATCCCTGGGTAGGAATATAATCCTAGTAAGGGGGAGGTGCTGTATGCCGAGACATGTATCTGAACGTGTGATCTTCCTGCTTCACCTTCCTGGTCATCAGTGTCCTCCACCTCTGGCTGCCATCACACTATCGAAGTTCACTGTTAAAAATCCCAGCGTGGGGGCGCCTGGGTGGCTCAGTGGGTTAAGCCGCTGCCTTCGGCTCAGGTCATGATCTCAGGGTCCTGGAATCGAGTCCCGCATCAGGCTCTCTGCTCAGCAGGGAGCCTGCTTCCCTCTCTCTCTCTGCCTGCCTCTCTGCCTACTTGTGATCTCTCTCTGTCAAATAAATAAATAAAATCTTTAAAAAAAAAAAAAAATCCCAGTGTGATACTGGTATCACTCCTGGCCTTACAAACCCCACTTCTCACTTCTCAGCAATCTGGGTCTGTGCTTTCTAACTTTTTTTTTTTTTTTGCATCCTTAGCACATATAGAAAATATGTCTATAGCTTATGGGAAATAAGGGGGGAAACTGTTCAGGTGTGGGAGGCCTCGCTTGAGACGAGGACCCAACCAGGCCCTGACTTGTGCCTCCTTTAAAATCCGAATAACCTAACAAAAGGTTTAGGATGGGAAAAGTTGAGTAGCACTGAGAAAGGGTCTGTGCTATGTGTTGCGCGCTCGCCTACGTGACTTCCCACACGCTTGCTAAACAAATGAGAACAATTCGGTTGGGGTCATAAGTTCATGGCTGGTCCTTGCTGCCCTAATACTGCTCATAAATTACTTTCAGTTTTGCTGTATCAATACAGCAAAACTGCATTGTACTAGCATCAGCCGTTTGGCATCACGAGGTCTGCTTATAGTTAAATGTGAAACTTATTATGGGAACTCGTGGTTGTTCAACTAGACACAGGTGTATTGCTTCTCCTATTATCACTAGATATATGGCCTTAGTGCTTTGAATAAACTTAGCACTGTTGGACATCCTCCTCAGTGCTCCTCCTGCCCCCATCTCTTTGTCTCTTTAAGTTCTTTTCACCATCCTCTTACCCTCACGTTCCTGGTCGATTTGTCGCGCCGGCCGCAACACTCAGGGTTGCAGGGCACTAACCTAGGGATGCTAGCTGCCCTGGTCCCACCTGATAGAGTGAGTCAATATTTGGGTGCATACCTATAATCCACACAAGACGATGCAGTGGTCGACTGTGATTTATGGGACAGAGTCCAAGCCCTTTGTTCTCCCTAGAAGGTCCTTCTTTTCCTTTTCTGCCTGGAAAATTCCTCTTTATCCTCAATACCCCGCTCAAAAGCTCATCTCTGAGCTCAAACCTGCTCCGACTCTCTTCTTTATGGCTTTGTTTGTATCTTTGCAATGGTACTTACCATCCTTAGAGTAATTATTTTCTTTACACATTTGTTTTTCCAACTTTACAGTGAGCTCTTGGGAATAAAGTTTTATCTCATTCATTTCTTCATTTCTAGTGTGCCGGTAAATAGTAGGCACACTAGAAGTGTTTGTTAAACAAATGGATGGATGATGTGTGGTATAAAGGAGGCTGTCACTGATTTTAATATAGGATTATTGATTTTTCAGTTTCCTTGTAAAAATGTAGACGTACCAAGTTTTGCTGGTAACTGTTTTTCATAATTCTGATGTTTAACTTCACAAGATTGTATAATGTGTCACTAAATCATTTAAGCATAAGTTCTTAACAAATTCTTTATCAATTGTAATTTTTCTATTTCTTACTTAACCCCTGACAGCATGTATCAGTTGCTACAGCAACCTGGGTTATCTCTAGATGAATTCTTCTTCTTCTTAACTATTTTGTTTATTTGATACACAGAAAGAAGGAGAGAGCAAGCACAGGTAGGGGAGCAACAGGCAGAGGAAGAGGGAGAACCAGGCTCCCCACTAAGCAGGGAGCCCATGTGGGACTCTATCCCAGGACCCTGGGATCATGATCTGAGCCAAAGGCAGACACTTAACTGACTGGGCCACCCATTTTAGAGAAAAAAAAGAGAGAGAGAGGGAGTGAGCTCAAGGGGAGGGGCAGAAGGAGAGGGAAAAATTAAATCTCAAGCACACTCTGCAGAGCCCGACTTGGGGCTTGATCTCACAACTCTGAGATCATGACCTGAGCCGAAATCAATAGTCCAATGCTTAACCGACTCAGCCACCCAGGCACCCCTGGACCACTTATTAAGGACCTGCATGTCATTTTTTTTTTTTTTTAAGATTTTATTTATTTATTTGACAGAGAGAGAGATCACAAGTAGGCAGACAGAGAGGCAGGCAGAGAGAGGGGGAAGCAGGCTCCCTGCCAAGCGGAGAGCCTGATGTAGGGCTCGATCCCAGGACCCTGAGATCATGTCCTGAGCCGAAGGCAGAGGCTTAACCCACTGAGCCACCCAGGTGCCTCTGCATGTCCTTAATACATATCAGAAATATGTCCTTCCCCATATTTCTTTCTTTCTTTTCTGCTACACACACACACACACACACACACCTCATTCCCATAAACAGAACATTCCCTTTCCTGAACTCTATTTGATATCAGGGGCTGGGGATAATGTCAGGATACTGATGTTTTCATCAACTTCTGGAGTAAGTATATGTTGTTCCAAGTTTTAATCCAGCAATTTCTTTTGTAAGAACTCAATCTATGGAAATAGAAGAAATGCAAAGCTTTTTATAAAAGGATATTCTTTAAAATAAATTGTGCTACACTTATCTGATACAATATTATGTACCATAAAGACCACGTGTTTGAAAAATATTTTTTAAAATGGAGAACGTGTTCACAATATGAATCTGATAAAGACAGAATGCAAGACTCCTTCCATGGTTTGCACTAGTTTTATCTCTGTGCACAGGAGAAGGATTGGTATTCAATTTTGAGCTCTTCTTATTACTTATTTCTTAAATAGGTATCAAATATTTTTTGAAAGAATGAATGGAAAGTATAATTAGAGATCTGAATTAACCACTCAAAGACTTACTTTTAGGTTTTTACATTAAATTCTTCTTCACTAATGTATTTATCATTATGGGTCTTACCCCATTTTAAATTCATTTGAAACATGTTGTCATAACGGACAATCTTATCTGAGTTATCCTCAGTGATTTTAGCTGTGGCGTGGGGACTCGCGGCGTGGTCTCTTCTGCCTTCTGGGCTGCAAAAACAGTGTCAACATTTGCCTTCTGGTTCTTTCTGTTTAGAGAAAGAAAGGTGAACTCTCAGAGACCGAAAGCCCTACGTTACGTTTTATTAATTTAACTTCGCATTTGCAAATGAGGAAGAAGATCCTTTTCTGTGCCAGAATCGGTTGGCTCAGAATCCTAAACCTTTTCTTATGTGCCTGTCTCAGTCAACACTTGCCATACTAATGCGGCACAATACACAACCACCAAATCTCACTGGCATGCAGAAATAAGCATTTTCTTCCTTCCTTCCTTCCTTCTTCCCTCCCTCTCCTTCCTTCCTTCGGATTTTATTTATTCATGTGAGAGGGAGAAAGTGCAAGAGAGAGCACAAATGGTGGGGAGAGGGATAGGGAGAGAAAAAGGGAGAAACAGACTCCCTGCTGAGTGGGGAGTCTGACATGGGCTCTATCCTAGGACCCCAATATCATGACCTGAGCCAAAGGCAGACACTTAACCAACTGAGCCACCCAGGTACCTTGACACTTAACTTCTCACACCTGTGCAGTTGGGTGGAACTCAGGTGATCTAGGTTAGGCTTGCTTGCACTTGGCTGGAGGCTGAGTTTGGTCTGGTTTTGCTCTACGTGTTTCTGGTCCTCCAGCATGCATGGTGTTGTCATGGAGGAAGAAAGGAAACAAAGGAGAAACCCAAGCACACAAGCACATTTCATGGCTCTCTCCTCTGACATCCCATTGGCTGTGGCAAGTCACATGTCCAACAGCAAGGGGAAGGCTCTTCCCATGGAAGTGGTACTGACAGGAGAGGGAGTGAATATTTGCAGAACCTTAACATAATCTAGTAGAGAGATTCAGCGCTTTTTATCCCATGCTTTCTCCTCTGCTGCACTCAGACTTTCACTCTGAGGCACCAGGAATGGCATTATAAGTTGCAGTCCACCGTATTTACTCAACTTCTGTAAATTCTGGGTAAAACTATTCCTGGTTAATCATTAAATCTGAGGCACATGTTGCATATTATGCACTTGGCTCATTTTAGAACCCCTCCATTCTCATTCTAAATATTAAACTTCTGGCCATTGCCTTTCCAGACATTTTATACACCAAAAAGCATTCTTTCATAATGAATCCTTACCTTCATGTTCCTTAGCTCTCTGCTTATTTGCTTATAACAGTGGCAAGCAAAACTCTCCTAGACAAAGCTCCCAAGAAATGAATAATAATGTGCTTTCGAGGGCTTACAAGGAAGTGAAGAAAGAAAGTTGATCAGAGAAGTATTGATTGAACTGGTACTTCATAATGAAATGGAGCTCCTGTTTCTTTGGTCTTAATTTGAAGTTTTATACAGGGAATCTTTCCTAGACAAATTATAAGCTTTTTGTGTTATTATGAAATTACATATGTCTAGGGATTACTCTTTTCCTGCCGGACGGAATTTGATCCATAGAAAACTTGAATTGATTTGTTAAGTACTAGTATTATATAACATGACAGAATACTACCTTATCATGATAATCTATTATTTAATAACTGATAAAAGTATGATCTGCTAAGTACTTACATGATGGTGCAAATATATGTATCTTCTCACTTAAATCCTCATAATAGCCCTTTGAGGTAGACATGATTATATCCCTCATTTTATAAGATAATGTAATATGTTATTTATTATTTTTTAAAAATGTTATTTATTTATTTGACAGAGAAAGAGCAAGTGCACAAGCAAGGGGAGCTGCAGGCAGTGTGAGAGGGAGAAGCAGGCTGCCTGTGGGAACCGGACACAGGGCATGATCCTAGGACCCTGGGATCATGAACTAAGCCAAAGGCAGACACTTAACTGACTGAGCCACCCAGGCACCCCTAATGCAATAAGTTATTAAGAACAGAAATACAGTGGTGCCTGGGTGGCTTAGTGGGTTAAAGCTTCTGCCTTTGGCTCAGGTCATGATCTCAGGGTCCTGGGATCAAGCCCCACATCTGGCTTTCTGCTCGGTGGGGAGCCTGCTTCCTCCTCTCTCTCTGCCTGCCTCTCTGCCTACTTGTGATCTCTGTCTGTCAAATAAATAAATAAAATCTTAAAAAAAAAAAAAAAAAGCACAACTAAAGAAGAGAAATACAGAGGTGCCTGGCTGGCTCAGTCTTTTGATCTTGGGGTCATGAATTTGAACTCCATGTTGGATGGAGAACTTACTTAAAAAAATACATTTTTTCGGGGGGGAGGGTGCAAAATGGTGGTTTATTAAAGCACAGGGACAGGACCCCTGGGAAGGAAGAGCTGCTGCCCCGGGTTGTGAGGGGTGGCAGGTTATGTACCCTGTGGTTGGGGGAAGGTGAGGGGAAGAGAGAGGGGAAGGGAGGTTTCAACGGAGTTTTCATATGCTAAAGAGGGCCTACAAGGTGCCAGGATGTCCGAGGCCTACCAGAGGCCTTGCCCTTGTTGCTTGATCAATGTTGTCTTTAGACCAACCATTAACATTAAGATAGTTGGGAGACTTTTTGGTGGGGTGTCACAATCCTGTTATCAATCGTCTTCGTTAGTAAGATTTAGAACATTTGTAAGCCAAGGGAGACTCCTGTCTAGCATGATTGTGAGCTCTGCAAGTTAACTATTTGCTCAGTCAGGGCTGCCTGAGGGATGCTACACGTATGACTGAGGGGGAGCGGATGGAGAAGGGGGTGCAAGGCACCAGCTTTTGCTTTGTCTTCAGCCAGCCTCGTGCTCCCTCATCATTCCCCCCTGAAAAAATGCAATCTTAAAAACCGCCCAGAAACATAGATATGCCTTTCTAAATTTAAGGTAGGGAATAAGATAAAAAAGCAAGAAAAATAGAGAAGACTTAAAAATCTCACGTGCCTGGCCACATAGGTTTTTTTGTTTTGTTTTGTTTTGTTTTCCTGAGAGTGAGTTTTTCAGTTTCATTATGAAGGTAGAGGCATTGTCAGCATTCAAATCATTGACATTGAGTCAGAAAAACTTATTGGAGGAGTTTATTATACTGATATTTCATCAAATGTAAGTTAAAGGGCTCCAAATTCAGTGACCTACTTTCTTATCCTGCCTTAGTTTATGTGATGTTTTGACTATGCTGCAGATTTCCAGCATGCATTATTGATTTTTTATCTCACTCTTACTTCTATTGGCAGGTTGTTTTAACAGAAAAAGAAAAGGTAGTAGGTTATAAACTGGGACTGTACCTCAGACTGCTCTGTAAGCATTTTCTCAGTTAGTTTGAAGGGGGTTTCTGAAGGCTGGGGTCTCCAAGTCTCCAGCTCTAACAGAGCTTTTCATGTTTGGATATGACTTCTCTCATGAGTTGGTTTGAGGTATCTAAAGTATAATCAGTTAATTAAGCTCCAGCCCCACAGCTGGCATCCCACATTCTCTGATATGCCATTTTCAACAGGGGACTGTTGACTAAAGGTTTTGCTCCTACTCAACACCCCACACATTTTATGAATTTTCAGGATTTGACATTGGTTTGAATGAGTTCCACTGAAACAAATAGAGTTCCGACACTTACAAATAAATTGCTTCGTAGATTGTCTTTTCCCTTAGTTTCAGTATTTTTTTTCATTGTCCTGTAACTAAAATACCTTTGATCTTCTTGGTATCGTGATGAGTTCTTATTATTCCTAGTTTCAAGAATCCAGAAGCAAATGCACTGTGATTTCCTGCACTGTTGTGTGCACAAAGATAGACCCTACTAGTTGGATGCCCCCCAAAGAAATGCCCTTGGCTGCATCCTTTCTCCCGAGCATTATTCTGTCTATGCAAAGGATGATTCTTGTTACAACATCTCTCAGAGTGATTGAACAAGCAATTTTTTTCTTTTCTCTGATGTACTGCTTGATATTCTGAATGCTGATGATGCTGTTCAAAGTCTTTTCAATCCATTCATTTCACTGAGCCCAAAGAAGTGTGATCGTGTCCATAGAAAGGCTAAATTTTAGTCAGAGATAGTGCCTTTCTTTTTTTCTTTTCTTTTTTTTTTTTTAAATTAAACAAATACCAGATCCAGTAATAGATATCTTATTTAGGTTTTACATTTATTTTATTTTTTTAAAAAGATTTTATTTAGGGCACCTGGGTGGCTCAGTGGGTTAAGCTGCTGCCTTCGGCTCAGGTCATGATCTCAGGGTCCTGGGATCGAGTCCCGCATCGGGCTCTCTGCTCAGCAGGGAGCCTGCTTCCTCCTCTCTCTCTCTCTGCCTGCCTCTCTGCCTACTTGTGATCTCTCTCTGTCAAATAAATAAAATCTTTAAAAAAAAAAAAAAGATTTTATTTATTTATTTGAGAGAGACATAACACCAGCAGGGGGAGTGGGAGAGGGAGAAGCAGGCTTCCCACTGAGCAGGGAGCCCAATGTGAGGCTCGATCCCAGGACCCTGGGATCATGACCTAAGCCGAAGGCAGCTGCTTAATGGGTGAGCCAGCTAGGTGCCCCTATTTTTTTTTTTTTTAAGATTTTATTCATTTATTTGACAGAAAGAGAGAGAGAGCACAAACAGGGGGAGCAGCAGGCAGAGGGAGAAACAGTCTTACTGAGCATGGATCCCTGCATGGGCTATCTCCCAGGACCCTCTCCCCCATGACCCATGACCCGAGCTGCAGGCAGATGCCTAACTACTGAGCCACCCAGGTTCCCACACTTATTTCTGACTTATAAATTTTAGTTTGTGGTGGTGGTACCTTGAAAGACTGCCTGCTACTCATTTTTAAGGATTCTACAGATATGGAGAGAAGAAATGATGGGAAAAGGAAGGGGTTTCTTTTCATTTCAGATCTATGCAGATGCCTTTTCTCCAGACCTCCTTGTTTCAGATTTTCTAATTTTGTTCCTTCTAGGCCCTCAATCAACCATCCAAACCATTTCCACAGTCTGTATTTATTCTTTCTTTGGGCTGTTCTCTTTCCACACAAAGTAGATGATCTCAGTTAATAATGATAGAACAGTAAAAAAGCATGTAAAAATACTTTGTACAAATCTAGTGGCATAAATTTTAAAAATTGGCTGAATAGGTAATTCTCTCAAAAATATGTACGTACATCAAGGTTTGACTTGTAGAGAAGTAGTAAACGTAGGAAGATCAGTAACTATGGAAGCCACTAAACAAGTTGAGGGAGAATTAAATCCAACACTCACAGGGCCAAATAACTTTAGAATGGAGTTTCTTCGAACTTTTGAGAATCAGATAAGTCTCAGGCTATGTAACTTCAGAAAAAGTGCTGCTCCTGCACTTTGCATTTTTTTTGGGTAATACTGATTGACATTCCAGCACTGATATATATAACCCATTCCTTCTGCAGGGATAATGAGTAAAGACTCCAGGACTGGGAGAGAGCTTGGGGTCCGATGTGAGTCCTTGGTTGGGATGGCTGAAGCATAAAAAGGAAGAAGTAGTTTCCATAAATGGTGCAAATCCCAAATATCAACGGCTTACATTGTACATGTAGGACCGTCCTCAGAAGATACTATCCGTTAGCCTTCCAGTGTTTGCTTCTCCAACACCCAATACATGCATGAGTTTCCTGGTTCTGTTTATTCCTTGATTACCTGTTGCGTGCCACCATCACTCCCTAGAGGTGTACTTGAGGGCGGGAAATGTGTCTTACTGTTCTTTACATCACTAGTGCTTGCTTATACAGTGCCTGCCAGTGAGAAGTCCTCAGTACATGTTCATTGAGCGAGTGAATAAATGGGTGAGTGAATGAATGGGTGAATGGAAAGGTACTCTGTTCGCTTTATGAAGCTAGCAGAAACCTTGATGTTGAAATAGAACGGAAAAGAAAGTTATTGACTTTGATCACTTGTGAATATGTGTGCAGAATCCTAAATGAAATTCTCGCAAACCAAATTCAACAGTAAATTAAAAGAATCACCCAGTATGGCCAAAGAGGGTTTATCCTGAAACCGCAAGGATAGTTTCCTAGTAAGAAAACTATTGCGGGCGCTATGGGAATGTAAAGTGTTACAGCCATTTTGGAAAGCAATCTAGCAATATCTATTAAGGTTGAAAATACATATGTCTTTTGAGCCAGATAGTCCGTTCCTGGGAATCCATCCCAACAGAAGTGAACGCAAACCAGGACACATGTACCAAAATGTTTCGTGGAGCAGGGTTGAGAATGGCAAAAAATGGAAACCAAGCTAATGCCCATAGAGGTGAAGAGCCGAGTCTGTGATGACTCAGCCACACGGTGGTGTGCTAAACCACCCTGAAAGAGAGTAAATTCGAGATACTCCATATGATCCCCCAAAGTATTACTGAGTGATTAAAAAGCAAGACGCATACAAGCATATATAAGATCACATTTGGCTAAAAAATAAAAACAAAACCTAAAAAGCAAGACAAAAAGAGACAGACAAATCCCTGTGTCTGTCTATTTACTGGTTGAGGGGGTGTGGATGGTATTACTTTCTTTGACTGAGATTCCTTCTTTGTAAAATTTAGGTTATTCATAGCGCACATCTCGTAGGCGTTTTGTGAAGATTAAATGAGTTAATATATATAGGACGCCTGGTACATAGAATGTAAGAACTATTAGCTGTTATGCCAGAAGACTTGAACTGAATATGTAGAATTCAAAGGAAAATGTGGATGAACACACACTAAATTGTTAACCTGGTTGCTGTATGGGTCGATGAGGGGTTGATATGGGTAGAAGAGAGAAGGAAGGTCGCAATAAATAAGTAAGAGAAAAAAAAATATTTCACGCTGATGTGTTTATTTAAAATGATGGCACATGGGGCTATGTATAAAGAAATAAAATTAGGGACGCCTGGGTGGCTCAGTTGGTTAAGCAGCTGCCTTCGGCTCAGGTCATGATCCCAGCGTCCTGGGATCGAGTCCCGCATCGGGCTCCTTGCTCCGCAGGGAGCCTGCTTCTCCCTCTGACTCTGCCTTCCACTCTGTCTGCCTGTGCTCGCTCTTGCTCGCTCTCTCTCTGACAAATAAATAAATAAAATCTTTAAAAAAAAAAAAGAAATAAAATTAAAATGCTTGTAAAGTGAGTCATTTATTAATAAGTATATCAAATCAATAGGCGTAATAAGGAAAAAAATGCTACAAAATAATATATGCCCAAAGGGAATTTACTATGATTTAGTTCCATCCCTTCTTAAATGTGTCTTGGAAAATTTTGAAAGCTGTTTACTTAAAGATATAAAGGATAATTGGATGCCTGGGTGGCTTAGTTGGTTGAGCGACTGCCTTTGGCTCAGGTCATGATCCCAGAGTCTCAGGATGGAGTCCCGCATCATGCTCCCAGCTCCACGGGGAGTCTGCTTCGCCCTCTGACCTTCTCTCCTCTCATGCTCTCTCTCACTCTCACTCTCTCAAATGGATAAATAAAATCTTAAAAAAATATATAAAGGATGAACATATTAAACACTAGCTATTATTACCTCTGATGGCAAAACTTTAGAACAGGGTTTTCTTGGAGTGTACTAATTCCACAGGTGGAAGAAAGGATTGCGTAGGGCAATGATTTGGGAACGTGCTGCTCACAGGTAGCCCACAGTTGAGAATAGTAGGAGCATGGCAAAGGTCTAAGTACTTTCTGACCGTTCAGTTCTAGGAACAATGCCTCTTCTTGAGAGGAACCTTCCCTGACTGTGTTAGTGCAAGGACCTGCCTGGCCTTCTGTTCTCTGTTTACCCCCGCCTTAAGCTGTAAACCATTAAGAGAACATCACCACGATGCAGTAAAACTCTGAAGAATTTTCTCCTTGTGTGTTCCAGCTTTTGTCCAGACCATAACTCCATTGATTCAATCAATGCAAAAGTTTTTCTTCTTAAGGAATTTTCGAAGAAGTTTGTCCTTAAAAAATCAATTTCTGTGGACACTGCAGCTGAGAGTCATGATTATGTAATTTCAGCTGTATGGATTGCTTGTTGAGAAGTATTGGCTTGCGGTGGAATTCTGTGCCTCGGTTTTTCATACTTGCAAAAAACAGGCAGTTATTCTCACATCTCATCTTGCCTTGAAGTGTTTGGTGCACAATAGAATGCATTTTTATGAAGTCCTTTGAGTTTCCCGGATGGAGCGAGTTTGATATTGGCGAGACAGCGTTTTGATTGCTATCGATGTCCAGAGGCCCCTTTTCTTTCTCACGGTTAAATTTCCAAAGCTATGAAGGTGGCCAAACAGCTAAGTTATTTCTTTTTTTTTAAATTTATTTTTTATTTGTTTTCAGCATAACAGTATTCATTATTTTTGCACCACGCCCAGTGCTCCATGCAATCCGTGCGCTCTATAATACCCACCACCTGGTACCCCGACCTCCCACCCCCCGCCCCTTCAAAACCCTCAGATTGTTTTTCAGAGTCCATAGTCTCTCATGGTTCACCTCCGCTTCCAATTTCCCCCAACTCCCTTCTCCTCTCTAACTCCCCATGTCCTCCATGCTATTTGTTATGCTCCACAAATAAGCTAAGTTATTTCTTATCTTTCTTAGTGCTCCTTGTGAAGATCTGTTTAAACTGGTGCCTTTTCTTTTTTTTTTCTCTTTTTTGCTGGGTGGGTGTTTGGGAGAGGTTTTCAGAACTGAAAGAATTTCTTTATTTTTTTCTTCTTGTCATCACAAAATAACTGCACTAAGCCTTCATGCTTGGGCAGAACTCTAGCGTAGATCAAATGTATGTTTGCCCCTAATCAGCTGGGCTGAATTTCTGTGTTGTACCGCAGTGATTATAACCACAGTAAGATTTTCTGATTGTGAGCATTTCTACCAGCTACCCTTAGATCAAAATCTCTGTGTGTCCCGAACTGATAAAAACAGATCGGCTCTTTAACCATTTAATATACTTGTTTCTTCTCCAGGTCCTCATGAACATGGAAGACATAAAAATCCGGGAAATGCAGATTTTTGACTACAGGAAAAAAATCGCTGAATCAGAGACTAAGTTAAAACAACAACAGAACCTGTATGAAGCCGTGAGGTCAGACAGAAATCTGTATAGCAAAAATCTGGTTGAGGCTCAGGTAAAGAATGTATTTAGTCTTTACGTTTGGACTCCTCCCCCCTTCTGGGTTTCAAGCAGTTTCTGTTTTTCTAATGGCAGAATTTAGAACAGGGCAAACCAGAAATCTCATGGAATTCACCTGAAAGAGAAGATCAGTTTGTGCTGAACTATCAGCTTGTTTGAAGTGGAAATGACACAGCTTGATGGGATGTGAAGATCATGGTCCTGCTTTAATTATTATGTAGAATTGTAGAATTGCTGTTCTCCTGTTTCTAATTTTTAGAACTGCTAATAGCGACCATGACTCAGAGGGGAGCAGCAGGCTCTTGTCATTTAATTGCAGATCTTTGCTTTGTGACCTTTAGTTATAATGTTTGTTGTGGGGCCAATTCCTCCCTTGTAAAACAAGGAATAAAGCTTGTGTGTTGTATGTGCATGTTTGTTGTATGTGTTGTGTGTACCTGCTGTGTTTGTTGTATGTGTTGTCTGTGCCACGTGTGTTGCAGGTCACGTGTGCTGCATATGCTGTGTCATGTGTTGTGCACATGTGCTCTGTGTACTGTATGTGTTATATGCATGTATTGTGTTGTATGTGTGTGGTATTGTATGTGTTGCATGTGTTGTACATCATACGTGTGTCACATGTATGCCACGCCTGTACGTGCTGTATATATGTATTGTGTGTTTTGTATGTGTGTTGTGTGTGTGGCATAGTCATTTTGCATACTTTGTGAATATTGCATGAGAGTATTTTGAGAGTTAAGGCTAGGAAGGACTTGGAGGTTGATGGGCACAAGAGACAAAGGAATAGCCCAGTGGTCATTGTTCAGGAGACCGCTGTTTGGAGAAAGCTTCCCTTAAAAGCTCTTGAATATGGATGGAACTTTTATACAAATGGTGTTGTCTATTTAATTCACTTTCAAACATTTCTCCTTTTATTTTATTAGGATGAAATAACAGAAATGAAGAGAAAATTGAAGATTATGACCCATCAGGTAGATCAGCTGAAAGAAGAAATCTCAGCCAAAGAGTCAGCCCTTGTGAAGCTGCACCTGGAACAGCAGCGGATAGAAAAGGAGAAGGAAACTCTGAAGGTATAGAATTGGCGATAAAAATGGTGGTGGCAGGACTCTGTCTGTCTGCCCCCCGCCCCCCACCCCGTGAGGCAGGCTCCGCGCTCACTGAAGGAACGAGGTGCGGGGAGAACAACAGAGGAACCATAGGAGGAGCCACACCCCCTCCAGGGCAGGTCTCCTTCTGGGCAGTGCTCCCAGGTAGAAGTGGGGAAGAGGCTGGTGGAGACGCACAAGCAGCTAGTTCACCAACTGCTGTCATCCCATCAGCAGAAGAGAACGGAGCACGTTGGCAGTGCCCAAGAAGGCCTGGGGCTTGCTGGCTTGCCACGGTCCTTTTGCATTTACAACTTGCATCCAACACCCATGCCCAACCCACCCAAACTCCTCCCTGGGCCTTCCATAAGGTGCTGTTGGCAAGACCTTTTGTCCCACTGCCCCTAATAGGTGATTGCTTTATGTGCACCTGACTTTTCTGCCTGCACTCGCCTTAGCCCCTCCTCCAGGGAATCACCTCTGTCTTCCTGTATATTCCTAAGACGTACCCTTTTAAATTTACCAACTTGGCACATCATATATCTACTAATATAAAGACCTTTTCAAAGAATACATACCAAATAATTATACCATTTCAAATCCTCGAATGAAATGTGTTTTATTATACACATTCACTAAACCTGAAATATTTTTCTTTTCCTATCCAAGCCAATAGATTTCCCTTTTAATCCATTTGACCAAGGAGTTAAAAAGGAACTAAGGGTATGCAAGTATCACTTTCACTTGGGAAATGTATATGCAGAATAGTCATGGGTGTTTATGAGCCACTTGGAGGAAGTCTCTATAGCAAATCAGAGACTGGGTGTCTCTGCATTTTAGTTTTCAAAGATAGTTCCTGTCTTGAAAGTGTGTAGCTCATGTTGGACAGCTTTAAAGCCAAATTTCCTTGATTCCAAGATGCCATAGATTGAAATATGCACTCTCAATTTCATAATAGGTTTTGTCAACTTAATGATAGGTCTTCATGGAAATAAAACTACTACATGAAATCAAGGCACATTTGGTTTGAGAAAGATTAAAATATAACAAAAGTGTCTGTACAGAAAGGATATGATAATTGATATTTACCTGAGACTTTCATCTCCCCACTCTAGCTTATGATAAAAAAAATGAATAAAAAATTCTTCATTAAAATTTATTTCCATATAAAGAAATATAAATACATAATTTTAAATTAGAAAATATCCTGCATCTTTGCCCCTGTTTTCCTTGTTTGAAAGAATCATTTTGTAGATGATAGCAAAGCCTGTAGTGGGATGAGTTTATTTACCATTGAATGAATCTGAAGAATCTTATTATAAACATTGCTTCACCATGGGCCACATGGACCCATGTTAGCAAGGCTTCAGTACAACTATTTGGTCATCTCTTTCTTTTTATAGGATGACATCGATCTTCATCTTTTGCTTTCCCGACTAATGTTCTTTTCCAAAAGATTGTTATCCCATAATGAGGTCCAAGGTAGAACTACCCCCTTTCTTCAAAATTCTGCTTTAGAAAAAGCAATGTCCTAGGCAAAAGATCAGTTATTCCTAACTTCCTAGAGTTTGACTTTGGTTAATATTTGTTTCAATTATGCCTTCCATCATCACGCATATATAGCTCCAAAGAAGCATCAGAATAAAAGAAAAGAAAGGGCAATAGGGCTCTGTTTTTTGGTCCTGGACCAGTAGAACTGGCAGCGGGTGAACATGGAAGATTAGTTTAAAGGGCTTCTGCCCTAGAGAGCTTGCTGTAAGTGGGGAATCCTAGGTCTGGAGAGCTTGGGGCTATCGATTATAGAAAGATGATTGCTTTGGACTTACTGTGAAACCAGGATGACTTTTTCCCTCAGCATTTCCCATGGAGGTAAGAATGAGGAACAGAGAAAGGATGCCTACTTGATTTATTATTTGAAGTTATCCAAGGGTGACTTGTAATGGTGCTTCGACTGGATAATTTTGGCCTATCACGAAGCTTGTCTGACATTCTTTAGAAAAATATGACAGCGCAAATGTTGAGTTTCAGCCTCTTGACTTTTTTAGCCTCATATTTGAATCACAATTCGCACAGATCTCTGGATATCATGCATCTGAAGTTCGCAAACCAAAACCCAGGAGGGAAGGGCAGATTTTCTAGTAACCTTGCTCCAAGAGACATTTAGCTTATTATTGTTGTGTTCTACAAAGCTCTGTGGGCACGGAATGCCTCTGGAAGGGCAAGTCCCCTCCTGTGTGGCAGATTGAGGGACACCTTTAGACAGGACCACCCAATTGACTACTTCTCCAAGATGACAAACTGTTGTCCTTAGTAGATCATCTTCATCCTCATTCATTCCCATCAGAAGAAACCTCTTGCTCCTTCCATGTTTCTGTTCCTCTCTCAGTTGCTACCAGGCTCTACTGACTCCTCAGTATTCTAGACATCGTCAGCACATTATGGTTATGACAGAATGTCAATAGTCCTTGTAGATATTGCCGCATGTGCGTTCATCTGCCCATTCTGTCCCAGTCTTGTCTCATCAGCGCTGACGGAGCTGTCTCATTTGGAGTGTCCTAACAAGCCCCTGATTCTGCCTCATCACCTCCAAATCATCCCACATCACTGTGACAGCGCTTTGATTCCTGGTGAATAATTCAGTAGCGGATTCTCTTTGTCCAGAACCCGGCATCACATTAGCACCTGGCTTCAGGGCACCTTATCCTTTTACTAGGATGACCTGGCTGGGAGCTGCCACAGAGAGAGAGGGGAAGCCCAATTATTCCCATGGCTGGAAAACTTTGGGTGGTCCTATTTGTTTTAGATGTAAACAGATGGTTTCTGTGACACCCAGTGAATGTCGGGATCATGTACGAATGGGTGAAACACCGGGGCGTATGGTTCTTGAGTTGCGATGTGTACCTACAGCCATATTGGATGATAAATATTCTGTAAACCCCATCACAAAGATAATTGCGGAGGCAGAGACTAAAGAGTGTGTCCTGTGAGTGTATTACTACTTCATACCACCAGCAATGCTTTGAGAGATTAGGATACCTCAGATCCCCTCTAGAACATTGTTTGATGGGCTTTTGGGCACATAGCAGTTACCATCTCTCCTGGGTGAGACAGCTCAGATTTATAGCTGCTAAATGCATTAGACTCAAGGTATTTTGTTGATGTTAACATTTGCTGCCATAGTCTAATGCCACATCTTGTTTACAGCCCATAAATTTATGACATAAGGAGACCACTCAGAATTTTGATATATTGTGGTAAAAAAAAACACAAACACACAGCAATGCCAAACGCGTGAATGGTTTTACATCTCAGACAGATACCTTTACACACCGTTGATTGCATTTTAATATAACGGGGGTTTCATTTTGTTCTGCTGATGGATTCTGATCAGCTCTTGGCACTTAGGAACAGGGAAGTGAATGTTGCACATCTGGGAAAATAAAAGTTTTATTAAAGAAAACATGAGCCACGCAGGTATTTTATGGCTGTCTTCACTGTCACCTTAACTGTTGATGGAAAGAGAAAGGCTGGTTCTTTGCTCTCTTCCCCAGTAGGCAATCCCCCAAAGTGGTAAATACTAGACCAGATCTTGTCTCAGAACACCTTTCCTTTCGCTTATTCCCAAACCAAAATATATTTCATGGGTGAACGAACCAAATGTCATAAAAGAATCCTTCGATTTTACAGTAGCCAGAGGCATTTAGTCTGTGACATTACACGTCTATTACTAGGCGTGCAGTATCTTCTACTATTTGGACAAGATTGAGGTATGAAATTCATGACTCTTGGTCTCCATGAGTCCAACCCAACTCAAGTTGTGTTGGGCACTTTGTAAGTAAGAGGTTTTCTATCATCCTGGTCAACTTTCTGGGTGGGTGGGTGGTGGTGGGGGTGTCACAATACTTCCTTGAAGAAAAAAATGTATCACTTTTTTTTTTAGTTTTTTATTTTTTATAAACATATATTTTTATCCCCAGGGGTACAGGTCTGTGAATCGCCAGGTTTACACACTTCACAGCACTCACCAAAGCACATACCCTCCCCAATGTCCATAACCCCACCCCCTGTATCACTTTTTTTTACTGTCATTTGCCAACTTGCAGGTCACTGAGCCTTAAAATCATCTTGTCATCTCCCTTGTGTTTCCAGGCATGGGTGAAATCAGAGCTCTCTTCTCATTTTCTGCTGACCTGGTCTGTGATAAAAACCTGTCCTTCCCATGTGGGCATGGAACCTCTCAAAGACATACTCTTCTTCCCTTTAATGAGAATACTTCTGTGGCTCCTTCTTGCATACTCTGTACAGTGTGTGGCATATAAAGCCCTTCCCTGTCTGGCTCAGTTTTACCTCCTGCTATTCCCTACCCCACACTCCAATAATCAGCCACACCAGATGCTCAGCTGTATGGTGAACATACTTTACAGTTTGCATGCTTGTCTGGTTAATGCCTTCCCCCAACACAAGCCTCTTCTCTTAGGAAATATCTGTCAGTTGCCAAGGGTCTCGCTATTTCTTCCCTCTAACCCCTAGGCAGGCAGGAATTAGAAACTCATCTCTGGGTACTCCCATGTCTTTTTTTCCACAGTAAATACCATTTCCACGTCATAACATAGTTGGTTATATTTGCCATTTCTAATGGATGATGAGTCTTTCAAGCCTTACTTTTTGTATTTTGCCTGAAACAATTGGGTGGTGCTAGCCACCCCTGCTAGGAATCAAAAGATTCCACAGGCTTTGGAATCAAAAGATCTGGGTTGCAATCTAAACTCTGCTCTTTACTAGCTGTGTGACCTTGGGCAAGCGAATTTGGTTTTCTTTGTCTCCTACACATTGTATTTGTAAAATGGGATGAGAGTAGCTATGCAAAATGCCTGGTATCATGCCAGAGATACTGTAGGTCACAAACATACTCATGGGGTTGAAGTGAATGTGTCCTTTGATGAGAGGTATTTTCCTTCTGAAACTGACCAGTCCATGGCACCTCGTCCCCATCACTCTTACCGTTTCCATGTAACCTCAAGAGCTTCAAGATCTGAGCTCTTCCAGGAAGCCTCCCTGACAACCATAGTCCTTTGACCTCCTGTAACATCAGTACTCTGTGTGCTAATAAAGATATTGAAAAAATCACTGCCTAGAATTGTTAATATTCACATAATACTTGTATATCTTATCTTCTCATCTAGATTGGAGGCGTCTGAGGAATAGAATCTATATATCTTTTTATGTCATGACATCTCTTCTGTTCCATCAAGATAGACACTTGGTCATTCTCTTTGTTAATTTATTCTTTTCTTGCAACAGGCTTTATCTTTATGGTTGATGTGCTGTTTATGTTGGGACATTACAGGAGGTAGTGCATACAAAGGCCCTCCCCTATCCTCACCCCTACATCCTCCTCTGCACTATTCTTTGTGAATTCTCACCTTGTTTAGCTGGGAAGAGAAGAGCTGCTGAATGCCAATGAAGCCTCTGCTATCCGTATCTAGAAAAAGGATGGAAATCCCTCAAGGGCACAACACATGGAATAAACATGATCACTGTGATGTACACTGTTGTTTCTTTACAACACTATTGCAAGGCCTGTGTGTGTGTGCATGTGTGTGTGAGTGAAGCTGGTTTTGCTTGGGAGAGTGATCAAACCACGCTAAATGAAACATCAGGGGGTCAGTGTAAGAAGAACAACTGTGCATCTAAATCTGGGCCCGACGTCCAGGTCTGTATTGCCACAGAGCGAAATCTCTCTGTATCTTTCATTCTTTGTTAGGCTGAGCTGCAGAAGCTAAGACAACAAGCTCTGGAGACCAAACACTTCATTGAAAAGCAGGAAGCGGAAGAGAGAAAACTCCTGCGAATCATCGCTGAGGCTGATGGGGAAAGGCTGAGACAGAAGAAGGAATTAGACCAGGTAGGAACCCCTCCTCACCAGACCTGCAGGTCTCCTCTGCAGACACAACTGTTTGCTTCCACTTTTCATGAATCCTCATTCTTTTCTAGGCTTTGCATTCCATCTGTTGGAAGAACAGCAGTAGAAACCCATCTTCTGTTGATAACTTATGAAAGTCATTCATTATTCAAGTCATATTTATGAGCACTTACTATCCTTTAGGCATTGGGGATACCCTGATCAATGGGAAAATAAGGTCCCTGTTCTCAGGGACCTTATATTCCAGTACAATATAATTGCTCACATGTAATTGCAATGAATAATTATATAATTCTGGAGTTAGAAACTCAAATGCATAATTAGGGGGTTAGGAACTTAAATGCTTTCAGAGATTTGGCAGGTTGAAAAAAAGAGAAAGTGGCTAGTGTAAGACAGTAAGGACTGCTGGAAATGGGCAAGAGCTAGTCCACCATAAAGTCATTCAAAATCTAACATTTATAAAATAATGGGTTGGGAAAAAACCCAAACACCCAGAGGCCAAGAAATGTGGGATGATGATGATGATGATGGATGATTTGTTGTACTCTTTCTCTTTCCGATGGGACTGCAAACCCATGGGAGGAGCTGTGCTGAACGTCTAGCAGGATCTTTCCAGTGCCCTGCCCACTGGATGCCTAGTACACATACATGGACATTTGAGGGATGGATCCATACATGGATCTTTGACAGGATGAAAGAGGCTGCCATGATGAAAATGAGACTTTTGTTTCCCTAATGGCCATGCTTTTCCCTGTCTTTCTAGGTCATCAGCGAGAGAGATATCCTCGGGTCTCAGCTTGTCCGGCGTAATGATGAGTTGGCTTTGCTCTACGAGAAGATCAAGATCCAACAGTCTGTGCTAAATAAAGGCGAGAGCCAGTACAACCAGAGGGTGGAGGACATGAGAATTCTCAAACTTGAGATTAAGAAACTCCGCAGAGAAAAGGGGATTCTTGCCAGGAGTGTGGCTAATGTCGATGAACTCAGGTAATAATAATAATAATAATAATAGTAACAGGCTAATGTTGATGAACTCAGAGGTAAGGGCACCATGGTCTCGGGGGACCTCCTGAAATGACCTTACATGTTCATTGCTTATTGGTTGTGGAAGGTCTATATCAGGTTGTATAAATCAGTTTTCTCATATGATGAAATTATGAGCAAATAATGAGAACAAATTTTCCATAATTGAGAATCTACATTGTGCCCTTTCTATGTCACCAAAAAAGTGAACTAGTTTGTCCTCAAGGAAATATAAGTGAGTGCAAAAATATTTTTTTAGAAACGTATTCTGGCTTTTAAAAAAGAAAGTTGGGGCACATGGGTGGCTCAGTGGGTTAAGCCCCTGGCTTTGGCTCAGATCATGTTCTCAGGGTCCTGGGATCGAGCCCCACATTGGGCTCTCAGCTCAACAGGGAGTCTGCTTCCCCCTCTCTCTGCCTGCCTCTCTGCCTTCTTGTGATCTCTCTCTGTCAAATAAATAAATAAAATATTTTTTAAAAATTAAAAAAAAAGAAAATAATAAAAAAAAGAAATTTCAGGGCAGATCACAGACACAAGCTAGATATAATTCAGAAAACCATTTCCCCCAATGAACTTTTCAGAATTTCTTTAAGTAGGCAGCATGCAAGTGATCGAGCAGCAGTATTTAAATTTAATCCTGGTAACATTTGCACATCTTTTTCTTGGAATTATATACAGAATGAAAAGAAGGGAAAAAATTTAATTTTATCACTATTTGAAAACTCTGTTTCCTTAGAAGGCAGCCAAATTTTATATCTCACTCTTGATTTATCTTCTGCAGCTTTTACTTTAACTTAGTGGGCCTTCTTCCGGCCTTAAATCTTGTATTATACAAGATCTACTTCCCCTTTGGGAAAACCTCACCATGTTTTATATAGGCAATTGCAGGAAACCAAATAAGAGGCTTGGTGTTGTCTCTGGAGCTGTCCTTATTCCCTTTGGACTTGTAGATGAACAGTATCCTTGACCACCTTGGGACAAGGACAGGGGCCGCATCTGCTTCTTAAATGAATTGAATTAGAAGATAGTGTTGATATTTAGATGCAGCGATTATATTCAGGAATAGCAAGGGAAGTTGCCACCATCGAGGAGGGATCAATACTTTTTATTTTTTTCTAGAGTTGCTTGTATTTCAGATGATGAACGTAGAACACACTCACTGTAGAAAATGTGGCAAATGCAGAAAAAAACATAAAGGAGGGTTTAAAAAATCACGCATGGAGTTTACTATCCAGAAATACCATCACTGACATTTCTAAGACAAACACGTTCATTCTAAGGAGCTATTGAGTGATTTCGAAGATCATCACTAAACTTGCCAGCCATGAGTTATTTCTATTATATATACAAAGGACCATATTCTACCCATTCCTAGTCAGTATCACTGGCTTGTGGATAACAGCTTATATTTTTCTCTTCAATGGGAAGACAACTCACTGAAGATACTGGAGGCAAGCCAGCATGAATTCCAATCTCAGCCTGGCCACCCACAAGCTGTGTGACCTTGGGCTAATCTCTTAACTTCTCTGAGCTTTCAACTTGTAGCTAAACATCAAAACCAACACAATGTGCCTAGCGCAGAGCCTAGAACAAAATAACCTGTCCATAACAGTAGCTAACACTCCCTCCCGCCCTTCTCTTCTGACAACATTCTAGAAAATCGAAGTGTTAAAAATATGCTTTTAATTCTAAGCAGCTTGTGCTGAGCTCCCTGTTGAGTGAACATCATGCATTTAATTCTAATGGTTTGTCTTGCTAATGAGGGGAAGTTGTATTATTGGTTTAAATGAAGCAATTAAGTAAAAGAGATGGCTTGGTATTAGTAATCTGCACACCCACAACAGACGAGGACAGATAATAATATCCTTATTGCCCATGTCAACGTGAGTGTTTGCCTCTTCTCCGCCCCGCAACAAAGCGCCTTGTTCCATAGGGTGGCTGCCAGCTCCCAGGGTCCTATGAATGGCTGATGTGCAGGCCTATTAACTAGAGATTCCCGCAGATTGGAGCAGTAGGTCTGAGCCAGAGCTAGTTCTTCAGGACTTCTGCAGCCATCTGTGTAGTTAGTTGTGGACCATCAAATAAAATATCACAGCTAACTCTATCTTTCTCCATCCTGGCTGTGGATTAGAATTATCAGGAGGACTTTACAACCTATGAAACCCAAGTAACATGCTTGACCAATGAAGATTTCGGAATCCCTGCAGGGGTTGGGTCCAGGCGAAGGTGGGTTGTGCAGCTCCCCAGGTGACTCCAGTGCACAGTCAGGGTGAAATTCACTACCCTGATTGGTGTCAGGTCATCACCGGAGCCTCGGTCTCCTGCAGTCAGGTGGCATATTTGGTGGTAGAACATACAAGATAGATTGTTCTTTATGTAGAGATATTTAGAAGCATTGAAGAGCATATTGAAATTCTCATAATTCACTTCCACCATGTTCTTCTTATATACTTGTAAACTCCTTGGGTATTCAGAATCATGTTTCTGAAGCTCCGGTACTTTCATTAAAGATAACGCTGAGGTTTTGTGCCCTGCAGGGACTGGTAACATCTGTGTCTGGCTGGAGGCTGGCCTATGTTCACAGAAGTCTCCCTAATGCCAACTTTTTATGTATGGTGTAGTGGGTCTATAGCCACATAAATTCTCCAAATGGTGGAGAATTTCTTAATAAGACAAAGCTTGTCTTACTCAGGCAGGAACTTTTCCACATGCAAAGAGAATTCTTGAAGGAGAGGACACGATGTCGAGCCCTGGAGGAGGAGCTGGAGAACCCCATGAACGTGCACAGATGGAGAAAGCTTGAGGTAACACCTGACAGAGCCTTCTTCTCCTACCCCACACAATCTCCTACCTAAAGCACAGGAAGAAGCTCGGTTTTATTTAATGCTATGAAAATTGTCACCTAAAATGTAAGTCTGGATCAAATGTAAATTGGGTTGTTCCAGAACCAGATGGTTTACTTGGGTTTTGTTTAAAAAGTCTTAGACAAAATCCCTTCCATTTAAAGAAGACCCAGGTGAGTTGTGAGCTGGCCTCACCAATTGAGATTTTTCCTGGTAGGTAGTTTTTGGTCAACCAGTACTCCTAAAGCTACCTGTCTCAGATTGTTGATTGCCTTTAGCCACCCTGGCTACCAGCAGCTGTACCTTCTTTCAGCTCGTCTTTGCATTTTTTGCTGCAGGAAACAAGGCTTTTTTTTTTTTTTTTTTAAAGACTAGCATTGTGTGAGCCAAACCCTTTCTCTGAGGATCTGGGGACACAGCACATTCCTCACTGGTAGCTGATGGATAACAACTCTCATATTTTATTTTAGGACTTCCTGATAGACGTTACCACCAGCCCTACAGATAACAGTTAACGATAAACTCTGCTTATTCAAGGAAAAGATGGCCCTCTCTCAGAGTTGTGGCCAGCCCTGTGGGTGCAAGGAGGAGCTTTGACGACACCACCAGTTAGGGTTTGGGGAGGGTGAAAGTATAGGACATAAGAAGGAGCCATCAGCCAAGTCAGTTTTTGGTTTTCATTTCTACCTTTTCCTTTTAATGAAGAAAGCATTAAAGATAATGCATTACAAATTGCTATGTAAACATGAGGCCTGCATTTTAACAACGTCCATTCTTGCCAGATGAATGTATGCCAGATCTAGTCCCAGTATGTGGATGTCAGTTGGCACTGCTTAGTATTTCTTAAGCAAAGTCAAAGTCAGTGGAATGTTTTCTCTCCGTGGTTTTGACCCTAATTTATTCCTCTTTAAATGCCAAGAGTGGTGTCATTTACTAAACCAACAATAATATGGATGTGTCTGGGAAAGTAGAGCTGAAGACTTAAAATTCATTTACTGTCGCGTTAGTTTATTCCATGTGTTTTCAAGCAGATCTTTAAAGTTTCCAATTCCGTGTCAATTTCTATTTAAAAAATTAGAAAATATTGTGGAAGCAGATGAAAATATTTAGCTGCTAGATTAATTCAAAATGTCAGTACAGTTGAAAGCAGAACTTTGGCTCAAAGTCGAGAGGACAGATTATCAATTTATAACTGTAGCGTTTGTTTGAATTGTACACAGATAGTTATTGAAGTTGCCTCAGAGCTTAACGGATTGATAACCCCATTTGAGAGCTAAATGCCATGGTCGTGTTTTGCTGCCAATTATTAGCAGAAGTCTACATCCTAGAAACCTTCCCCATCATAAGCTATAATGAATCTTCTTGTTGGCAATTACCAAAGGAGAATCCTGAGTTTGAATAAATTAGGGAAGCCTGTCTCATTCATTCGGAAACAGAGGGCATAGGAGGAAAAGCCTCAGAGCATAGTAATGAAGAACGGTAGACTTGAGAGCCGGGCATATCTGAGCCGAATCCAGCTCTGACTCTTACCAGTGTGGGTGGACGACTTATTCCTCAGAGCCTCAGTTGCCCTCTCTGTAAGAGGGGAAGACCAGTGATGTCTCTTAGGACTGTCGTGGGCCTAAAACTTGATATTGTATGAAAAGCACTTAGCAGGGTGTTGGGACGGTGGCAAAGAATCAGGTATAATGCATAGTAGCTATCATGATTGTTATTATTAGTATTATCCTTGTTCCCCCCGGCAGAATACATGTGTTCATTTTCCATTTATTGGCCAACTAGAGCCAATAGATGAGACATTAGCCAAACTTCAGCTTTTTTTGATGGCCATCGCAATCTGTTATGCTCTTTTATTTTTATTTTTATTTTGGTTTTAATTCTCTCTGTGTGGGGTCTGCAGGTTTATGATACATTTTAATAAGAAAAGAATTATTTTACATAGAGACTTCAGTGCTTTGAACTGGG
This sequence comes from Mustela erminea, assembly GCF_009829155.1. Taxonomy (NCBI): domain Eukaryota; kingdom Metazoa; phylum Chordata; class Mammalia; order Carnivora; family Mustelidae; genus Mustela; species Mustela erminea. The sequence goes on from NC_045627.1 coordinate 67,731,680, forward strand.
GATATCTCAGCTGCTTTATTTTGTTCCCTTTGAACAGGCCAGTGACCCCAGTACCTTTGAGCTGATACAGAAGATCCACACCCTGCAGAAACGTCTCATCAGCAAGACGGAAGAGGTGGTTGAGAAAGAGCTTCTCCTGCAGGTAGCGTCTTTCTTTTCTGGACTCACTGAGCAAGCGTGTTTTCTGAGCATCACCATCTCTAGGTGCTTTAAGAATGAGCTCTTTGGCAGCGCTGCATGGCCCCATCTTTAACTGTAGATGGCAACAGTGACTCACACACAGAGAACAAACAACATGATTAATTGGTCTTTTATGCTGCCATCACTGATATTTCAAGAATTCTGGAAAATGAAGTTGAAGGCTAGACTTACTGCATTGGGTGATGTGAGCCTTCACTCCCCCCCCACCCTCACCCCCCCCACTTCTCTGCAGTTTTATTTGTCAGATTCTTTTAAATGCTTTTCTTTATGTCTTTATATGGTGGGAAATGCTATGATCTTGATTTTGAAAATAAGCTTTCACATAGAAAGCACAGATGATCTGTCCTCTTGAAGATTTGTGAGATGAACTGGAAGGAAAGGCTTCTTTTTGTGGACTTTATGCATTCAGTTATTCTGGAACAATCAGGAATGGTAAAATCATTTTAGGTCCGTGTCTTTGCAAGTGTCAGCTGTCACCACCATTACTGCCATCATGCCAGACTGTGCTTGTGGCTTTCCCTACCTGTCTCAGTTCCTCTTCAGAGTTTGGGGGGTGGGGTGGCTATTGTCACCCCCAATCAGTGGATGAGGAGGTTGGGCTCCCGGAGTGAAGCATGGATAAGAATGTAAGCTCTGGGGACACCTGGGTGGCTCAGTGGATTAAGCCTCTGCCTTTGGCTCAAGTCATGATCTCAGGGTCCTGAGATCGAGCCCCGCATTGGGCTCTCTGCTCAGCAGGGAGCCTGCTTCCCCCGCCCCCTCTGTCTGCCTCTCTGTCTACTTGTGACTTCTCTCTCTGTCAAATAAATAAATAAAATCTAAAAAAAAGGACGTAAGCTCTGGTGTTCGGTGGACAGGATTCGAATCCTGCTTCTGCCAATTTATACCTGCGTGAGGTTAACTTCTCGGCACCTCAGGTTCTTAATCTGTGTTATGGGACAATAACAGAACCTGCAGAAAGGGAGGTTGTAAAGATGGAAAGAGCTTAGTATTATGCTTGGTACATAATGTTTAATAAATATTAGCAACCGTTCTTATTATTTCTAACTCCAAAGCCCATGATCTTAACTGCTGGGTTACCGTTAGGAAGAGCAGGAACTTCTATACCCAAGCAAGGGACTTCTATGCATTTACCCCTTTTCTTTTATGTTTTACCTTCAAAGACGTTGTCTCTGAGGTTGGGTATATATAGGAAGTAACTTTCTAGAGCAGGGCTAGGCTGAATGACCCTTTGGGATCGGCCTCTTCTCTTACAGATAAGCCTGGTGGTTGGGAGGGCAGTCTTTGCAGCCAGAAAGATCCCATCTTGAGCCAGCTCCAGGGTCTTATATTACATGACTTTAGGGAGATGTACATAAATTTTCCAAACCTCAGTTTCTCCATCTGTTCAATGGGGACAGTAATCCCCTGTTTCTTTATAGGAGGAAGCCACTCCCATCAGAGTATAGAACTTGGAAGTCCTGTTGTAAGGGTAACCAATCCGTGCATGGGCACAGGGGTCTGGTGGGTAGTCCGGGCTTTAGGCTGTAACTCCACCAATGCTGCCACAATTCACGTCCAAAGGCCACGCCACTGGGAAGTGGCAGAGCGGGGACTCAAACCAGACCCATCACCTCCAGAGTTCACACTTTCTATCAGTGCAATACCTTTATGGTTATTATCACATTGTTTTCTTTTAAAAAGAAGGAGATTTTGTTATAAGTTTATATTTCATTGACTGCTTTAATTTTATTACTTCTTTCCTTCTATAGGCTTTGGATTTATTCTACTTGTTTTCTACCGTCTTAAGACTGAAGCTCAGCTCATTAATGTTAAATCTACTTTTTTATGAGAAACATCTACAGCTATAAAATGTCCTTTAAATGATTTCTTGAGTTCTTCCCCACCGGGTTTGAAATATGGCATTTTCATTTTCTTTTAGTTCTAAATATTTTCTGTTTTCAGAAATATTTCTCCTTTGAGAGTAAGTCTTAAAAATATCTGCTATTCCTCTTATGGTAATTAAAAGTACAACTTTAAATTCCCCAATATATATGCATTTAAGTTATCTCTTAGTTATTATCTCTCATATTTTTGCACTGTGGTCTGTATTCTGCTGATTCTTTGGAATTTGTCGACACTTGCTTTGGGACCAATGAAGGTAGTCAGTTTTTGTAACTGGTGCCTGTGTGCTTGAAATTGTTACGTACTCTCTAAATGTTGAAACTTCAGGAGTCTCTGTGATGTTCATTAGATAAACCTCGCTAATCGTGTTGTCCAGATCTATATCTTTCCTAATATTTTTTGTCTGTATAATCACTGAAAAAAAGTTTGGAGATTTATCTATTTCTCGTAGTTCTGTCACTTTTTTTGCTTTAAGTATATTTTAGATTAGGTTCATAAGGTAAATAAAAAGTTGCAATTGTTATTTCTTCCTGGTGAATTGTGCCCTTAATATTACGTGAGAACCTTCTTCAGTCCTTAATGCTTTTACTTACAAAATAACCTGTTATTAATACAACTCTATCTGGGATTTTTGTGCATAAGTTCTCTATACTTTTAAACTTTTGATGTCTTTATATTTTAGGTGAGTATCTTGTAATTAAAAAAAAAATCCAATCTGATATATTTGTCTTTTGATTGGTATATCTAGTCTATTTGTATTTATTGATAATTTTACTTATTTTCTATGATTAACCCTGATTATTTTAATGCTCAAAAAAAGCCTGTTCCTGCTTTTTTGTTGGACTGAGTTTTCTTTATTCCCTTTTTTGTCCTCCACTGGTTACTCTCTCCTCATTACTCCCTATTCTCCTTTTCCTGGTTTATCCAGTTATTTTCTGAAAAGCTACCACCATTCAATGTAATTCTCACTCTGTCTTATAGATTTCCTCAAAAGTTGAACACACATTGTAGACATCATGTCTAAGCCAATCCACAGCTGATCCATATGCTTATTCTTAACAACATAAGGATCTGATGTTTTTAACTCCAAATACCACCGTGATCCTGTCAGCAATCATGATTTTTATAGAGTCAATGAATATTTATTCAGATTCACCAAGATGTTTACCAGCTCTTTTGTTTTCTTTGTTTTTCAATTTTTTTTATAAAGCAAGCCCTATGTCCAACATGGTGCTTGAGCTCACATCCCTGAGATCAAAAGTGACATGCCCCACTGACTTAGCCAGCTAGGTGGGCTTGGTTCTTTTGTTTTCTATTTCTTCATATCCCCAATTCCTTACATCTAGGTTCCATCTCCTTTTAAAAGTGTATCCTTTCATAATTATTTCAGCGATACATTTTTCAGAGGCTAATACGCTTGTTTGTTTACCTAAAAATATTTTTATTTTTGCCACACTCGTAAGTGATTAAGTTGAAATTCTATTTGTACTCTTAAGTGGGCAGAACCCCGTGTGAGCACCTAGTGGCGCCGTGGAGAAGTCTGCTGTCAGTCTCGTGATTCTTGCTCCCCTTCAGGCATCCTGCCTTTGCTTCTGTTTGGTTGGTAGAGCTTCCCTTTGTCTTTGGTGTCCTGGAGTTTTAGCACCATGCATTTGGTCTGAATGTAGTTTTGCTGACTGTGCTTAGGATTTGCCATTTCCTGAATCTGAATCTGAATTTGTCTTTGAATAGTGTCTCCTTTGTCAGGGCGCCTGAGTGGTGCAGTCACTTAAGGGTCTGACTCTTGATTTTGGCTCAGGTCATGATGTCACGGTTGTAAGATCAAGACCCATGTAGCCTGGGGTCTTCTTGAGTTTCTCTGTCCCTCTCCCTCTGCCCGCCCTCCCCCCCTCGACTATGCGCACGCACGCTCTCTCTCTCTCAAATAAGTAAATAAATCTTTTAAAAAAATAGTCTCTCTTTTACCTTCTTTATTCATTCCTTCTGGAACTCTTAACCAGATATAGGTTGGATTTTCTCATTCATTCTTCTTTATCTACTGGCCTCTTTGATATTTTCTTTTTATTTCTTATGTTACATTTCTGTAGCTTTGTCTTGTTACTCACTAAGTCTCTCAAGGTGTGCTTATCTGCTAATAGCCAATTGAACAAGATTTCCTTTTCAATGATTTTATTTTTATTTTATATAGGTCCCCCCCCCCCATATGACTGGTCTTGTTGCTAGTATCCTTTTTAATTTTTTTCCTTCCCTTATATCTTCAATTATTTTATTTTTATTTTTATTTTTTTAAAGGTTTTATTTATTTATTTGACAGAGATCACAAGTAGGCAGAGAGGCAGAGAGAGAGAAGAGGAAGCAGGTTCCCTGCTGAGCAGAGAGCCCAACGCAGGGCTCTATCCCAGGACTCTGGGATCATGACCTGAGCTGAAGGCAGAGGCTTCAAACCACTGAGCCACCCAGGCGTCCCTCTTCAATTATTTTAAACATTTATTTTATAGTCTTCATTCTATTGGCTGAAGGCCTTGGCAATCTTTCCTATCATGTACTGTGACTGCTGACTTTGATTCAGGCTGGATCTTTTTTCTTTTGTGTTGTAATTTTGGATTGTGGACTAATTTCCAGAAAGGCTTTATTTCTAGGACTCTGGAATGGTTCAGGTTCATTTGTTTCAACCAGGTGCCCAAGGAGATACCACTTGCTTAGGATGATTTTTTGTATTGAATTCTGACCTTGGGGTTTCTTAGACAACTTGGTTCATGTACCCTGGAACCCCAAACTCTTGTGATGGAAGAGTTGTCAATATAAATTCTCCAGGCAGCCCAAGTGTTTTTCCTCACTCAAAGCCCAGGAGATGTTGTTAGATTTCCTTTGGGTCTTCCTGTCCCAGTGATTGGACTTCTATCTATCATCTCTTTTCACTGAGGGTGTAGCCCTGTTGAGTCCTAAGTTTATGTGGAGGAGTCTCAGTACCAGTTATCCACTTCACACAGACCTAGCACCTCATTGTTTATCCTTTTATGGCTATTAAAGCCCAAGAAACTTGTTCAGTGAGTCCAGCCACTTGTCCCACTCAACCCCCAGATATTTCTCAACTTATCTAATCCCTAGTTTTTTCATCCATAAAAGGAGGACAGTGATAGTACTTACCCACAGAACTGAATGTGTTAAGTCTACATAGAGATTTGTAGTGTGCTTGGTTATCCTTAACAAAGTTCTCATTAACATATTAATACCATTAATGTTATTAACCACAAAACAATACAATGTTTTATAGTTCTCCAAGGTTTAACATCCAGCCTCATTCCTCTTTATTCAGTCCTTCGTTGAACCTTTCTTTGGGATGGTTGGGTTGCCCTGTCCCAGCTGTGTATTTCCTTCTGAGGCTTACATATCCCCATACAACATGCCTTGTTATCTCGGGGAAGCCCCAGGTGCACCATGGGCTTTCACAGTTTCTCAGTGTCATCTGTATTTTTTTTTAAGTATTTGAGAAATTCTCTGTCCTTAGAACCTTTTGGAATTAGGAAGATTTTTGGTTGAATTTTTCTGAGCATCAGAACATTTTTGAAATGACTATTTAATTTGTTACATGGTGATGGAGAGACCCTGTCATTTCCCAGCAGCAGATAAGATAGAAGCCTATTTACTCCCAGTAGACTATGAGTTCTTTTCGGAAAGACACTTGATAATTTATCTTTCTAACCCTAATGCCTGATATGGTAGCAGGACATGTAGGAAGTGCTCCATAATGATGGACAGGCTCTTTGCCTGGGCAAACCCTACTCAACCTTTAAGCCTTAGCTTAAATGCTATTTCTTTGGGGCGAAGTGTCCCTGTTCCTAGGTTTGGTCTCCTGGTACATGTTCCCATATCTTGACTTCTCTTTCATGCCCTCCTTGCACTTATAATTAACAAAACAATTGTAATTATGTGTTTAATGACTTCTGCTAGACCATAAGCTTCACAAAAGCGGTGCCTGTGTCTGTCTTGATGATCATTTCATTCCTAGTTTCTTGCCCACAGACAGATACTTGTTTGGTGTCTGATTAGATGTTGGAAGAATGGTGGTCATTCAGTAAGTGGTAGGTCTCATAGCTATTTAAGTTCTGTCTTTGAGCTCTGAGAGGTTATGGGAATTATTCTTCCTGTTGTCTTTGCATTTTTGTTACTAACTTCTAACTTTGTAGGAGTCTGGTATTTACTGTGGGTTTATGGATCTATAAACTTAATGCAAACTGTCAGTGTCCTCTTTTTGTGCCAAGGCATGCTGATTCATGGGGTGTAGTCAAAGTTCTGCCCTTGCTCGGGGTTAAGGTGAAATGGTTCTTGAGCTTGACTTTACAACTTTAGTGGTAAGATGAAGAAGTCTGCGTTCTTGCGAGAATTGGAATCCAAGGTGTGGATAGGAAGGATTTCTTTTTTTTTTTTGCCTACCAGTCTACCCTTCAGGGGGGCAAAGATAATGCAATCATACCTGAGACGAGCCTCTTGGTATACTCTTCTTTGTTTTTAATGCATTTATTCCTCATCTCTTCTGAATCCCTCTGTGTTAATGACTTCTTTAAAAATCAGAACAGCATCTGTAGGATTAGGCAGGCATATGTGCTATGAAAGACTGCCATCCATTCATTCCCCAAGTATCATTACAACATCATCATCATCATCATCAAGATGGTATTCCAAATAATGGTATAAGGCATAATGGCACTAGAGTAGGAAGCCTTAACCTTTTGCCAGAGGCACTTAAACACACAAGAAACAGACACAGCAGTTGGGACTTGTTTTTTTCCAAGTGTTTAAATATGGAGTAGCAAGCTCAAATATACTCACACTTAAGACTAGACAGGTAACAAGAAAGACCACAGTAAACGGTGTGTCATGATCAGAAATGGCAATATGAAATGGACAGGAACCTCCAAGTCAGAGGCAAAAGGGAGTGCTGGGGACTGCAGGCCATGGGGGTCTGTGGGTCCCATCTCTAGGAAGCAGCTAACCCCACCCTAGTTCATTGTCCTCTCATGTCATCAGATCTTTAATTTTTCAAGAATAACTTGAAATGTGGATTTTTATGTTTCCTATACTAAATTTTGAGTATCGGTGACTTTAGAACATTGTATGGACTTCCCAGAAACACATCTACCACCCTTAATCCACAGGAGGCTCGTTCTCAACCCCTAGCTTCAAGGCCTGGGGGAGAAAGAGATTTAAAGGAACAGCAGCAGCACAATTAGCTTTATTTGTTTCAATTTCTTTGATCTAGTCCTTTGTTGTGATTCCTTGATGGAAGTACAGAGCTTATAAAAATCAAAAGAGAAAGAGGAGATGAGGAGGGAAGAGGAGAGCCTGCAGGTGGTTTATGGTGATAGACAGAGGTGAGTGGAGCTGGGTTCTTTCCGAGGAGGCAAGCAAAAAAGATGGAGAAACCTGGGGTGTCTTTCATGGGGCCAGCCATGTCTGGATGTAATAGAAGTGGACCTTCTTTTTCTTTTTAAAAATATTTTTATTTGTTTATTTCAGAGAGAGAAAGTGAACACACAAGTTGGTGGGGGCAAATAGGGGCAGAGGTAGAGGGAGAAGCAGACTCCCCGCTGAGCAGGGAGCCTGATGCAGGGCTCCATCCCAGGACCCTGGGATCATGACCTGAGCTAAAGGCAGATGGTTAACTGACTGAACCATCCAGGCTCCCAGAGATGAACTTTCTTAAGATGTCCTTTCCCCTGCTGCTGATGTCTCTGTCTTAATTGCATTTTATAAGCTTTTCTAAAATAGAAGAGGAATTCCCTGAATTGTTAGAAAGACCAGGGGTTGCCTCTTGAACATCTGATGCACAGGCAGCAGGTGTATTGCCGGTGTCCACTCAACTAATAGTTTCTGAGCGCCGTCTATGTGCAAGGGCACCAGGGGCTCCAGGTTTCCATTTGATCTTCGCCTTGGAAGACCTTGGGGCTCTGCAGCCACAGTGCAGTATAACAAGGGCTGTGATTCTGTCCAGGATATTACAGGACTCTGAAAAAAACTTCAGTGTGGTCAGTAGTCCCAGTGTGGATTTCCCAAATCAGAAAATGAAACATGGCGAGGGTTCCAGTGGTTTGGGCGGTGGTCTCAGAAGGCTGGAATGAGGGAGCAGGAGAGTGAGACTGGGAAGGAGGAAAAGCCAGTCGAGGGAGGGGACAGCTGGTCACCTTGTGGACATCTGAATTCCAGTGCTACTGGAAGTTCTCTGAGGATCCTCACTGAAACTACTGCAGAGTTGTCTTGTCAAAGGAGGGGAGACTGAGACACTGTTCATCGACTCCCATTCCCCACTGGTTGAAAGTCATCCCCAGGGGCACTGGGCTCCTTCTGAAAGCAGATTGAAATCCTTTAGTTGTATCCATGCCCACGTCTGAGGAAGCCCTGGCCTGAGGCAGGAAAGCTGACTCCATCTGCACTTGAGGCAGAATCCACCAGTGTACTCCAGGAAATGAAGGACGTGCCGGTGTGCCAGGCCCTTCATCCATGGCTGAAATTTTGAGATGGTCTGAGAGGATGAGACTCGGGGCTGCTGTAGGGGATGAGGTTTCCTGACAGGTCCTGAAGACCAGCAACTAGTAGACCCTCTTCCTCCCAGTCCCTTACTCACTTAGCTTCTCACTGAGTGGTAAATTGCCAGTCCAGCTTCAGGAAAGGCAGTGGCCATTTCCCCAGCCAAGTTCCTGCTTGGCCTTCCCCCGTTCCACAAACCTCCTGGCATTTCAGTTGACATCCAGGAACCAGACGACACGGTCCTACTGTGGTTCATTTAAAAGATGGTGCCCTGATTATGCTCTAATCACAGTCATCTTTTACTGCATGATTCCTGTGTGCTGGGCTCTGTGCTTTTCCTTAACACAGACCTTTGGTGTGGTTGAGCGCACAGTGAACAACAGCTGGCCCGATGGGAGGGCGACATAATGCGTGATTCACCTGAGGAGGAGGTACAGTTTGGGGGAAAGGAAATAAACTCATCCTTCACACCATGAACATTGGGTTATCTTACCCAGAACACTCATTGTACAGATGAGAACACGGAAGCCTTGCCCTTGATAGGTAGATTGGAAGAGTTAATTACTTCAGGGGGCTGTGATGCATGGGAGCACACCCCCTGCCAAAATGACACACTGAAATGACCCAAGTGAGCAAGGTACTTTGGTAACGTTCAGGTTTGTGTGGCTTCGGGAATTGTCATCTGCGTTCTCCACTGTTTCCTCTGCCTAGCAGTCTGGGGCACGGGCCTGCCCCTCAGTTAAATAAATAAGAAGCCGAACTGGAAATTGCTGCTTCTTTGTTGGCATCTGGGTCCTGCCCTTTCAAGGTGAACTTTCTCCCTAAGTTAATTTTATGACTGACTAGATGCAAGTCTGGTTTACTTAACTGTAAAATGGACTGAACGGTAGGAGGGTTTGAATAGATCAACACAAGTCCCTAGCTGTACAGGGGAACAAGCCACCTACAGTACATTTTAAGATCATTCTTTGGTAAAGATCTTTATTTTTCCTGATCTTCTGATTATCTTACATTTATAGGACATTTACAGTGTGTTAGGCATTCTTTTAAATGTTTTATATATGGATTATTTCATTTAATCATCCTCATACCCCTATTAGATGAGAGCTGTGACCTTGCCCCTTTACCAGCAGGAAATGTGAGGCACAGGAAGGAAGGTTGAGAGACTTGCCCCCAAGGCCACACACCTGGCACCTGGTGGACTTATGAGTCTGACTTCAGCAGTCTGGCTCCAAAGGCTCTTCATCATGGAAAACCATGGCCATTGATTCATCCCACATAGACCACTTTCGTCACTAATGGGCAAAATTCACATTTCTCACTGCATGTAGAGCCTGACTACTCCAAGCCTGGCCCTAGGACCAATGGTATTGCAGCATCTAAGAGATTTTTAGAAATGCAGACTCTCAGGACCTCGCCAAGCCTAATGAATCAGAATCTGGATTTTTAAAAAATTAATTTATTTATTTTCAGCATAACAGTATTCATTATTTTTTCACCACACCCAGTGCTCTATGCAATCCGTGCCCTCTATAATACCCACTGCCTGGTACCCCAACCTCCCACCACCCCCGCCACTTCAAAACCCTCAGATTGTTTTTCAGAGTCCATAGTCTCTCATGATTCACCCCCCCTTCCAATTTCTCCCAACTCCCTGAATCTGGATTTAAACAAGATCCCCAGGAATGCAGGATACTGGTTCTTTGTAAGAGCTATGGTTCGGGAAGGAGCCTTATGACTCCTGGTTTTTAGGTGCGTGGTCTTGCTTTTTGCCTACGCTTTCAACACTTCAGATCCTCTCTGAAACCTGAAAGGCTTGAGGCGTGTTTTAGGGTCCCATAAACTCTCGATGGCTAGTGTTGTTAGTACAAAAAGTCTAGAATGTGTCTTTGTTGATAGAGACGTGAAAAACCTTGATCCTGTTTGATGGTAGCCTGGTTGGATTTGGCAGAAGCTGCAGAGAGCTTTGAAGAGTGGAGGGGAATGGCAGTTGCAGCTCACGTTTATAGCACGCTGAGTATGTGCCCAGCTGCTCTGCGCTGAAGCATTTTGCTTTCACCGTGACCGCAGGAAGCCCAGATGAGCTGGTGTTCTTACTGTTTCTGTTTTACAGAGGGGGGAACTGAAGCTCCACAAGAGAACTTGCTTAAGAGTTTATGGCTAAGAATGACCAGAGCTGTCATTATAAACCAGGGTTTGGTAAGCGATGACCCAACAAGGCCCACACCAAGAATGTTATTTATACATCTAAGGGGTTGGGAAAAAAATGGAAAGAATGATCCCATTCCTTGACATGTAAAAATGAAATGAAAAGCGCCTCACATTTCTGTGTCCACAAACCCATTATGGGCGCATGTCACATTCATTCATTTCTGTATCTTGTCCCGTTCCTTTTGTGCTCGAGCAGCAGAGCTTCCGAGTGTGGCCCACAGAGCCCATGAAAGTTACTCCCTGGGCTTTTACAGAAAAGACTCATCAACTGCACTTCTAAACCTTCGTCACCAGAACCAATCACCACGGTTCTGCGGGGCCTCCTGGGAAAAGCCCCCGAGCATTTTATTTCTATGACTACATCCCCCTCCCCCAGTTCCAAAAGGAATTGTTCAATTAGGAAAGAACTTCTTTAAGATCTGGAAGGCAGAATTTTACTATCGCGGCGCAGTTGCTGCTGGGATAGCCTGCACCAGACATAATTCTCGCCTGCTCCGTGGACAGATAACGAAGTGCTTATCTTCTGCAAACCCGAGCTGATGGTGTCAGAGATGCTCCCTCCCCAGCCAGGCTGAGGGACAGAAAGGCACGGCGAAATCTGGCTGAATGCCCACCCGCAGGGTTTTGGTCTATTTCAAAATTGAATGGAAAGAGAGTAAGAGGAAAAAGGGAGACACCTTCCACCAAGTCTTGCTGACCTCGCCAGAGAATAGTGAAAGTGTTGGTTGAGGAGGCTTCTTCCCCAGCCTGCTCCTTGCGGGCTGCTGCCCTGCCATCCCCTCGTCCTGGGACTTCCTGGGGGATGTCTGCTGTCCTGCACCTGCTCCTCATGTGTCAGGGAGGTTGGGAGGAGCAGCGGGAGATGGGCTGTGCAGAAAACAGAGTGCCAATGCCAGCCATAAACCGAGATGTGCATACATCCCTGTTGGCTGCTTGTGGGGCGCTGTATGCCTGCCTACATCAGGTGTGTGTAAGGGCATCAGTGTGAACACTCGAAGAGCTGGCTTCCTGTGTGGCTCGTGTATGACCGTCTAGCACTACGGCGACCACGAATGTCTGCTGGGCACGTTCTCGAAGTGCTTTCTGTGCTTCGTGTCTCCGTAGTTCCCAAATGCTGATCTGGGGGACCAGAGAATGTGTATGTTCCCAAACATCAGTGTTTCATTGGTTTGTAATGTAACGAGCGCAATGACGGAGTAGCATGAGGCCAATTTTACTTTTTAATTTTGGGGACTTCATTGTTCACCCGCCGCGTTCTTCTTTCTCTCTTTTGGAGATGGAAAGTGTTACGTAATTTTTGAAATGGCATTCTATTTTTGTACATTCCTTCCCTTTATGAAGTGCTTGGTGAGTGCTCCTAAAATTTCCTATTTGTTGAGAGCGTGGATCCTATTGCTGGAGGACTACGGTTTGAATCCTGACTCCACTGTGAGCTCTGAACCCCTGGCTGGGTTACTTAACCTGTCAGTGGTAACTCGGTTTCCTCATTCATCAGGGAGGGATAATCATAGCTATCTCATGGGGTTGCTGGAGGGATTATATTAATATATGTAAAATATTTAGGGTAGTCCCTAGACCAGAGCAAGCACTGCATTAGAATTTTCTAGTAGTCTTTTTCTTTTTCATGTTAAAATTTAGCAGCAGAAGAAATTAAAAAGACTATGCTGGTGTTTTCAAGAGCTAAGCCGGGGGGTGCCTGGGTGGCTTAGTCATTAAGCATCTGCCTTCAGATCAGGTCCTGATCCCAGGGTCCTGGGATCGAGCCCCATATTGGGCTCTCAGCTCGGGGGGAAGCCTGCTTCTCCCTCTCCCACTTCCCCTGCTTGTGTTCCCTCTCTCTCTGTGTCTCTGTCTGTCAGTTAAATAAAAAAAAGAGTTAAAAAAAAAAAAGTTAAAAAAAAAGAGTTAAAAAAAAAAAGAGCTAAGCTGAGGGGGCGCGGTGGAGTTATACGCATCTGAGACATCTAAAACGAAGGCGTTTATCTCTTCATCTTTGCAACAACCCCATTTAACAGATGAAGGAGTTAAAGGCCAGAGAGATCTACGGGCCTCAGAAAATGTCTGCCAGCCTCAAAATAGGGCAATTGTGCAGGACCCGCTGGTCACTTTGGTGGGATCAGGCTTTTCTTATGCCCATGTTTGGGGCTTTTCTTAAAATTGTGTTCTGCTTCATGTAAGGTGAATATGGTGAATATGGTTCTAACCTGTGTCCCTTCACGCTTGCCTAGGTCTACTTAATGCGCTCAGTTATCATCTGCTTTCTATTCCCTCTCACTAGTTCTCTATCAATGTGCCAGGAATAACTTCCCCGGGCATTAGAGTCCTGCAAGCATTAAGAGTTTCTTAAAAAGAGATTAGCTCTGGTAGGCTCCATTAGGCAGACAGAGGTTAAAAACCAGTTTATACCTTTAGCCACGAGTCCCTTAAACACTTGTGATTTTAGCCAACCCAAGGAGATACTCAGCTCACGCGTGTACTAGAGCTTTGATTGGCTTTAGGAAGGGTTTTGTTCATGTTACTTGCTTTGAAACAAGTGGTTTTCAAGAGGGGCTGTGTGGATGGATTCCCTTCTCCTTGCTCTTGTTTTCTTCTCAGTATTAAGAGGATTGAGGCAGTTTAAATTGTCAGGAATCCAAGAAATAGCGGGCCTGATTCCAGAGGTTTCATTAACGAAGGACAGACAGATACTTAATGTGCAGCAGACATCAAACCTCTCTCCTCTCCTCAAGGGAACACTTTCTCCACCTGCAGGAAACAAGGGACTTCTGCCCAACCATCCACCTGTTTTTCCAGCCCTTCCATGACTCTCTTCTCCCCCGCACCCCACCTGCATACCCCTCAAGACCAGGAAGGGAGGCATTGCTAATCTGATGGGCACGTAATCACAGGAGGCCTGGGCCATATATTGCTGGCCAGGCCACGGTGTGTTACAGAGGCCCTGCCCATGTGCTGAAGCTCCCTTACTCTCCCAGTCTCTGTCAAGGTCTGCGGGCCAGAGCAAGACCCACCGTGTCCACCGCCCATTCCAGTTCCTCTATATTTTTGCCTAGGTGGGTCAGCATCATTGAGTCTCTTCTCGCTGGTCCTCTGGGATTCAAGAAGAAGAGAACAAGTCTCTTGGTGCAGGCAATTTCTCAGCCCAGTGGACTGGAGAGGCCTTTCATGGGGGATGCGGTTAGGGAGATATCATGTAGAAAAGCCTACTGATTAGGAGCTCGGACTCTTGAGCAAATCAGGTTTGTGAGTTCAAGCTCCTTCCTAATACCATGCAGCCCTGAGCAAGTTGCTTAACTTTCTTAAGCTTCAGTGTCTGATTTGTAAAATACAGATGGTAATAATCCCTTCCACATGAGGTTTTGTATAGATTAAATGAGATGGTCTTGACCAAGCCCATAGGCCAAGGCTTACGCTAAATAAATGTTAGCTGCCAATGTCATGGCGTCACATTTTGGATGAAGATTTTGGAAGGATCTCCCCAGCAGTGGCTTATATAAGTGGCTTAGTATAACAACTCAGCATCTCACATGTGACCTCACTTTCAGGAATAATTGCTAGAGCCATCTATCCTTAGGGCAGCCTTTCATTTCTCCTCTATGGTAAGCAGGCCATAAATCGGTGTGTTCATGGAATGGGTTCTGTGGTAACCTCAGGATCAGTTAGCTTTTGCTGTACAACAAACATCTAAAACTTAGCAACTTAACTTAGACCATGATTCTATCAGTTGACCGTTTGGACTGGGCTCACTTAGCCAGTTCTTCTGTTGGGCTTGCCTGGGCCCACTCATGTTGCCATGTTGGACCCATTCAGGCAACAGGATTTTGGGAGCTGGTTGATCTAAATGACGTCATTCACATGGTAAGAGGTTGGTGCTGGCAGCTGGCTGGGATGATGGCAGCAACAGGACCATGTCTCCATACTGCTAGCTCAGGTTTATTCTCATAATGACAGTATCAGGTTATCTAAGGGCAGCAAGAAAGGACAAGCCCCAACATGGGCTTTGAGCCTCCATTTCTGTCAACTTGCTCATGCCCCATTGGCCAAAGCAAGTCACATGGCCAAGGTAAATGTGGGAGACAACTGTCTAAGATCATTGATACATGCAGCCATTATTGCAGCAATATTCCCCAGTTTCTTATCTTTGGTGAGTTTGAGTGGAAATATGTTGCATTTAAGCATTCAAGTGGTTCAAGATTTCTTTTTTTCAATCCTTTGTCAGATATGGTATTTTAATGTGCCTGGCATCTGGTTGCTATCCTTGGATTTTATTGCTGACATGCTTTTCTTTTCTTTAATCTTTTATTCCCATTATTTGGGAAATTATAGTTTGCTGCAGGACATAGTTCTTTTTATAGGAGGAACAGCTGTGATGTCATAACTGAGCATATTTCCTTAGGGATATGCATTTATCCCCATGCATTTGGAAAAATGATCCACAATCAATTTGTTCATTTCTATTTTGGTGTCTGACTTCATATTGAATTAGAGCAAATATATGAGCTAAAAATGTATTAGTTGATAAATTAATCTCTAAAGAATGTTATTTACCATTTTCTTTTGATTTCTATTATTGAGCTCTAATAGGTGATGGGATTTTAAAAAAGAATTAATTTTCTCTCTTTTATAAGGGTCAGTTGGCAGTTTCATAAAACCAATTGAGAAGGAGAATAAGGAGTTTCTGATATCAGAAAGTATTCAAGTCTTTTCATTAGAGGAGTGTTTAAGCAGGATTTTTTTTTTACTAAAAAACCAAATGCAATAATATGACTAGTAACTGAAAATGGAAATAAATAGATTACTTAGAGTCCAAACAAAACATTTTCAATAAAGAATTTCTCAGTGGAACATTTAGATTCTTATTGAATCTGTATATAATTATATTTTACTCCCCAAACAAAACGGATTTTCAGTGATAAATGTTTTTGGACAGCAGCAAGATTCAATTCAGTTGATTTCAAGATGCAGATTTATTTGTGAAATTAGAAGAAAACAGGCGCCCACCTGGGGGGAGTCCTGTCTATTTTAGCTACTCCGTTGGTGTTTCACCCAGAAATACCTCAGAGATAGAGGTGTTTCTTACAAGGGTGAGAAAAATTGCAGCTGGAGCAGAAATTAATTTGTATTTATAGTCCAAACACCTACATGAATCCTTAATCTGCTTTTTTATGATTTTAGGGGAATTTATAGAATCGTTTAGATTGGAAGAAATCTCCAGTGGGTCATCAAGTTTCCTCTCCTTATAATGGCAGCACTGATTTTATTATCCTTAAGCAGCTCTGATAGATGGGTGTCAAGTCTGGCTCATGTTTCATGCATTTAAAAATGTATATTCCCGAGCCTGAGTGTATTTAATGTGTAGGAGACAGACCGAGAGCTGCCTATATGCCCAGGAGACCTTTTCTGAGTTCCTGACACATAGTCTTCTCTGGAACAGATGCCAAATATGTAGCATATTAAGCATTATATTGATGCCATCAAACTAAGTTTGCTTTTGGCTTCTGACAATGGGAACTATTTTTCCCAGTGTGGATAGGCACTGAGCATGCTATCTGTTCTGAGATGGGAATAGAAAATCGTTCCCTCTTGAATGCTTTTTGTCCTGCATAATCCAGGGATCTACCATCCCCACAATTAAGAGAGCCTTTTTGGAAGACCAACTATGAATTAAAAGGTATTTGGGGGTGTTTCTAATGTCTGACGATGTCTGTGAGACACAAAGGAATATGGGACATGGTCCTTACCTGCAAGAAATTTATATTCTGGTTCAGAAGATTTCTGAGGTATATCTGGGGAAAAAATGAGACTGGTCTCTATGAGCAGTGTCTAAAAAATCCAGACTCTCACTTTGCGGTTCCCCTTAGTGAACAATGCCCAATTATGCATCATTATGTTATACTGGATACTGACAATAGTCAGTGTCCAATTATGCAGAAGAGACACTGTCTGGGAGAAAATATGATGTGGCGTTTGTTGTTTAAAACAACTGTAAGGCCCAAAGGGGTAACAGTAGGGGAGATGAGTAAGAACTGGCTTCCTCACGGACAAAGAAGATATGATTGGGCCGGACTTTGACCTGTTAAAATTACTTATCCAACCATTTCCTAAAAATATGTCTTGAAGAGGAATGGGGTGGCAATGGAGAGCTCAGACCTAGTTTTGAGTCCTGGTTTTGCTGACGTCCAGCTTTGTGACCCTGAGCAAGCAACTTACTCTCTCAAGGCCCAGCGGTAGAATGGTCAGAGTAATTGCACCAGGTTTGTCGGGTTGTAGTGAGGACGGAATGAGAGAACTCATTCAAACTCTCTCGGCTAGTCACGCAGGGTAGTAAGAGCTAACTGCACATGACAGTGATGGCTCTGGTATAGGAAAGTTTTCTTGAAGGAGGCATATTTGGAAATAAGTGAAAGGGGCATTTTGGGTGGAGGGAAAAATGAAGAGTCATAGTTCTGAGATGGGTTGACTCTGTTTGGGGTGTGGACGTGGGGTGGAGTAGTAGGGACGTTCAGCTAGCTATTTGGTGTCAGAGTACCTTTGACTATGTTAGGTGGGGACCAAATATGTGGTCTTAGAGAACAAGGACAGACGTTCAGCCTGCTCCCAGAGGCAAGCATGGACTAATTGTGGTAATGACCGCAGCTCCCGTGGCAGAGGGTGGTAGATTTTAAATGTCTGTTGTATTATGGCTGTGTCCAATCCTGTGATGGATCCTCTAGTTTATGTATTATTTTTAATTCTCACAATAATTTTTACTATTTGTGTGTTAGGCCAATTTTGAAAATGAGGAAACGGAGGCTCAGCATGATTAAGTAATATGGTCTAAGTCACAGAGTTAACCAGTGGCAGAAGTGGGTCTCAGACCCGTGGAGTCTCTGGTGAGAAGTGAATCTGTATTCTAGCCCAGCTCGGTTAGTCTTCCAGGCCTGTGTTCTGCTGGACATTAACTAGTCAGAGGAGTGACACAGTATACCTGACCGGAAGGAAAGACTGAAAGGGACAAGGGACTGGGCTGAAGGAGCAGCCAAGAGGCTGTTGTAATTTGGACCCAAATTACTGAGTATATTGGTAAGAGACAGGCATTGACAGTGAAGAGAAAGGAATAAATCAGTGAGATCTTTAAAAAGACCTACTTAAAGAACTTGACCACTGAATGTCTGTGAAGGTCAAGGGAGAGGAGTCAGAAGTGGTTTTCAGTTTTCATCCTGGTCAGTGAGAACTCCAAGGGGGCTGCCGGTGACCCCCTGACTTGGGGCCCAGTGGCTACACCACACCACCCCTCTTGCTCCTGCTGCACCCCCGCCACCCCACGGTTGCCCAGGCTGAAACTTGGACCGGGAGACTCTTTGACACTTAAACAGAAGACGGAAATAAAACAAAACAGGGAAGAACACCTGTGTCACACAAAGGCCGCAGATAGTCCCTCTCACAGAGAAAGAGAAGACATCAGTAGTCCTTTAATCCTGTTTCACTCATCCTGATTATACTTCTGGTAGGGATTGGCAATTACGGGCAAGAGAAATCTTCCCACCATTATGTGTTCCAGTTGATTACTGCTGCCATGTTGGAAAGCTATTGATTTTTACCCACTTATTTGTAACTAGTCCATCCTATCTCGTGGCTTCTCAGTTAATTTCCTGGGGTTTCTAGTTATATAATCCCATCTTCTCTAGTAAGTGATGGTTTTCCTTTTCCTTTCTAATCAGTATTCCATTTGCTTTTATTTCCTGACTCATCACTTTGTTTATAATTTAGTTATTTTAAGAAATTAATTGGAATAATGAAAATGATGTTGGGTTATTGGGTACCTGAAGGAAGGATGGGTTGGAAATCATAGAGGCTGAGATAGAGTGAAAGGCCCAGAAGCTACTTCAGTGGAAACATGAAGTTATAATGCCCAGGGAGACTGAAATGGAAAAAAACTGAAAGTCACAGGAGAAAATAGAATGGAAAGGACATAAAAGACGACTTTCAGGCCTCAACTCCCAAGTCCATGGTCTAGTTAACAGTCGACAGAAGCTTTGACTCTGTTGTTAATAGAGTTTGAAGTTTATTGTGATCACTTCATTTGAAAGGAGGTGAGAAAATGGAAATTAATTAGAATTTGCAGTTTTTAAACAGCTCCAGGAATGTGGATTTAAAAGAAATTAGCAGGTATTTTAATTTTCTTCAATATTGCCATGGTCTGACTCTTAATCTAGCCTGAGGCAAAACATCACATAATAATTACCATTTAAAAATGCTTTTTCCAGTTGACAAAGCAATTTTACATATATTGTCTCATTTGGTCTTCAACAGCTCTGAGATGGATGATGATGGAGGCATCTAGCCTTTGTCCAGCAAGTTACATTTTGCACAGAGTCCCATCTACACCAGCTCGTTCAAAGCTTACACTCACTGATTTCCAACATGCACTCAAGTGTTTGTCTCATTGTCTCCACACAGAGATATTCTTTTCTGTTCCTAAAAATAAAATCCCTCAGAGAATGTCTGTTCTTGCTTTGTCCCTGCACTGAACCCCTCTTTGTTTTTAGAAATCCTGTTCAGGGTGTGCCTGGGTGGGCTTGAACATCGGACTCTTGGATTCAGCTCAGGTCATGATCTCGGGGCCATAGGATTGAGCCCTGAGTTGATTCTGGCTCTGTGCTCAGCAGGGAGTCTGCTGGAGGTTCTCTCTCTCCCTCTGCCCCGTCCCCCACTCTCTTTCTCTCAAATAAGTAAATAAATCTTAAAGAAAAAACAAATCCTCTTCAGGTAGGAAATGGTTTTTGCCCTCTCCTCACAAGAGAGAGTTAAGAGACAGAGGTGGAGTGGAGAGAGGCTGAACCAATCAGCTCAGGAAGGGAGGACCCAACCCTGTGGCCCATGTGGTGGGGGTGTATGTAGAAGATGGCTGGCAAGAAGTCCCCTTGGAAGCTCTGAGGGTTATGGGTGACATTTAGGGTCACCTTCTCATCTTTGGCTTTTCCTCAAAGTGAGGACAGTATGGAGGGTGGCTGTGTGAGAGTGTGTAGTGTGTTCTTTAGAATATAACATTTGGTAAGCAAACACACATACACACATTTAGAGGCTCCCCATTCTGCAGTGCCTGTCACGTCCCTCAACTTTAGAAGAAAAAGAGGCTTGTTTGGCTGTTTGCAGGGTCTTTCAGTGAAATGTGTCCAATTTTGCAACAGAACTGAGGGCAGTCTCACAGAGGCCAAGAAAGGAGAGAATTTCAAGGAGGGAGTAGGTTATCACTGTTGGCATCTGCCAAGAAAGTTAGAACTCAGGGAAGGATGTGGCCACTGGTGCCCTTTGAAGGTCCAGTTCTAGGAGGTTTTTGGGCATGAAACCTGACTGCTGGGGCCTTCAAAGGGAAGAGATGGCATGAGAGTGGGGTCAGTAGACTTAGGCTACTCGTGTAAGGTATGTAGCTCTGAAAGACCAGAGGAAAAACACTAAACACGTATAATTTAAATACATTTTTTTTGTTCTAAAAGATTCAAGGTATCGAGAAACATAGAATAAAGAAGGCAAGGCTTCTGTTCTTTTTTGTTGCAGCCCCACTCCTCTAGTGTAATGGAGTGATACGTGCTTTTCCAAGCCTCGGTAAACATTTTATTTATTTATTTGACAGACAGAGATCACAAGTAGGCAGAGAGGCAGGCAGAGAGAGAGAGAGAGGAGGAAGCAGGCTTCCTGCTGAGCAGAGAGCCTGATGTGGGGCTCGATCCCAGGACTCTGGGATCATGACCTGAGCCGAAGGCAGAGGCTTTAATCCACTGAGCCACCCAGGGGCTCCCTTGGTAAACATTTTAAAGGCAGGGTGAAGGGGTGCCTGGGTGGCTCAGTGGGTTAAAGCCTCTGCCTTCGGCTCAGGTCATGATCCCAGGGTCCTGGGATCGAGCCCCACATCGGGCTGTCTGCTCCACAGAGAGCCTGCTTCCTCCTCTCTCTCTCTCTGCCTGCCTCTCTGCCTACTTGTGATCTCTGTCTGTCAAATAAATAATAAATAAAATATTAAAAAAAAATAAAAATAATAAAAAAAAAATAAAGGCAGGGTGAAGTTCATGTCGATGTCAGGCAATGGCGGGCATGAGTACAGGGGAAGCACAGAGGAGAGGAGATTCAAGGTGGGCATGTGTGTTTGCGCGTGTGGGGGGTTGTAGAACGGGTGGGTTTCTGCGTGTGGGTGGATGCCTGCCTATGTTATTCCTGTGCACAGACCAGGAAGGAAGATGTAGGCCTCCAGTTCTTCACTGGATATGGACAGGAAGGGAGAGAGAACTTATGTAGCACTGGTGTCTTGTGAGGATGATTGGGGTCTCTTAAGATCCCTTCTGTCTGTTCAGATCAGGTCATCTGGTGAGAGTGAGGGTGACCACTGTGAAGCCAGGGTCCAGAGGAGACAGGTCTGAAGAAGCTGCTGAGCAGATGATATCTGGGTGTTCACAGAAAATAAAATGAGAACTTCTGTGAGGAAAGAAGGACCAAGTCAATGTGCCTAACTTGAACTTGTAATGGCTCCGCTCAGTACCTCCTGCGTTGCCCTCCCGCAATGTAGCACTGCTGGGTGGCCCGGGAGCTGAGAAGTGGTCGGCAGGAGAGAGGTAGCACTAGGAAGGTGCCTAGCGGGTGTAGCAGAAGGTCAGGGAGGAGGGCTGAAAGTGTTGTGGAAGGCGCTCGGGAGTATTTGACTCTGGGGTAGAGGAGAGGGAAGCAGAACCATAAAGCCAGGAGGAAGCTAATGGGCCGAGCCGTTTGGGAGGGTTGAGTGATTGCAGGTCCCAGGGCAGGGTGAAAGAGGAAGAGAAATGGTGAGCTAGTAGCCTGCATTCAGAGAGGGGAACACCGGCTTAGGGCATTTGAAAGCCAGCTCTGGAATTAGCGGCATTCAAAGTCAATTGGTTATGGAATTTCAGGTAGCCTATTTCAATCAGATAAAAGGCAAACAAAATAGGTAAAATCTTTAAAAAAAAAAAAAAAAGCCAAACAAAAAACCACAACCACACCAAATAAACAAAAAACCCCAGGGCCCTTTGTACTAAATCTGACTCTATCTCCCAAACTTATAAAAAAAAAATTCCTTGTTATTACAGCCCCTTTCTAAATGTCATGTCCGAAAATCAGTATGTCTCCGAATGGCAGCTATTTGAAGACGACTTAATTCCTCTTTAATGTAGACGATTACTGGTGTTCTCTGACTCGTGAAATCCTTCCATGCTGCAGGGCCTGATCCCACTTGAATTACTCCTCAGTAAAACTCTACTCAAGGTACATTTTTGTACCTCTGCTCACCCCACCCCCACTTTTGTTTTATAAAATCTGATCTTTTAATCAGTTGCTCTCCCCATGTTGAACCTTCACCTACACATAGATTTTGAACTCCTGGCTTTGGCTGGTTGGGAAAGGACACCAAATGTAAAAGTGGTTTTTGTTATTGTTGCTGTTTTTATTGCAGCTTTTGCCAATTCTGTCTGCTAGAGGTGCTTCTGGCTTTGTGGTCTCCTATCGGCAATCCCGCTTCCACTCGGGGGAGAGGTCTGCCCTTATCAGAACAGTTCTCCTGGCTTTTGAGATACACAGTTGTGACAACAATGAAGGAAGGACTAGGTGGGCAGTTCAGGAAGGAAGTTCCCCTAGGAATTTTGGAGTTGAGGATGCGAGAGCAGTTGGAGGTTATGGGAGAGGAGGGGTTTAAGTATCCATGTGGATAATATACCCCCTTTACAGTCTTTGATGCCAACGAAGTACTAAAACTAGTCTGAAATTACTTTTTGGTAGCTTTCTTTGACCAAGATACTTCTCCATGACTGGTCCATGCCTGGATCTTAGCGTCAGTACGGCTACACTAGAATCATCACTGTCTAGGCACGAGGAGACTGTGTTAAAAAGAAAGTAACCCCAGGACCACTGAGTATACGAGCTGATTCCGTGGTGGTCCATGAGGCAGTAAAAACATTAGGAGACGGACAACAGAATGTCATTTCTTTCTGGTAAGTATACTTCACATCACCTTCTCGCCTTATGGTTTACTTTTTGGAAATGAGCCTATTTTGTATTATAGAACTTAATAGAAATTTTTCCACTTCCCTAAAATTTTATTAAGTGCTTTATGGAACAATTTGTGTAAGGTCTAATTTTCCAAGTTGTCGGCTGTGCAGCATAATGACCTCATACTTTTTCATCTAGTTTCATACCATTATTTATATAAAGAGGTGGCTGGTTTGCATTCAGATTAGGCATATGTGAAAACTGGGCATGTTTTTTTCTTCTACAATTTTAGATCTAAAGCAACATTGTTGCTCTATTTTAGTGTTATCCAGTAAAAAATAAATAAAAAGCCATATCTGTAATTGTAAATTCTCTAGCTGTCACAGTAACAAGGTAAAAGGAGTCAGGTGAAATTAACTTTGATAATATACATTGTTGAATGTAATTTATCCAAAATAATTATTATTTTCACATGAAATGAATTTTAAGTTATTAATGTGCTATTTTCGATTCTTCTTTTGTACTAAGTCGGTCATATCTGGCATGTATTTTACACTTAGAGCGCATATCAATTCAGCCTATCCACATTTCAAGTACTTGGTAGCCACATATGGCAAGTGGCTACCATACTGACTGGGGCAAATCTACTTTTTGGCCGTGATTACTTGAGTATCAGCTTGACTACTAAATTCTCTCTGATTTGCTGAGTCTGTTTATGTAATCTGAATGATGGCACTCATAGAAGTGACAGAGAATTACTTAGTCATTAAGAATCATGTATTCATTCTTCTTTTCATTTATTTGCTCATTCACTCACTCATTTTCATCCACTCATTCATTCATTAGGTTGGAGTTCTACTTCATACCCATACCATACCCAAAATTTTATGACATATTGCAAAAGTTATAGAATAAAATAAGAATAAATTTCTATATATTCTTGGAGGGTGGAGGAAATCTCCCCTTTTTCATTTGGGGACAAGTTATAATGCAGAAAAGTGAAGTGTAATACAACGAATACACCTGCCACCCATCCAGAATGGTGAATATTAATGTATTGGTACATTTGTTTTAGACTAAAAAAATAGAGTAGGTCTTTCAGTTTAGGTGGACCCCTTGAAGTCCTATTTCCTTTCTACCTTTTCTAGGGGCAACAACTCTCAGGAATTTGATGTGTATTCCTTCAGTATATTTTTATACTTTTATTGCAAATTGATGCATCTACAAACAATGTAGAGAATTACTTGGTGTACTTTACATTTACCCAAGTGGTGTTACAGTATCCATATTAATTTTGTTCTTTTTCCACACTCAACATCATATTTTGAGAAATATCCATGATGATATACATGGATACTATGGATAGTTCTATTGTATATTTCATTCTCTCTCTTTTTTTTAGGGATTTTATTTGCTTGAGAAGGGGTGAGTGAGTGAGAGAGAGAGAGAGCTTGAGCGGGCCAGAGGGAGAAGGAGAAGCAGACTCCCCACTGAGCAGAGAGCTCAATATGGAGCTCTATCCTAGCACCTGGGATCATGGCCTGAGCTGAAGGCAGAGGCTTAAACCAACTGAGTCACCAGGGCACCCTCTACTGTATATTTCTACTATATTTACCTATATTTTAAGTGATGGATATTTAGGTATTTTCCCCCAAACTTTCACTACGGTAAAAGTATTTCAATGGGCATTCCTATAGAAGTCTCTTGTACATACATATAAATATGTCTCTAGGGTATGTATCTAGGGGAAGGGCAAAGACTTTCTAAGTATAATATCAAAGGCAGAAATCACAAAGGAAAGGAGAGATAGTTTCGTTGTCTACATAAAGAGTTGAGAACATCCTCAGCACAGAAGAAAATACTTTGAAAATGGAAAGGCAAAAAAAGTATTTGCCACAAATATAACAGAGAAAGGGTTAGTATCCTTAATATGTAAAGAATTTTTGCAAACTGATTTGAAAAAGATGATCACCTCCATGAAAAAACTGGTAGGGGTCATAAGCAAACAATTCACAAAGAAAAAAATACAAATAGCTAATAAACATATAAGACATGATTACATTACTAGTAATCAAAAGAATGAAAATTAAAAGAATAATTATCCCTTTTTTTTGGCCTATGGAGTTGGCAAAGATGAAAAACAGATCGATGATGCCTAGTGCTGGTGAGAATGTAGGGACAATAGGCACTGTATACACATTATATATACTGTGGGTAGAGTTTGCATTGATGTTAATTTCCTTTTTTAAAAAGATTTTATTTATTTATTTGTTTGTTTATTTATTTGAGAGAGAGAGTGGGAGAGAGAGTGGGAGAGAAGGGCAGAGGGAGAGGGACAAGTAGATTCCAAGCAGAGTGTGGAGCCTGATGTGGGGCGTGATCTCACAACCCTGAAATCATGGACCTGAGCTGAACTCAAGAGTCAGGTGTTCGACCAACTGAGCCCTCCAGGCGCCCCTGCATTGATGTCACATTTCTAGATGAGAGTTTGGTAATATATATTAAATATATTAAATATATAAATAATGTGACTCAGAAATTCTACATTAGGAGTTAATTCGGAGAAATAACTCAGTTGTGCGTAACTATGCCACACTGACATGCTTATTGTGGTGGTATTTATGTTGTATGTAAAGTTAAAGAGGAACAAGTGACGATAATGCACCATCAACTGAAGAGTATAGTAGTTTCCCCTGATGTGCCATTTCACTTTGTGTGGTTTCAGTTACCTGTGGTCGGCCAGGTCTAGAAGCTAATGAGCCTCTTCCTGACATGTAGGAAGAAGGTCGGTATTAACCTAAGGCTACGTCACAATGCCTGCATCATTCACCTCTCTTTGTCTCTCTCACATCAGCACAATAAGATGTTTTGAGAGAGATCACATCCACATAACTTTTATTACTATATATTATTGTCATTGTTCCTTTTTGTTTTTAATCTCTGTACCTAATTTATAAACTCAACTTTATCACAGCTAGGCATGGATGGGAAAAAAACACAGGATGTATAGGGTTTGGTATTATCTGCAATTTCAGGCATCTCCTGGGGGTCTTGGAACATATCCTCTGCATGAAAGAGAGGACTACTCTGTGACTAAATCCACCCAAGGTTAAAATCCCTAAGAAGGCTGTGGTAACACTAAAGATATAGTTAATTCGAGGAAATTGGAAAAGCCCCCCTCCCCCAATGGAAGTTACTTTGAGCAGCATTGTAAAAGCTGAGAGGTGTTGGACAAGGGTTGGGGCTGGCTTTTGGGGAAGGGCATTGCGGAGGAATGGGTGGCTGGTGCAAAGACAAGGAGGCTTAAAAGAATCTGGTGGATTAGGGAAGGAGAGTGACTTAGTGGGATGCGCACACAGGAAACAGGAGCGGAGCAGGACAGAGCCCTCTCTACTCTGAGCCCGTTCTGTGATGTCACAATCTTATGACTACTTGGAAGCTCTTTAGGTTTCAATCACAAAATCCAAATTACTTGGAGTTATTTCAACTTGAGTATGTAATTCCATCAGAGTATTTCTTGTTTTAAAATTTAATTTGGCTTATTTGAAAGTATGTACTACCCTAAAGAATTTTCCAAGTTAGCAAGATTTCCCTCAGCTGCCTTTCATTGGTCCCACTGCACATTTTAATAACTTGATTGTGTAAGGCCCTTTCTTTATGCAGCTGTCATTGTCGATGTATAGTTACACAGCTGCTCTATTCTCTCCTGATTCCTCTCTACCTTGGCTGTCCCTCTGGTTTGGCTGGTGACTGAGAATGGTGGAGGCAGGGTGCTTGGTAATGGGTTGGAAGAAGCCAAGAGGGTGCCGGTCCAGGCTTGGAGTCATACCATCGTGGGTTAGAATCCTGGCTCTGCAGTTTGTAGGTATGCGGTCTTGGACAAATTCCATAGCCTTGCCGAGCCTCAGTTTCCTTAATACATGTTTGTCAAAGGGATGTCCTCCATGTAAGGAGCTCTCCATCTGCTTCCTGAAGCCAGCTCCTTCCCTGGGTCAAGTAAACTGCATCTCCCCATGCTTTTGCGTCTATTTCTAATCTTATGTGTTTTGTCCCCTGCCCACTCTTCTGATGTAGATCCTCACTTCTAATATGTTAGACCAGTGTTCTCCAGTGTAGAGCACCTAAGACCATCCACTGAGTGTTGGAAGAAAATATCAGAACTTCTACATATATGTGCATTTTAATCTCAGTCCTTAAAATCTTCTATTTTATATGTGTCTTATAAATTATTATAGTAGTACATGGATATGATATATGATAATATATTAATGTTATTAACATATTACTCACCAAGAAACCCACCATGGTTTCCTCCTGCCTATTAGGTTGAAAACAAACTCATCTGTCTATCATTCAGGACACATACATTCTTCTTTTCTAGTCTAGTAAGATCATCGCTTGCTACTTTCCTTACTGCAGGCTTACTGGATGCTTTTATACTCTCACCTCCTGACCTTTATACTTTTGTTTATATTTTCCCCTTCTTTTACTTTCCACCTGCTATAGGAAGCAGTGTGAGTAATGCTTAAGAATGAGGATGGAGGTATATACACACACGCATACATATATACACACGTATTTTACATATCTATAGATCTGTGTATCTCTATATACACACATATAGGTATAATACATGTTCATCTCAATCTTTGAAATGTTCTATTTTATATAGGTTCAAATCTTGGTTCTGCCACTTTCTAGTTGCTTTATTTAGGTAAGTCACTGATGCTTCCAAGTCTCAACTTTCTCATCTGGAAAATAGGGATAATAACAATCAATTCTCGGGTTTGTTGTGATGAGTTTTTGAAATTTCACATTTCAGGGGGTGCCTGGGTGACTGAATTGGTTAAGTGTCTGCCTTCGGCTCGGGTCATGACCCCAGCGTCCTGAGACTGAGCCCCATGTTAGGCTCCCTGCTCAGCCTCCCTCCTCTTCCTCTGCCCTTCCCTCCCATTAGTGCTTGCTCTCTCTCACTCTCGCTCTCAAATAAATAAATACAATCTTGAAAGAAAAAAAAAGAAATGCCACATTTGAGTTGGGCACCATGCCGGGCACATCCATAGTACCTGCTTTATATGTGAGAGCTGCTGGGATGACTTCTATTATTCTTCTCCAGTATTTTCTGCCCAGTTCACCCAAATTCTGAGATCATGCAAGAAAGTGAATATTTTCATAATATAAATATATTCCCTAAAGAACTTGCCATTTATATGACTGTTATCTATCCTCAGACATCCCAGTCAGCATCATGTGACTAACTCCTGCCCATCTTGATATCACTGGTCTCTTTTTCAGTAGGATTGTCCAGTGTTAATATCAGCCAACAAGAAATGCAAATACAATGCAAAGTAATTATAAGCTTTGTAAAAGATGCCAGATCGCTTGAAGTCAATGCAAGTGATTTTAGAAAAATTCTAGAATCATATCAAAGGCAATGGCAAATCAGCATCTGGTAGGAAAAGAGAAAAGTCAAACAATTCTAAGTGTAGCTACCTCAAAACAGAATGTTTTAAATTATCAAAGGATTAGGAGGGGATTTGGGAGAAATTAACGAAGGCTTTGAATATTTCTGCTAACGGAAGTCTTTTAAAAATAATTGGCCTGAGTACTTAACTAAGATACAAAAAGCATCAACCATAAAAGAAATTATGGATAAATCTTACTACATTATCATTAAGAATGTCTGCTCCTCAGAAGGAGTCATAAAGAAAGTAAGGCACAAATTTTATATGTCTTAATCCAGAATATATAAAGAATTATAAATCAGTAAGAAAAAATCAACGGTAGAAAATAGGAAAACAATGTGCGTGAAACAGGCATTTCTCAGAAGAGGAAACACAAATGATAAATAAACTTTAAAATAAAAATGCTTAACCCTACTTTGTAAGAAGGGAAATAAAACATATGTCCACATTGAGATACTGTCTTACTATTTCTAGAGGAATGACAGTTATAATGTCTGTATTAGTTATTTATTGCATTGTTATAAATTACTACCCATTTGGTGGCTTAATATACAATATTTTATAATTTCAGTGTATAAGACTCTAGGTATGGCTTTAGTTACATCCTTTGCTTAGGGTTGCCTGGTGACACTAAAAAAAATAGCAAAGATGTGGATCAGAGGGGATTTTTGGAGAGCACTTTGGAAAATCATTTAACATTCTCTTCCAAAGTTGAACATTTATATTCTTTTTTTTTTTTTAAGATTTTTTCTTTATTTATCTGACAGAGATCACAAGTAGGCAGAGAGGCAGGCAGAGAGAGAGGAGGAAGCAGGCTCCCCACAGCGCAGAGAGCCCGATGTGGGGCTCGATCCCAGGACCCTGGGTTCATGACCTGAGCCGAAGGCAGAGGCTTAACCCACTGAGCCACCCAGGTGCCCCGAACGTTTATATTCTTTAAGATGCAGCAATCCCACTCCTAGGTCTACATGGTGGGAAGACTTAAAACTGGGGACTAGGGAACACGCATGAGAATGTTCATGGCAATGTTGTTGATAAAAACAAAACCCTGGAAATAACTCCATGGACAGGAGAATGGGTAAATTGGGGAATTTTCACCCAACAGAGTATCAGATGAAATACATGCATAGAGGCACACAACAACATTAATCAACCTTTTATTATGAGTTATGTTGAGTAAAACAAGCAAGTCAAAGAAACTAGGTATGCTTATTTTTATAAAGCTCAAAGCAAAGTAAAATTAAATAATAGATATATGTTCAAGCTATATGGAAAAAACTAGGGAATGACAACCGCAGGATTCAGATGGTGCTTCCCTCGGCTGATGGTGGCAGTTGTGTAGGCACAGGGATGGGATGGAGAAGGGTCTGCACAGATGCTAGGTATTGATGATGATCTATTTCATAATATGGGTGATGGACTTACCATGAGCCTTCATTTTATTATTATGCTTTATAGTTATTTTTACTATAGATTCTTTTGTATGGTTGTTACATAATAAAAAATTTAAAAACTGCTGTACTGCAGAAGTCAGATATATGCAAGAAGTCAAATTGCACCATAATATTGTCAGCCATGTAAAAAAGCCCGTAGGGTGCCTCGATGGAACAGTTGGTTAAGCATCTGCTTCTTGGTTTTGGCTCAGATTGTGGTATCAGGGTTGTGAGATCAAGCCCTGTGCTTGACTCTATGCTCAGGGCAAAGTCAGCTTGGAATTCTGTCTCTCTACCTCTGCCCCTTCCCCCCACGCCTCAAATAAATAAATGCATCTTTAAAAAACCCAATAACTTTTTAAAGTTTATTAAGTAATCTCTACACCCAGTGTGGGGCTTACATTCATGGCTCTGAGATCAAAGAATTGGGTGCTCTTCCAAAGGAGAGAGCTAGATGCCCCCCAAACCCAGTGATTTTAATTGATCCAGTAATCATACATTATTACAATTAAAATGCGAATTTTAAAGTGATAAGGTAAAATACTCAAAAAAATTAAACTCTTAAAATGAACTTTAGATCGGGGCACCTGGGTGGCTCAGTGGGTTAAGCCGCTGCCTTCGGCTCAGGTTATGATTTCAGGGTCCTGGGATCGAGTCCCGCATGGAGCTCTCTGCTCAGCAGGGAGCCTGTTTCCTCCTCTCTCTCTCTCTCTGCCTGCCTCTCTGCCTACTTGTGATTTCTCTATGTCAAATAAATAAATAAAATCTTTAAAAAAAATTAACTTTAGATCTGTTTTTCAAGGAAAAAACAATCTCAAACTTTGTTCTGTACTGTTTATTATGAAAATTGATCCCATTTTCAGTGGATTGACTTCAAGTGGCTTTGTCTATTCAATTTGTCCTTTGGTAGTGAGGCCCTTCTCTGATTCATGAATACAAATATTACAGCTATGACTACTATTCCCACTGAGATCCATCTGAAATACTTCCCTCTCTGCAGTCCACCAGATGAATATCATCTCTCCTTCTAGATCTACCCACACACTGCACAATACCCCTAGCACCTCTTTGGGGACCTGGCAATAGTCTGTCTTATTTTATGACTTAGTTATTTGTCTTCCTTCTGCTGGAAAGTGAGCTCCTTGAAGTTTGGACCTTATTTATCTTTATATTAAACTAGCACAATCGTATGTGTCATACTGGCACTAAAGAAGAACTTAGTGGACTTGAATTTTTCTAGACCTGTTTCATTATAGGTTTTAAGAACAGCCACCACCACCATGACTTACGTGCAAATTCTTCACATATGTTAGGTTGGGAGGTAAGGTGCAAGGGTAAAACCAGCCAGCAGTCTTGGTAATGAAGTTCAGGCCAATCTAGGCAATTATGTACCCTGTCCAGGACTTCACAAACATCTATTTGCATTGGAGGACAAAACCCGTTGCAAAGAGATCTCCCAAGAAAGTTTGCGTTGTTTATATCAGAAAGTACCAGAAACATTTTTCCTATTATTACAAAAATGGTGAAGGTTAGTGTGTGCAGATTTCTCCTATGCCTCATAAAACACTTAATCATCTACATCTAGAGCCAAGAACCACTGTGTAACCAAGCAGTTTCCTGCTCACGAGGAACTCAGCTGTGTAATTCTGTTTCATCCCCCAGTCCTGCGTGTCTCAGCCTCTCTAGGGGGCTTTACCACTTCATGACATCATAAACAAGATAGGTCCAGAGTTCAGGTTAGCTGACATTTTCGTTATAAAGCTAATAAACAAGAAAGCCCCAAGGTATCCACCATTACTTTCCCTTTCCTAAAGCTAGATAGAAATGTAATATGTTTACAGTGTTTCTAATTTATTTTCCTACTAACGAAAAGAGTCATTTCTAGATAAATTGGGGATTGCTCTGTAGTTGCCTTCATATAAAGAGGGAAGCAGTTTTGTTTAAAAATTTTAAATTTGGCTTTAGTCTTTTGTTAAGGATTATGAGTGGGGGTGGGAAGGTGGAAAGGAAACTAAAATTAAGCAAACAGGAAAAAATGTAATGCATTTTTTTAATTATAGAAAAGAGTTATGTGTGCTATTAGAATTCTTGTGTTTAAGGAAGCTGTTTAAAAAGTGCACACATTATTTAATTTAGGAGTTAAGCTTGCATTTTCATGTGTCCGTATGCACACGCACATGTAAGCAGGGCTTCAGAGCCAATTAATGTGAAGACATTTGCTAGTCTTATGAATTAAAAAAGGCATTTGAAACCACTTGCCCTATCAGAAACTGCTATAAACATTTTACTAAGAGATCAAGGTTGTATATCAAGTATTTGCATGAGTTTGACAAAATATGCATGGTGCAAAATTTCACTCAAAGATATATGATTTATAGGAGCAACTAGCTCATTAGGGTGAATTATATAAGCTCTGCTAACCGGGAGTTGTTACAGTGATCTAATTAAAGCGAAAGTTCTCAACATATGCATATCTCACCTCTGCTGATGTGCATTACTGAGATATGATGGGCATAGTTTGCTGACAATATAATCGCAAGCAACAAAATTATCGAGCATCTAGAATGAGTAGAACACAGTAGCAGGTATGAGGGACACACAGAAAGATCCAGCATAATTCTGAGTTTAAAGGCTCATAATGCAACTGGAAAGGATGGATTGATAAGGAATAAATACTGAAGTAATATAAATGGCATCTTGCTATTTTGGAAAAAAAAAAAAAAGATTTTCTGTGTATTCTGGGAAGTTGGCTCTCCCAGAGGTAATGATTGGGGCATTTTCTTTTCTTTCTTTCTTTTTTTTTTTTTTTTAAACCAACTTCATCTTGAACCCATCGGATGAGCTAGAGTGAAGATAAGGTGGTGTCTCTTTCTTTGGAGTACATCGTATCCAAGCATCTCAGTGCGTGGCTTTCACCCTGGTGGGTATAGATAAGCATGTGACTCTGGATCAGGAGCCAAGCTGCCTGATTCACATGAATTAGCTGGTTCCCAGGGTGAAGTTATTATTTGCAACACTCGCCCAAGCAAATTGATGAATCCAGGGTGAACAGAATCAATGCACTGGCATTTGCCAAGCACAGATTCAGATTAAAACAGAATATATTAGTTCCTCTTAGTCAGTTATTGCCTCAAGTAGGCGAGCTGAGGAAGAAGAGGGGTTAAGGTGCACGTTGAATGTGAACTACCTTCTGTTTTCAGTTGAAGATGCAGAGCTTAAGACAGGGAATATAAACAGACAGTGAATATAAAATTGTAGCTCGGTGGGGAAAGGAGTTCTGAGAGCAGCTTGGTTTCTTCCTCCATATTGTACCCAGAATAGCACTGACTCCTATTTGCATAGACTGTTCAGAATGTAGACTTTTAATTTATTGTCAGATAAAATACAAACACCTGAAGGTCTAAGTGACTTCGTGTCTGGAGTTTCCAATCTGGGGTTACAGATTGTCACCGTGTAATGATGGCATTATTTGAAGCTAATACTGTAATTAATTTTGTACCACTCTACTCAGCCGGTGTTAATAATGAGCTGTGCTCTTATCCAGAATAACTTGGAGACTCTTGCAGCAAAAGAATCCATAACCATGTCTGATAGTCTATCCGACTGAGAGGATGGGATGTCTAGCCAGGGAGCATCATTGCGAGGATGGACATAATAAGTTTTATGCTTGCAAGTCATGCTCAGCCAAAGTGGGAGCTAGTCTCCTGATGTTAAGAGTCTAGTTTTTTCCAGTATAGCTGTTCACAAAATAATTTAGAGAGTGAGGCATGGTACGAAGTAATATTGATGTGCATTAAGAACAAACTCTGAATAAATAAAGAAATGTTAACCTGAAGATGCAATCTTTTGTTGGTGGGGAAGTAATAAACTATTCATGATTTTCTTACAACCTTTCATTGACATATGGTGCTTCTAACCCAGTGACAAATTAATTGACTTGGTTTAAAAAGAAATGAATGCAGCTTAACGAAGAAGGACAGGGTATGTTTTACAAGGCAGCTGGTTCTGCCACTGCTGGCTTATGGAGACAATGTACACCGGACAGCCTAATGAGTCTCTCTGTTGCATAAGATAGATTCTCTTTATAATAGAATTGCACGCTTTGTCTCTAAATGGGGTTATTATACACACCATTGCACAATGTTTGAAGAGCTTGGTTGGCCCTTGTAGAGGGTTAGGAGAGAAATAAATTGGAAAACAATCGTACTTAAGACCTTCAATCCATCAAACACTCCATATTTATCTAAATTACCAGAACGCTCTCCCAAAATACAAATCTGTAGGATACACACAGCTAGAATGTTAATGTTGACCGGCCTTCACTTTGGTTTTATCAGTTAGGTTTTCTATTGTAAACACAGACCAAAATTCATGCACACTGAAGCCTGGTAATGCATTTCAGCCACTACCCCCCAACTCCTTTTCCCTCAGCTCTTCCCATTCCTACTGTCTCAGTCCCTGAAGTTTCACTTGGTGTTCTCTCAACCCACCAGGAATACACATGCATCGCTTGGCCTGAGTAGTCTAACTCTTAGAACTTTTTGACTTTGAATATTGCAACCGTTTTAATAGTAGTTCACTCAACTTCTTCACTTTTCTCCACACTTATGGGTCCTCACTATTCAGTCACTCAGTTATTCTTTAGAATAAATCCATTTTGGTTCCTTTTATAGCCTTGGGAAAAAGAACAGGAAGTGGAGACAGGGGAAGATGGGCTAAATGGTGGCCTGGTTCACTGTTGGTGAAGGTCACATGTCCTGTCAGAGGGGGTGGGTGGAGCCCTTTCAGCAGGCCTAGGTCCTGAGAGCTGGGAGCTGAGTCATGCTCTTACCTCTGCGTCAAATCCCCTGGCTGCCAACCCGATTTTACCTTCTGGCTCCATTCTACTGATAGTATCATGTAGCCTTTAGGAATTACATAGCACAATTTCCTCCAGATTCTTTCAAGGTTATAACATGTCTTCAAACCCCAGAGGAGGTGTTGCATGGGAAAAATGATTCTCGCGTATATCATGACTGGGTTTTTGACTTGTCACATTTTGGACTTTGGGACACACCATTCATTGCCGCTGACCTTGGGATTCTCGCTTATGAGCCAAGGTAGCAATATTTGCTTCTTCCAGCCTCTCTCCTCTGTGTCTCTTTCCTCCCTGCCAAGAGCAGTTGAAAAGTGTTCCGCCTGGGAAACATTCGAAGGTTCTTGGAGTAAGATGATCTTTTCAGTTTAAGACGTTATTATATCCCAAACCAGATTGCTTCCTCCTTGTCTTCATGGGGTTCTTTACTTTTCACGTCTACCCATATTCTGGTAGAGAGGAAGGGGAGCTGAAAGAAATGGACAAAACGGTTTTGTGGGCTTCTCCACATATTTATTACCCTCTCCAAATTGAATCTTGAAGCCTTGTCAGAAGTGTTATTTCTCCAACAGAGCAGGCATTAAGTGGCTATAGAAAATAAACTCACCTCCTGACATCTTTCCCATTGCTTGCTACATCCATTTACTGGGAAGATTATGTTGTAAGGTGTGACGGGAGGTGTTGTACAACAAAGGAAAACCACCGCTTTGTAATTCTATTTGTTCAAGTTTTCTTCTTTTGCACGGGCTTTTGGATTTCCTTGTCGTTTCTGGAATTATTTCTTAAATGGTGAGTATTGTTTGTGGATACATGTTTCTCCAGAATCTTAATCCATCCAACTAGTTCTTAAGTTACATACATTCTTTTGAAAGTAGAGTCATGTTATTTGTGATAAAATTTCTGTAATTTGGCCAGAGGGAAGAAAAATCTAAAACAAATGGTGACAATGAGTAGTTAATGAATTTTCTTCTACTGATTTTTTTTTTTTTAGTGATTCTCATGTTCTCTGTCAAAAACACTATTTGATGACAATGCTAAGAATACTTAGCTCTAGGTAAAAATTTGTTTCCATTTGCTTGGCCATGTCATTTATTAAGAGGGCTTTTACTTATTTTTTCTCTTTAACATAATTACCTTAAGGAAATAAATACATACAGAGACAAATGAATAGACACACTAGTCTTTATCAATGTTTGTTCAAATTGTTGTAGTTTAGAGAAATGGGAATCCAGAACTGAGGTGCCTAAGAAATAAATCTTCCCTTGTATGTAGTTTCCCTAGTTCAAGAATCTGAACACACATTACAAGCAATTAACCTTTAGGGTACAAATGGGAATTCTATATTGTTTGTTGGTAAAATTCAGTTATGAAATTATGATTTGCTGTGGGTTCCTAGCAAGCCCTTTCTTTTAGTTCTATGAATGTGCACATCCTAGTTTTCTTGGCTTTTTACCTGTTCTCTCAAACTACTTCCAGATCTCAGTTCTACCCATGTCATATTTCTTAAATGACTTGCTTTCTTTACTTCCTACTTCTGATTTGTTCTCTAGCCTCTGTGACTTCCGCTCCCCCAATGTTATTGCAGTGGTATCATCCTAAAAGGCCTTCCCCAAGGCCATTTTCAATACCCCTTCTGTTTCTTCTCTTAGCCTAGTGGATATCACTGACCACTCAAATCATGCTTCCCTTTGTAAACGCTGCCATTTCCTAGCTGGGGGGCATTCAGTTACTCTCCCTTGTTCGTTTTCTCTCAGTCTTTCTTCTTTCCCTCCCCCAATACATTGGCTCTCCCAAAGATCTCATTGTTCTGGCCCACCCTAAAGGCCATCCCTTGTTGAAGGAGCCATTTTCATGGCTTTAGCCATGACCCACCACCAGTTCCAACTTGCTCTTTATATGTTTTTTTTAAAAGATTTTATTTATTTATTTGACAGACAGAGATCACAAGCAGGCAGAGAAGCAGGCAGAGAGAGAGGAGGAAGCAGGCTTCCTGCTGAGCAGAGAGCCCGATGTGGGGCTTGATCCCAGGACCCTGGGATCATGACCTGAGCTGAAGGCAGAGGCTTTAACCCAGTGAGCCACCCAGGAGCAAAGTGGGGGAGGCCTTGCTCTTTAGTTTGAACTCTGGGACCTCATTTTCAACTCCTCAATATTCCACAACACCTCAAGCTCAACATATCCAGACCCCACTGATAATCAGAAGGGAATATGGAAACAGTTCTTTCCCCCCCTCCCCACACCGCTTCTTTCCTAGCCTCCCTGCTCCATTACTATCACCCTTCAGCCCCCAAGGTGTCCATATTAGAAGCCTTGGAGTCTTTTAGGTCCTGTTCCTTCCTTCCTGGACTGATCTTTCACCAGATCCCACTGATTCTATCTCAGGAATGTCTTCACATCTACCTCTTTTCCATCCTAGTTGCCTTAGGTCCATCTGTTTTCATCTTCTGCTTATCCTAGTGCCCTGAGCACCTCACTCTGTTCTCTGTCTTCCTACTGGAGCTATTCCTCTGAAGACAAACCCAGACACAGCTCATCCTTTCCTCCCAAACTACACAGCCTAGAACCTACTTATGAGCCCAGCCTCTTCTCTCCACTTCTCCCTCCTTTGGTCCAGTGCTCCTACTGAACTAGAATCACTTCTCCCCTGTCCTGACTCTGAATCTTGGCCTCAAAACCTTTCTTTTCTTGCTCTGGGGAAAACTCCTACTCACTCTTCAAACAACAGTTCAAAGGACATTTTTGCGAAAACTCCCCTATGTCCTACTTTTACTGGCCACAACACATGTCCAAATCTTCCATCACTGCCCTTGTCTCTCAGTCATGTGATCCTAAGTTTAGGTAGAGAGAGGCTTTCCCTTGCTGGCCCAACCTAAGCCCTTGACCGGGGTTGTTTGGACGCACTCCTGATCAGATCTATGGTGCATGTGATCAGTGTGGCACTCTGAAGTGTCTTATGATGGTCCCAAGTTCTCCTGACCATGCTGGTAAAGGCACTTTTCCTGACTTGACGGGGCTGTTTATCTCCTTTGTGGTTTTGCTTTCTGCCAGGAAAAGGAGAAACTGTATGTGGAGCTGAAGCACATCCTGGCTCGACAGCCTGGTCCCGAGGCCGCCGAGCAGCTACAGATCTATCGCCACACGCTGCGGGAAAAGACAAAACAGCTGAAAGTAAGTGGGAGCCTCTGCCTTTTCCTGGCCACACGTGAGGGACCCAGACATGTCTGCTGTCTCGGTACAAGGAGCCGGTCTCCCAAACGTCACACACCATAGAGGTTGGCTTTTTTAGAATTCCAGTCCCAGGAGGAGCAGGACACATCCCAGAGTGGCCCTCCTGCAGCGAGACTAATAGACCCCACAATTCTCTGTTTTCTGAAAGAGGGAGGAGAGCAAGGGAAGAGTTGGAGAGAGGATGGTGGCACCTGAACGGAAATTTGGGGGACAGGTATATGGCGATGATCTCAAAATGAGTGAGGGCACTTGGAATGGGGGGGAAGAAGAGAGGAAATGTTTTAAAACCATCATCTCCCGAAGCAAACCACTGTGCCAAGCAGGTTTGTGCTATTCGGTTCCCCCTGCGAAGCACAGGTTATTCCCCCGTGCCCAGGGCCTGCCTTCATGACCATCTCTTGAGTTAGTCACTGTGAAAGGAAAGTAAAATCACTTTAGAATTCTGTTAGCATAAACTCCCTTCTAAGTGACTTCAGAAACTCAACTGGGGGAGATAGAATGTTATATTATTACGTGTGCCTTTTAAAAGTTTTCTTGGAAACGGTGTGTTACCATTGTATCCGGAGCTCTACCTCCTAAGTGAGTCCTTAGGTATTCTGGGCATGTCGGGGAAGTCTTACACACACGCAAACACGGAAGGTAGCACACGCCAGCTGAATTCCGGCACTTACCAACACAACGAAGGTGATAATCATTGCCTTTCTGCCTGGGGTAATATAGATGCCGTGCTCCTCCTACGGTTCTGATGCTTTCACAAATAAGACATTGTAAAATCACATCCTTCTACTTAAAAAAGGCAGATGAAACAGACGTGTAATTAGAACATTAATTTTCAACTTATCCCTCAATGTTGATTTCACCAGAGTATTCTGAGATGTAGTTCGAATTTTGCATGAGGCATAATCTTTTTGATTATTTTCATCCTTTTAAACAATTATATATTCCCAACAAAACAAAAGCTCATTTTCTCAGGAGTGGGTATAGATTAGAAAAGTACATGTCTGTCTTCACACTGCTGTCAGCCACATTCTGCTTTGGATTGCATTGCATGGCTCGCTGGCGCTTTTGGCATTTTAACCCTTTAACTCAGGAGATCCAGAATTTTGCTCTGATGAAATGTGACCCCTGGTGGAAGAGGTTCAGAGGTGGTGGTCTCAGCCTGTCTCGTCTGCCAGTTTGTCCTCATTATCTGGGCTCTTTTAGGAAATGTGATATTCGTTGTTTGGAAACAGACCCTTTGTTCCTAATTGTTTAGCTATTAAGGCAGGTTTTCTCTCAACATGTAGTTCCTATTCTTTAGCTCATGATAGCATAGTCAGAATCGTTTTCAAAGCAATGAAGGGAACACGTTCAGAAGCAGATGAATACCTAGAAGACAGAGATGTCCCTTTTGTGCAAATTTTTCAAACAGTGAGCGAGAGGGAAAATGAATCTTTCTGTTGCATGCCCCTTAGAATGGTAACCTTCTTTCCTTCCCTTTGGTTTCTGTGGGGTGCACTCCTCGCTTGGGCATGCTTTACGCGGCCTGTTCAGATGAGAGAATGCCCACTCTTCTCGCTCGAGACCAAGAGCATCTATGGGACACCAGAGTGGAAGAGGCAGCTGATCAGGGCTCCTCTCACACAGGCTTGAGACTCTCCCATGCGCATGTCGGCTCCCTGCTTCGCAGAGGGAAACACTGCGGTGCTGGGAGAAAGAGTGAGCCTGTGAAGAGTCCCAAAGAGAACAGCGAAGGGGTGATAGACATTAGCAGAACAGCAACCTAGGAAAACACATACACTGAAGGCCTACTTGGTGGTGGTGATGGCGGGATGATTCCAGAATAATTTTTAACCATAATCCTCAAATGAATCACTCTCCCTAGTGATGACTTCCCTAAAGGCTCTTTAAAAAGGCTTTAAGTGCAGTTTGATACTGTATGCCTGAGCATATTTCTGTCTCTGCTCACAATATACCTGAAACCCATTACTTCATTCATGGGCGAGCCTGCTTGAATATGGCCCAAGAGCTCTTCCAAGCAGAGGATTCACCACATTTGCCCCTGGATTAGGAGTCTGCAGACCTCAGTCAGATTTTTACCTAGACGAGACCTTGAGAACTGGCAAAAGCCAGTTAAAGCTGTTAAACTGGGGCAGGGTTTTGTATTACTCACCCCATGGAGGTAAATGGCAGCAGATGAGAGAGAAAAAATTTCAGGAAAGGGTATCGTTTCACTGTGTCTCTTTCTGCTAATGCTATTTTATTTGTCATGTTAGGTTTTGTCTTCAGAGCTGAATATGTATGAATCACAGAGCCAAGAATATAAATACGAGATCGAGAAACTTACCAATGAACTGATGAACTTGAAGAAGAAATACCTAGCCCAGAAACGTAAAGAATACATTCAGAAGTAAGAATTAGTCAAATGTTCTTCTAATCTTGTTGTGCCTATTATCTGCTGATAAGATAATTGGCAGACAGTCACGGAGTCATGGAGTCCATGGGGGTAAACTGAGGCATAGGGTGACCAAATGACATTCTACACATCCCCACTGGTTTGTGTCAGAGCAAGTTGCATGTCTCATCTGATACAAAGGCCTCTCCTTAGGACCCGAGCAGGGATCCATTAATATCTGCTCATTGGTGGACCTCATATGGAGCAGAAAAAACATAGTAGGATTCTCCCCATCTCCCCCCACCCCCGCCCTACCTCCCCCACGCTGTTCTCATGGCTTGGAGATAATCATGCCATAACATTGTTTGCAACTGAGATTCAGTTGCAAGATTTCAGGCTTGAAAGCACATCCACATTTACAAACATAGGTAATTCTGCAAAGGAGTGGAGGGTGGGAAAGCTGTTCTTTCCAAGAACACAGCTGTGATGAGTAACTCGCGGATCATTTTTACCTATGTTTAGATAATCTGTCTCTGAACCATCTTTACGTCTAGCACTAGCTTCAGCATCTGCCGGGGGCGTGACGTGAGCTCTTACTCTCCAGGTTAACATTTTGGGTTTCAGGATGCCTACACATGGAAAGACAAATGTCTCTCCACTCGGGTATCATCATTTGCCTAATGCTAGGGTGAGAGAACGGGCCCCAGTGAATCAGTGGGTTCGAACCTCGGCTTGGCTGTGGGGCATTGCCCAAGTCATCCAGTTGATTCTGTAGTGGCTCACATTGGGGGTTTAAGTCAAGTTGGATGTTTCGTCCACTTGGGCATTGCAGTGACCTGGTGAAAGAGGGGTATCTGCCTGTGATTCTTGAGGGGCAAACAACAACAATGAAGTAATGGGATGCAAATAGATTTGCCAGGAAAAATTTGCCCTTCTTGTAAATCAGAATAGTCCCCCATTCCACATTCAGAGGGCAGCTTCTTGGTAGAGTCAAATCCTGCCAAAAATTAGAGCTGATTTCAATGGGTCTGTCTTGATGTATGGGACTGGCAACCATCTGGTTCAGAACCATTGGTGGGATTGGGTGAACATGTAGGTCTCCAGGCCCCATTCCCAGATGTTTAGATTCTGCGGGCTCTGAAGAATTTGCAGTTGAGTCACTCCTCACAGAAGCTGGAGAATCACTGGTATTAATGGTGTGAATCAGTGCACGATCGGTGGAAACACAGTGGTTTTCTCTTAAGACAGTATGTTCGTGCCGATGGCTTGTTCCAGTGCGAGGCACACATCCAGTTCAATGGCTTTCAAACATTTTGATTACAGTTTCTTAACAGTAAAACACTTTTGAACTTGTAGCTGCCCATATATGCATGCATATTAAGTACATATTTGTTTTAGGTATTAAAATGAAATTTTTATTTTAAAATAGTTTTCTACCTCCAACATATTTTAACTTGTCTACATTGCATGCAAAATACTATTGTCACTTTGTTGGTAACTCTTAGTAAACTGAGATTTTTTTTTTAATTTTGAAAAACAAAATATGAATAGAATCTTAAATATCTTCTTTGCACTTCCCAGTGGGTCAACTTAGTCATCTTATAGAGTACATGTAACCATTCTGGAGAGCAGCAGTCTGGTTTACACAGTTATGAACAACCAGCTTAGCTAAGCAGTTGCTTAATTTTCTAGAGCTGATGAACTTCCCCACCTTGGTCCTGTTAGTTTGGTCTGTTGTCCTGTTTTGGTCTTGGTCCTGGAGTTTGGCCTGTTGACCTTACTGATCCCCCTCCCAAACACCCTCCATACAGTTTCCTGGACACAGAAGCCTGTGGAGCCAACAGAAATGCCTCTCTGTTGGCTCAGCCCCTCCCAGTGGTACATCCACTAAAAGGACCAGTAGGTCCCTTGTAGATGCTTAAATTAAAATGGATTATAGCTAAGTCAAATTAAAAATTCAGTCTCTTAGGTACACTAGTCACATTTCAACTGCTTAAATAGCCACATGGAAGTAGAGGGCACAGCACTGGTCTCTAGATAGAGAGCTTTGCCACCATCGTGGAAAGTTCTATTGGATAGCACAGCTCTAGAATCCTTGCTTTTACTGGTCCTGTTCTTGCCCTAACATACTCATAACTGTAGCCACTCTGACCTGGTGTGGGTGTCATGGGTGGTTCCATGTTGGTGGGGATCTATACACTGGAGGTAGACAGAGAGAGGGGTTCGCAGGAGAAGAGCAAAGGAATTAAGGTGCTGAAGGAAAGTATGCTGAGGCGAGAACAAGGGTGCGGAGGGGGTGTGGACTGGAAGGGAGGAGGCTGAAGGGGGCCACGGTGATGGTCTACGAATATATTACAAAGGTGATATAAGGGAGGTATCATTCCCATCAGTCACCTTTGACCAAGCCAGTGTTGGTAAGCTGAAGTTCCTGCAGAGAGGGAAAGTTATGTTACTGCAGGCAAGAGAGGGATGGGGGAGCGGGCTGCCTTCATCCACCAGGCATCAGGTGTGTGGGTTGCCAAGTACTAGAAAGAATCCTCTTTACCGGATCCAGTCATGGATTGTCCTACTTATGGAGGATGATTTTTTTTTTTATATAATAATGAAATCAGTCCTTCTAAGAGACTGCTGGATTGATTAGCCAATCCTCTACAGGTTCTTTCCAAATGGAATAATTTAGAGTAGTCTCTGTGGATGATTTCCCTATACTTGCCCTTTATAAAATAGCAACTCATACCATTTTTGTCTTTATGCCTTCTTTCACTTTTCTCAAACATGTTTTTCATCATATTTCCATCCGGATCTGCACCCTCACCCACCAGCCTCTCACTGCCCTGTCCCAGACCCCCAGGCTGGTCTTGAGTTTGCAGAACTAGTCAGATTCTTTCCCCAAAAGTGGAATTCTCACCCCCTAAGGTTAATCAGTTCTAGTTGTCAAGTCTAATTTGAGTTTGGTCTTAGAGGTTAGCTTGATTTTTATTTTTAAAAAGGGATTCCAAAGATGTTTTCTGTAAGACCCTTAAATACACAATAAGGAATTTGTGTAATTTAAGCTACCTCTGCAGGAGACCTGAATGTGTATGTGTGCGAATGTGTGTGTATATGTACGTGTGTGTATTTTAAGGAGATATATTGTAGATTTTCCTTTATTGCTGAAGGTGCTATCTTATCCATCTTTCTTAGATTTTCTTGTATCTTAAACTATTTCTAATAATAACTGCTGCTTGTCTAAAGTTACGGGAAAATTTGTATTTCATAAATATCCAGGTTTGATGAAGATAAGTCTGTGGTAAATATTTATAAGTTTCCACTGAAACTTTGGGATATAGAAGTTGATAAATGATGAATTAGTCATTATAACTAATAAATAAATAAAGCCAAGAGAAAGATTCTTCTGAC
The DNA here is from genome assembly GCF_009829155.1 of Mustela erminea. Lineage (NCBI taxonomy): Eukaryota > Metazoa > Chordata > Mammalia > Carnivora > Mustelidae > Mustela > Mustela erminea. The sequence continues at coordinate 67,775,222 of NC_045627.1, forward strand.
TGATTTTGGAGCTAAACAAATGTTTTATAAAACAGGATGATGTTACAAGTCAGGAGTCTCAAGTCCATAGTGATTGAGTTATAATGAGGTCTTATGTCCACATTTAGATCAACATTAGGAGGGCACCTTTAACTGTGTCTTTCCCTAATTCTTTGTGTTATCAGTGAACACCTAATTAGATTTAAACAATCACTTTGTCTAAAACTGAAAGCTTTTTTTTTTTTTTTTAAAGATTTTATTTATTTATTTGACAGAGAGAGATCACAAGTAGACAGAGAGGCAGGCAGAGAGAGAAAGAGGGAAGCAGGCTCCCTGCTGAGCAGAGAGCCCGACACGGGACTTGATCCCAGGACCCTGAGATCATGACCTGAGCCTAAGGCAGTGACTTAACCCACTGAGCTACCCAGGCGCCCCTAAAACTGAAAGCTTTAATCAAAGCAGTTTTCAGTGGCTAACTCACCTAAGGAACTTAAAGAACACCAAACTTAGAGGAAGAAAAAGATGCTAAGGAAGTTAACTTTTCCTTCCTGTCTTGCAGAAATAAGGACAGAGTACCCATGGATAACACCTTCTCAATGGCCAAGCCAACTGGCCCTCGTTTTACTGGGGGTGGATTTCCCCTCAACAGACCATCCCAAGTGAAGTCCTAGCCCGAAGCTCTTGGCTGGGTGCATTTGAACAGCTCATGACATTCGCTTTGGAACATTTTGGAGGAATCTCTTTCAAATGTCTTGGATCCCAAATATTTAGAGAAATCAGTGCTCAAATTCCAGGATAAAAAGAAATGCAAAACTATCATCGTCATGTCCATTTTAGAGTGATGACATTCTACTTGGTCCTCATGGCTATTAACAGACTGTAATTATATCATTCAATTAAGCTAATGCATTGCAAAAAGCCAATCTTTTGTGACTACCACACTGATTGATTTGAAAGGCACCACATTGCCAAGCACTCGGTAGAGATGAAATTTTGGATCTGAATTTCTCTATTATAAACATTGGTGTATATGCTTTACATTTAAAAATATTTTCAAAATGCAGTGCGTTTCTTATTAATAAGAATCTATTAATTATTCCTCATTAACAAGTCATGGCATGAGGTGAGAAAAAAAAAGGACAAACTCTCAAATATTTAAAACGTGTTTTGAGAATGAATTCTATGTGGAATTTCTTTTCAGGCCTGGGGTATGAAAATCTATTCCAAAGAGACATACTAATAAATACTTCATCATAAAAAATAAAAAAGAACCTTTGTAGAGATTTTGGTCTTTGCTTTGGTAGAGTATGTAATTAAAGTTTAAAAACTACTTTGAGAAATGTTTAACATAAGGATCAGATTCAGAGGAACCAAGACTTTAAAATGAAGGGTTTCGGCTGGCTTCCTCTGATGGCCTTGTGTTTCTTAGACCTCCCACTTGGAAAACGGAGTTATGTTAGGACAAGGGTCTGTTTGGTTCAGGCATCAGGTCAACATTTAGGGTCATTGAATCCACTGTATTGTCTTTCTGGTGAAGCCACAGTTATGTGCACTTCAGTTCAGAGTTGTCCTACTAAGAGAGTTCCTTCAGGAATGTTATGTGAGGACACTCCGGTCATCTCTCTCACAAGAGCTTGACCTCTGCGATGTTTTAACCAAAACAGAGTAAACCACTCAAGGATAAGGACAGTATAAGTGGATCATTCCATTTGTGCAATGCGACCAAGGCTCCCACTGCAAGGAGCAAAAGACTTAATGACCCCAAGATGCTTGTTCATGTTATACAGAGGGGTGGGATTTTAGAGCGATCACCTACCTGCATGTTCTGCTGTCCTTCTCAGTTCATCTCCTGCAGCAGATCCAAAGCAATGAGGACTGTGAAGCGATTTATTATGAAATGATCCCAGGAAACCCTCTAATAGTGGGGAAGTAGGTCAGAGAAGGGAAGGAAATCAAGCTCGGGTGCAATTTCAAGTCAAGTTCCATGGTGGGAGACTGGCTGCATTTTGCAGTGGGCCCTGGAGACCATGTAATCACAGGTCAGAGTTGTCCCTGTTGGGGGGGTAAGGGAGCTAGAGTATTTATGAGATACATGCCGGCGGTGGATGGTCAAAGACTGCCCTGCAGGGGGCCCTTCTCCCTGCAGGCAAAGCAGGGTCTGGCAGCCTGTGAGCATCCATGAGTCAGAAATGGCATTTGTTGACTGTCAGCGGTGGAAATGCTAAGGGCTGGGGCAAGAGGGTTAGGCTGTGCCATCCTCTGTTGCTTTTCCTGCAGGGTCCCAGGAGAAGGACAGATGGGACTCACCCTGCACTGGAGCTGGTGACCCTGTGGTAAGGGGTGGTCATCAACTCTTTGTGTACCATATGGGAGGGTAGAGGATAGGTATGGACCTTAGAGAATTTGCCAAGAGAACCTTAAACCTGAAGAATCACACTGGGACCATATCCATTATTGGAAAATCATTGGTGATATCTTACCTCAGCACCATATTTTTTTTAGACAAAGGACATTTGCAGGTAAGGTCAAGCAAAGTAAAGTTATGACACATGTACAACACTGGAGATTTTCCTGTCCATTCAGGGACATTTTGCAGTCTATCCATAGCCACTGTCCTTCCAAGCCCTTGGGTAGCTTCATAAGAGGTTCACTTCTCTGGGAAAGGGGGTCTATGATTCTTGATCTATCCCAGTATGGCAAAGACTTAGGAGGCAGATGCTGAGTTTGAGTTCTGGTATACCATAACAATGAGTTGTTTTGAGGATTAAATGAATGAATACAGAGGTAAGATTAGAACAATATCAGGCATATGGTGACTGTTTAGTAAATATCTGCCATTATTATTATTACATAGAAATAACTGATGTTTTGAAATTAGAGAATAAATGATGTTTATGACACTACAATGTTGAGATGGAATTGGACTTGGTAGTGTGATTTATAGTTGAATATCTTGCAGAAATGCCTCATTGGCCACCTCGTGAAAAATTCTGTATATTTCTTTTGTAACCGTGATTTGCAGGCAGATTCTCCACCTTCAGAAATCAGAGCTTCCAGAGGGAAAGATCCTGGTGGCCTCTAGCTGCCACTGTCTTGTTTTTCCTCCATGGGATGGAGGAGGACAGTGAGTTTCTGTGGATGACAGAGGTCCCATGAACCAAGATGGCGTGGGCTCCGGGAGATGACAGGGCAGCTCAGGATGGCTCAGTATGCTTATGTTCAAACATAGGAGGAGTAAATTAAGGCCTGAAAAGGTGGAAGATACTGTCGCTGCTTTTCATTTCCTGCACACCCTGACAGCCCAGGGTGTTAGAAGCAATAACTATTTAGGTACAGGTGTTCCTTCCATAGCCACAGTACAAAAATGAGTGGTTAAAAACACTGGGATTTGCAAATCATTAAAGATAACTGTGAACTCACAGTGGGCTGAGGTGCTTTTAAAATCACAAATTTGAGCTGCATTGTAAAGCAACATTAGGAGATCATACAGTAGCATCATTTTACCCTGGGGTTTTCAGAGTTTCATAAAGAAGTCATGTTGCTAAACCAGCCACTGACTCTCTACTGGGCTGATGGGGAGCTGGCATGGTTTCTCTGTGGCTGGAGAGAGACATGATAAAAGGGACTCCCTGGTCATTATTTGCTGATCAGAGCTTCTCAGTGACTGCTCTCATGGACAGGTTTTTATTGTGCTTACCTCTAAAGAAATTGCCCAGAGCAAAGGTTTGTTGCTGTGATAAGCCCTAGAGATGGAGGTAGTTATGCTAAGAGGAGGCAGTAGCAAATCTCTGGTCATGGGCTGTAATTTTGCTATAAAAATTTGTCCAGGGTTGATAATTATCGTTTGATCTCCTGGCCGGCTCAGTCAAATTCTGAAGTTTGACCTAGGCCGGGATACCAATTGGAAAATGCTCTAGAATGAATTTTGAGCAATGTGGCATTTCAGAGTCTGGGCTATTTGAGGAAAGATACTAGGCCTCTTAGGAAACACAATCAATTATATGGAGATCTAGCTGGAAGAGGAGCAAAGGGAGGGCATTTTAAAATATTAAAATGGTAAACTAGTTTAAAAATATATCTCACTATTTTCTTTGTAGTGGATGGGAAATATTTTTATGGCATTATCCATTTTTAACTCCTAATTCAATGCTGTTTTAGTACACCATTTCTCATATCTATTATTTAAAAGTTCCATTAGGATTTTGAGACCTGTTAGAATTTTATAACAGTATGAAATGTGATACCAATAGGGTACCATTTTTCTTTTTTATAATTAAAGACAGGGTTTTTTTTCCCCTTTATTTTAAAGTACCTGATTGAAAATATGGATAGAATGTTAGAAGATACGAATGAGCAAAAAGAAGAAAAGGGTATCAACCATCTCACCATCTGTTGGTAACGTGTTTCCTGGGACCAACACTCCTCTCATTCCCATGGGTTGGCTGTTCCAGTCGTCCATGCCCACCATTTCTTCTGACCTACTGGTGCTTATAATTCCCAATTGTTAAATGTTTTGAATATTACCTTTGAAATACTACCGTTTTATAATCTTGAGTGTGTCTTCCTGGACTTCTAAAATGAGTATATATAAATCTATTTTGTTTCTAAAAATCAAAGACAAAATTGAGATATAATTTACTTATAACAAAAGCACATATTTAAAGTGTAAAAGTTGAATAGCTTGTGACAAACGCAAATACCCAAATAACTACTGCCACAATCACCACCTTTCAAGAATGCCCTTATGTGGGGCACCTGAGTGGCTCAGTGGGTTAAAGCCTCTGCTTTCGGCTCGGGTCATGATCCCAGGGTCCTGGGATCGAGCCCCACATTGGGCTCTCCGCTCAGCGGGGAGCCTGCTTCCTCTTCTCTCTCCCTGCCTGCCTCTCTGCCTACTTGTAATCTCTGTCTATCAAATAAATAATTAAAAAAAAAAAAAGAAGAATGCCCTTATGTCCCTTGGCAGTCTATGGTCATAGCCCCCATCCAGCCTAAGCAACAATGGATCTGTTTTTCATCATTATATGTTAGTTATGTCTTTCTTAGAATTTCATATAAGTGAAATCATACCCTATATACTCTTCAGTGCCTGACCTTTTCTCATGTAGTATAATTTGAGATTTACCTATGTCGTTGTGTATAATAGTAATTTATTCATTTTTATTGCTGAGTAATATTCCATTACACTGGCATTATACAATTTATCTATTAATTGACCTGTTGATGGAAATTCAGATTGTTTCCAGGGCTTAGTTATCATGAATCAAGTTGCTATGAACATTTATGTACCAGTCTTTATGTGAACGAATAATTCATTTCTCTTGGGTAAATGCTGAGGAATGAAACTGCTGGATCCAAAGGTAAGTGTAGGGCACGTGGGTGGCTCAATGGGTTAGGCCTCTGCCTTCAGCTTGGGTCATGATCCCAGGATCCTGGGATCGAGCCTTGCATCAGGCTCTCTGCTCGGCAGGGAGCCTGCTTCATCCTCTCTCTCTCTCTGCCTGCCTCTCTGCCTACTTGTGATCTCTGTCTGTCAAATAATAAGTAAAATCTTAAAAAAAAAAGGTAACTATGGAGTATTATGCCTCCGTCAGAAAGGATGAATACCCAACTTTTGTAGCAACATGGACGGGACTGGAAGAGATTATGCTGAGTGAAATAAGTCAAGCAGAGAGAGTCAATTATCCTATGGTTTCACTTATTTGTGGAGCATAACAAATAGCATGGAGGACATGGGGAGTTAGAGAGAAGAAGGGAGTTGGGGGAAATTGGAAGGGGAGGTGAACCATGAGAGACTATGGACTCTGAAAAACAATCTGAGGGGTTTGAAGGGGCAGGGGGTGGGAAGTTAGGGTACCAGGTGGTGGGTATTATAGAGGGCACAGATTGCATGGAGCACTGGGTGTGGTGCAAAAATAATGAATACTGTTATGCTGAAAATAAATAATAAATAAAAAAAAAAGGTAAGTGTACATTTAACATGATAAGAAACTGTTGGACCGATCAGACCATTCTACATTCCTACCAACGATGTGTGTCAACGGTGATTACCCCAATCCTTGTCAGTATTCAGTATTGCCAGCATTTTTTAAGTCATTCTTTTGGATATATAGTGATATCTCATATTTAAATTTATATTTCCTGGGACGCCTGGGTGGCTCAGTTGGTTAAGCAGCTGCCTTCGGCTCAGGTCATGATCCCAGCGTCCTGGGATCGAGTCCCACATCGGGCTCCTTGCTCCGCAGGGAGCCTGCTTCTCCCTCTGACTCTGCCTTCCACTCTGTCTGCCTGTGCTCGCTCTCACTCGCTCTCTCTCTGACAAATAAATAAAAAAAAAAAAATTTATATTTCCTGATAATAATGTCCAGCATTTTTTCATGTACTTTTGGTCATTCGCATGTGAAGTGCCTTTAAAGCTTTTGCCTATTTTTTTTATTAAGTTGTAGAAATTTTTTGTATATTCTGGATACAAAACCTTTGTCAGATAGATGGATTGCAAATATTTTCATTCAGCTTGTGGCTTACCATTCCATCTTCTTAACAGTATATTTTGAAGAGAAGACATTTAAAATTTTAATAAGGTCTAATTTATTTTTATTTTCTTATGTGGTTTATACTTTTCTAATTAATTTGTGCCTCTTCCAAGACAGTAATGATTTTTTAATCTGTGTTTTTCTTTAGAAATTTCAGCTTCTATGTTTGTATTTACGATCTATTTGGAGTTAATTTTATGTTTGGTGTAAGGTTAGAATAGAGGCTCATTTTTGTTCCATATGGATATCTAGTTGTTCAACACCATTTGCCGAAAAAACTATCCTTTTCCTATTGAATTATCTTGGAACACTTGTAGAAAATCTATTGACTATTTGTCTAGTTCTGTTCATGAACTCTCTGTTCTGTTCTGTAGTTCCGCGTTTGTCTCTCTTGATAATAATAGCTTTATGTTAACTCATAAAATTAGATTGTGTAAGATCTTCAACTTTTTTCTTCTTTAGAATTATTTTTATTATTCTAGATCCCTTGCATATCTGTATACAACTTAGAATCAGATTGTCGATTTCTCCAACAAAGTCTGCTGGGAATTTGGGTGGAACTGTGCTGAATCTATAGATGGATTTGGGGAGAACTTTCATTTTAACAATATTGAGGCTTTTTTTTTTTTAAGATTTTATTGATTTATTTGACTGAGAGAGCACACAAGCAGGGGGAGCAACAGGCAGAGGGAGGAGAGGCAGGCTCCCTGCTGAGCAGAGTACCTGATATGGGGCTCCATCCCAGGACCCTGAGATCATGACCTGAGTCAAAGGCAGATGCTTAACCGACTGAGCCACCCAGGCACTCCAATATTGAAGCTTTCAATCCATGACTATAGTATATGTTCTCATTTGTTTAGATAGTTTTAAATTTCTCTCAGCAACTTCTTGTATTTTTCAGTGTACGGATATTGCACATATTTTATTAAATTTATGTCTAAGTATTTTGCATTTTCTGATGTTGCTATAAACAGCATTTAAATTTTTATTTACCATTTGTTATTATGTAGAAATGCAACTAGGTTTTTTTTTGATACATTATTTTGTATTCTAGGACATTGCTAAATTAATTAGTTTCATAGCTTTTTGGGGATTATGTAAAATTTTCTATGAACATAATCATGTTTTCTACAAATACAGATAGTTTCTCTTTTTTCCAATAAGTATTCTTTTTTTTTCATAATACTATACTTGTACTGGCCAGGAATTTAATATAATGTTAAATTGAAGTGGTGAGAGCAACATCTCTGCTTTGTTCTTGATGTTAGGGGGCAACCCTTCATCATGAAGTATGTTAGCTGTAGGATTTTCATAGATGCCTTTTATTGGGCTGAGGAAGTTCCCTTTTATTTCTTGCTTGCTAAGATATTTTAATCATGCATGTATATTGAATTTCATCAATTTTTTGTATGTATTGAGATAACCATACTTTCTTCTATATTTTGTTAACATGGTGAACCACTTTGATTTTCAAGTGTTAAGCCATTTTTGCCTTTTTTGGGGTAAAACCTACTTTGTCATATTAATGTATTCATATTTTGTTGAATTAGACTTACTAATATTTTGTTAAGGATTTTTACAACTATACTTATGAGGTTCATTGGTCTATAGTTTTCTCATGATAGCTTTTTATGGTTTTGGTGTTAAGATTTTGCTGGCCTCATAAGCTGAATTGGGAAATGCTTCTCTTTCTCCTGAAACAGTTTGTGTAGAATGGATATTATTTCTTCCTTAAATACTAAATATAATTTGCCAGCTAAAGTCATCTGAAATTATAATTTTTCTTGTGTGAAGGTTTTTTTTTTAAAGGTATATAGATTTTTTAAATGATTTTATTTATTTATTTATTTGATAGACCGAGATCACAAGCAGGCAGAGAGGCCAGCAGAGAGAGAGGAGAAAGCAGGCTCCCCTCAGAGCAGAGGGCCCGATGTGGGGTTCAATCCCAGGACCGTGGGAACATGATCTGAGCTGGAGGCAGAGGCTTAACCCACTGAGCCACCCAGGCATCCCTCTTGGGTGAAGGTTTTTAAATAGACATAATGTTATTCAGTTTTCTCTTTTACCTTCTGTCACTTTTTATAATTTGTGTCTTTGAAGGAATTCATGTATTTCATATAAGTTGTTTAATTTATTGACATAATATTGTTCAAAAATATTCTTATACTACTCCAAACACTGATAGGATCTGAACAAATGTTTCCTATTTCATTCTGGATATTGGTAATTTGAATCTTCCCTCCTTTTTCATATTACATTACATTACATTATATTATACTGTATGTTGGGGGTGGGGAGGCAGAGGCAGAGAGAGACGCAGGCTCTCCACCGAGCAAGGAACCCGATGTAGGACTGAATCCCAGGACCCTGGGATCATGACCTGAGCTGAAGACAGACATTTAACTGAGCCACCCAGGCATCCCTCTCCTTTTTTCTTTGTGAGAGTCTAGCTAAAGTTTATCAACAAACTTTTATTGATATTTCTAAAGAACCAGCTCTTTATTTCTTCAATTATTCTCTAATGTCAGTTTTTTATTTCATTGACTTCTGCTCTAATACTAGTATTCCAGTCATTTTGGGTTTAATTGGGTTTAATTTTCTCTTGTTCTTATAGCTTCTTAAAGTAATTGATTTTAGCCCTTTCCTTTTTTTAAAAAAATAGCCTTTAAAGCTTCACATTTTCCTCTAAACTCCACTTTTAATGCATCCCACTCATTTTAATATGTTATGTTTTCATTGTTACTCAGTTTAATTAGTTTCTACCTTTTTTAATGACTATTTCTTTTACTCATGGGGTGTTTAGAATCACGTTTTTAAATTTGCAAACATTTAGGTACTTTTCCAGGTAGCTTTTGTTACTGATTTTTAATTTAATTCTGTGGTCATCAAAGAACATGTTCTGTATACTTTATTTCATTTTACTATTTTATTTTATTTATTTCCTGTGTAGTTGACATATAGTGTTGTATTAATTTCAGGTGTACAATATAGTGACTCAACAATTCCATATATTGCCCAGTATTCGTCATGACAAGTGCCTCCCCTTAATCCTTATGACCAACTTCACCATTCCCTCACCATCCTGAAACATTTGAATCATTTCAAATTTATGGGCCAGAATATGGATTATCTTGTTCCTTTTTCTATGTGCACTTGAAAAGGATATGTATTTTGCTTCTTCTTCTCTTCAATCTCCTGTTGAGTTTGTAAGTGTTTAGAATGGTTTGTTAGCTGTCTAGCTGAACTTCTGGGTCCTGATGATATTTTAGGTCCTCCACCATCTTTCTCCTCCACCATCTTGCTCCTCTCTCCTATCTTGAACTTTTAATTGGAGGAATTAGACCTATTACATTTAATGCAATTATCAATATTTTTTAGGTCTACCATCTTACTATTTGTTTTGTATTTGTCCCATCTGTTTATTGTTTCTCTTTTCCTGTTTACTTTGTGTTGAGTTTTCTTTTCAGCTTTATTGAGGCATAATTGACAAAGTTGTAAGATATTTAAAGTATACAATATGATTATTTGACATGTATACGTTGTGAAAGGATTGACCCCATTGAGTTAATCATAACATCCCTTTTGGAAGGGATGACAACATTTAATTTCTACTCTCAGTAAATTTCAATTATACAATGCAGTGTTATTAATTACAGTCATGTTGTACATTAGATTCTTAGACCATATTCATGTTATAATTAAAAGTTGTATCCTTTTGCCAACTTCTTCCATTGCTTGTTGTTATATTGTTTTCTTGTTTGTGTTAGACTGCAAATATTCTTATATTTGTTCCCGTGAATGTAATGTCTTTTGCTTTATAAAATTTGTCTTTATAATCGGTTTTTAGGATATGACTATGATGTGCTTTGGTGTGGTTTTCTTTATGTTTATCCTGCTTGGGGGTTATTGAGATTCTTGGATCTACAGATTATAGTTTTCATAAAATTTGGAAAAAATTTGGCCATTCTTTCTCAGATTTTTTTTTTTGTGTGCACACTCTGGAGTTACTATTATTTTTATGTTATACAGTTGGATAGTATTGAGTAGGCATTAAATTCTCTATTTTCCCTCCTTTTTGTTTTGTTATTCATTTTGATTAGTTTCTTTTGCAGTGTCTTAAAGTTTTGCTAATATTTCCTTGGGCAGTATGTATTCTGTGGTTAAACCACATTTAATAAATTTCTTATTTTAGATATTATATTTTTCAGCTTTAGAAGTTTCATTTGGTTATTTTTAGGTCTTCTTTCTCTCTCTTTCCTCTTTATATTCATTCTTCCTTTACATCCATGAGTGTTTTTAGCATGGCTGTTTTGAAATTCTTATCTACTAATATATCATCTCTGTAATTTGTGACAATTTCTATTGAGTAAATTTTCTCCTGGTTTGGGTTGCATTTTCCTGCATCTTTGCATGTTTGGTAATTTTCTATTAGATGCTAGATAATCTGAGTATTACATTATAGAGTGTCTAGAGTTTGTTGTCTTTAAAAAGTGGGCAAGTTTGTTATGGTAGATAAATTGCTTGTGGATTACCTTAGAGGGTTATCCAAACAATTTTTTAAAGGATTTTTAAAATTTCTTCTTGCGAGTGAGAGAGGGGCAGAGAGAAAGAAAGAGAGACAGGGGGAGGGGCAGAGGGAGAAGCAGGCTCTTCACTGAGCAGGGAGCCTGATGCAGGACTCAATCCCAGGACCCTGGGGTCATGACCTGAGCCGAAGTCAGGTGCTTAATCAACTGAGTCACCCAGGTGCCCCCAAACAATTTTTTATTCTTATTTTTTAAAAAGATTTTATTTATTTATTTGAGAGAGAGAGTCCTTAAGCAGGGGGAGAGGCAGAGGGAAAGGGAGAAGCAGATCCCCTGCTGATCCAGGAGTCTGACTTGGGGCTCAATCCCAGGACCTGGAGATCATGACCTGAGCCAAAGGCAGATATGTAACCATCTGAGTCACCCAGGTGCCCCAATTCTGCCTTACTTTTAGAATTACAGAAAAGTTGCAAGAATAATTCAAAGAATTCATTGATATTATTCATCCAGATTATCCAATTTTTTTATTATTTTATTTTATTTGCTTTATTCATTTATCTATGTTTTTTCTGAACCATTTAAGTAAATTGTAGAGATGATGTCTGTTTATTTCTAAATATGTCAGAATGTAAAAATAAATAACTCTGTTACATAACTCTAATAAAATCTCAAAAAATTAACATTGATATAACACTATTTTTCTAATCTATAGAATTTATTGAGATTTTTACAAGTTGTCCCATTTATGTTCTTTATAGCAAATGAAAATTCAATATTGTATCTCTTTAAACTCCTTTAATCTAGAAGGGATCTTTAGTCTTTCTTTGTAGTTCATGGCACTGAAGTTTGTTTTTGTTTTTGTTTTTAAGATTTTATTTATTTATTTGACAGACAGATCACAAGTAGGCAGAGAGGCAGGCAGGAAGAGAGAGGAGGAAGCAGGCTCTCCGTGGAGCAGAGAACCTGATGCAGGGCTCGATCCCAGGACCCTGGGATCATGACCTGAGCCAAAGGCAGAGGCTTTAACCCACTGAGCCACCCAGGTGCCCCTGTTTGGTTTTTTTTTAAACTCAATTTGATTTTGTTTAATTTTTTTAAAGATTTACTTATTTATTTGAGTGGGAAGTGGAACAGAGGGAGAGGGAGAGAGAAACTCAAGCAGACTCCACACTGAGCAGGAAGCTAAGACGGGGCTCTATCTTACCACACTGAGAAGGTGGGATGTGTTTTGGCTCAATCCTTCCACCCACGCTAGTATACAGCAGGTGACAGCATGAGAGAGGGTGGATGGGCAAGGCTGTGGGGTTCTGCACTCGGAGGCTCTCGCCACTCAACCCCCCCCCTTGGCCAGCATCACCTTGGGCCCCACTCCCTCCCACCCTCTGAGGCCAAGTATGGGGACACGAGTTGAAATCAAAAGTTAGATGCCCAACCAACTATGCTACCCAGGTGACCCACGTTTAATATTTTCTTATGGCTACATTTAGGTCATATACTTTTGGGCAGAATATCACAGAAGTGATGTTGAGTTTTTTTCAATGCATCATATCAGGAGGCAGATGACTGGTCTCATTATTGACCATGTTAACTTTGACAGTTTGCTTAAGATGGCATCACCTTATTTCTCCACTATAAATTTACTCTTCAAGTCTTGTGACTAATAAATATCTAGTAGGTAAATAATCTGAGACTATGTTAATATTCTATTCCTCCTAAACTGTACCTACTAGTTTTAGTGCCATTGATCATTCTTTCCTTAATCAACAACAATTATATTTCGTCAAATGGTGATAGTCTGTCATTCCTTCTCCACTTATTAGCTGGCTTTTTACTGGTAGGAAGAGCCCTTCCTTCCTCCTTCCCTCTTTCCTTCCTTCCTTCCTATACTTATATTTTCTAAGCTATTTGCATAAACAATATGATTGCAATAAATATGAGAATTTTTAAGATGAACAAAAGCTCTCAGAATGTGAGCCCTTTGGCAAATCAACTATTTCCATTAATTAAGATTGCTCATTTAATATACAATGACAGTTGAAAGAATATTCAGTCAACAATATGTTTTGAGTTTCTATTGTATATAACTTATTATTTCTAAGTACCTTAGGAAATATAAATTTTTTTTTAAAGATTTTATTTATTTATTTGACAGAGAGAGATCACAAGTAGGCAGAGAGGCAGGCAGAGAGAGGGAGAGGAGGAAGCAGACTCCCTGCCGAGCAGAGAGCCCGATGCGGGACTCGATCCCAGGACCCTGAGATCATGACCTGAGCCGAAGGCAGCGGCTTAACCCACTGAGCCACCCAGGTGCCCAGGAAATATAAATATTAGTGACCTTGTAAACTTTAGAATTTTTAAATTTTCTCTTCACTTCCAAATTCCTTTATATCCTTTTCCCCAGATGCCTGTTCTCTATTTTATTCTGTCAAGTAAAAGTCTCCACTTTTTATCGAAGGCTGATTCCTCCATTTTTGCCACAACCCTGTTCCCTTTTATGTCTTACAGAATCTTTTAAGTAGACAAGATGGCATGGTGTTTAAAAGCACACAGATTTTGGGACCAGACTAACTTTTTAACTTGAATCCGTATTCTTCCAAGTATAGCTTTTTGATCCCAGGCAGGTTAAATAAGTCCCCAGACTTTGGACTCTCATTTGCAAAATGGGGATAATAACCCATCTCAGAATTATTATGAGGATTATAGGGGACCACATGTGATATTTGCACAGTGCCTAGCATATAGTAAGTACTCAATAAATGTCAGCTTTAATTATTATTATTTAAGAATCATCTCTTTGGCCTAATAATAGCCTAGAAAGTTTTAAAATATTGTTCTATGTGGTCAGGGGAATGGATAATAATTGTGAAAACTGCTTAATGCTGTCAGAATGGATATGGTCAAGAATCCTCCCTGGATTGTGAAGTCTTCTATTATGCTCTTTAAATAGGTATTAGAGGATTGAATGGCTATTAAAGTATATTGTGCCAATTCTGTCTCTTTCACATAAGTGATTAGTCTTTCTTACACTTAATCTGAGACAGAATGCCAGGAACTCTTTCCTGTAGTTCCATAATAACACTGTTCTTTTCTATTTAAACAAAGACAATTTCTTTTCCTCCTTCCCATTATGATGATGCATGGGAACTTATTAAGTGTAACAATAGTTGTAATAGCTGCCATCACAAAGGCTTTTAAGAACCCTAATGCTGAGGCCAGACCCCTGACTCTTTGGGAGAGGAATTCGTATTCTCAAACCTGGTTGCACATGGGAATCAATTGGAAACTCAGAAAAATACTGATATCTGGGTCCTTCCCCAGAAACTCTGATTTCACTGGCCCAGTATATTGTGGACATTGGAATTTTTTAAAGCTCTGAGGTGGTTCAGATGTATAGCCAGACTTGAGAATGCCTGCTTTACATACAACATCTCCTCCTTGAGAGAAGCCCATTTTTAGACCCACATGGCCTCTCTCATGAGATAGGAAGCAACCTCCTGAAACATGGCACTTGATTTCAGAGGCAAGACTTGAACTGATAAGTTTGACTAATTCTAGTGTGTCCCCCCATCATGACATTGGGGTTTTCATCAATCTCTGATGAATGCACAAATACCTGGCCATTCTATTCTCATACTGCTCAAACTGACACAATCCCTTATCCATTCTCTCCTTCATCACACCCTCTAAACTCTGACCTATGACCTGCAAACTTCCTCCATCTTCAACCTTTTATTCTAAATGGAAGTTCTTTCATTCCCTTGTCCTGACGCACCCTTGCTTCCCCTGCAGCCCTCTTCAATGGAAACTTTTCTTAAATCTCACAGAAGTTTGTGCTCTTTGTTAAGGATATGGAGTATCCTTGCTCTGCCTTTTTACTTTAATTCCTTTTTTTTTTTTTTTCTCCTTCAAAATATCAGTGTGTTTGAAGTTGGGCCATCCTACTATATCACCCACCCGCCCTCCGAATTTCATTCACTATCTGCCCACTTTCTGGGTACTTTCCTTGTGCCCCAAAGGCCTTAGCTTGAGTCTCATTGTGTGATTAAAAAAATATATATTTTATTTATTTATTTAACAGAGAGAGAGAGATCACAAACAGGCAGAGAGGCAGGCAGGGAGGGGAGGAAGCAGGCTCCCCGCTGAGCAGAGAGCCCAATGCGGGGCTCGATCCCAGGACCCTGAGATCATGACCTGAGCTGAAGGCAAAGGCTTAGCCCACTGAGCCACCCAGGTGCCCTACATCTCCTCTCATTGCTTCTGGTGACTTCGGTAACTATGTGCATGACTGACACAATGCCCTGGAACCTCAGTTCCTTGAGTTCCTCACTTCCAGCAACTTTTCCTCCCTTCCATCTCAGGTCACTATCCAATTATTCCACCAGTCTTGAAATCTTGATTTTAAATATTCTGTTCTCTGACAGCAGCTTCCTATTCTTCCTGATAATATAGGAAAACCAATGCAACAGTTTCCCAACATCATTGAGCTCTTTCAAACTTAAACTCCACTGCTTTGTCATTTTTCATCTCTTTTCTTCCTTTCCCTCCTTATGTGGTTTAGATTTTATGGCCCACGGTTACGATTGTTTCCTCACCAACACTATCAGCTCCCTTGACCCTCTCTCTGTCTCTCTCTCTGCTGCAAGGCCTCTAGTGGCAAGGCCTCTAGTGAATGTGTGCACCCATTGCCTTCTTTTTACTACCTTCTTCACTCCTTACCTTCTTACTTTAAACTCATGGGTTGCCTCATACTTAACTGGGACCATAGACGCCATAATCTTTCCACCAACAAATCTGGACATATACTTGGAGTTTTACCTGTCTCCAATTTTCTCCTGTTAGGAGGTAAGAAGTATCTCCACTTCAACCAAAGCTTACCTCTCTTTTTGTGCTCTGGATCCCATTTCCTTACTTCCTCAAGGACTCATTGTTTCAGGAAGGCTTATTACCCCTCCCCTTCATCATCGGTCTGTCCTACTCTACCTTATCATTCTCAATAACATATAGATATTTACGTGCATGGCTCATTAAAGACAAATAAAAAATCCTACTTGATTTTACATATCCCTTTAGCTTGTATCCCAATTTCTCCTCTCTTTTCCGGAACACCCTTGAACCCATTATCTATCCTTGTTTCCACTCACTCTTCAGACCTTCAACAATGAAATCCAATCTAGTTTCAGTCTCCAGCCACACCTCTGGAAACACTCAAGGCAGCAAAACTTTCCTGTCCTAATCTTAAATAGTCCTTCAGCAACATTTGACCCAACTGGCTACTTCCTCCTCCGTAAACACAATTCCAGAGATGTCCTCCAATATGAAATTGTCTAATATTTTTGTCATGATTATATGGGAATTATGGTTTTTGAAAAAGAGTACCATAGAGGTGCAGTGCCCTTCTCATCCCCTCATATCATACCAGGTGGTAGATGATAGCCACATGGCATCACAGACAATGGGCACCTTTAATATTTGGTTAAGGTAGTGTTGGTGAGGCTTCTCCACTTTAAAACTGCTCTTTTTCCCTTCCCTTCCTTTGGAAGAGAGTCACTAATTCTAATGCAACATCAACCTGTGAAGGAATGGTAATAATTAAGTTCCACCAAGAAAAATATATTTATCCCAGTTTTCAGATGAGGAACTTGAGGCACAGGGAGGTTAAATGAATGTCCTAAGGCCATACATGAACGGATGATGAATGATGTTGGCTAATTATCTAAATAACTTAAAGCTATCCAACTCGTATTTATGCAGCCCAGCTTGCGTGAAGGATGAGTTTGGTTGAAATTGTTTAAAAAAAAAAAAAAAAAAACCTCTAGGTAATTGCAAATAAATGTGCTTAGCAAGACACTTAATCATTTCTGCAGGCCAGTGTGTACAACAAAAATAAAAAGGGATAACAAACAACATTTGCCATTGTCATCTAAACCTCCAATATGCCTAATTCAGAGAAAAGAATATTTTAGAGAAGTGGTTGCAACTTGTCTTGTGTGGTTTGGATCTGGCTCGCATATGTGTTTCATTCGGCCTGCATGGTATTGAAAATTATTTTTTCTTTCGGTTGTCAACTTTTAAGAATCGAGAAAACTGGGAAATTTCACATACAAATACAGATTTCACACTTCTCTCAGAAATTTGAAGGATTTGGCAGCATTGGATCTTCATTTACTTATGACAAGGGTCGTGTTGTGCCACGTCACTGACAGTCCGCTTGGATGATTCTCTCTCTGGTTCCTCAGGGTCCCATGTAACCACCTACTGTGATTTTTGGCTTTTGCAGCTGTCTGAGCCCAACACTCCTGCTAAGAGATTCCAAATCACAGTCTCTAGTTGACTGAGGGGTTACCAAGATAGAAGGGGAGCTGACATCTTCTGTGGAGCTCCTGAGAATGGAACCAGAGTCAATTACCCAAGCTATAGGAGACAGTCTCTAGTGAATGTAAGGCAGAATGGTCTGTAGGTGTCTGCAGTCTGGCAATGTAGCAGGTGGTCCCAAATATGCTGACTTCCTTTTCCCCCAAGTGTTTAAGCAGAGGGGAGAAGATCATGACTCAGGGCTCTCAGAGACAGGATTTGTGCATGGGAGAGAGTTTGGAGCAGACACACTCGAAGAAGCCTAACTCCAATAGAATGCAACCTTGTTTTCCTAAAGAATTAATAGAATGGATGGAATGGCAATTCTACTCATGAAGATGTATATTATACTTTATAACTGATTATACAGGGAAGACCACATTAAAGCTCCCAGTTATTAAAAAAAAATAATAAAATGGGGCACCTGGCTGGCTCTATCAGTAGAGCATGTGACTCTATCTCAGGATATAGAACTTACTTTTAAAAATATGGGAAACAAAAGGTACAATGAATGACTCCCATATATAAGCTACAGGGGATGGTGAGCAGGACAGAGATGTAGGGAGAAAACTGGGCAGTGGCACAAGGTAAAGGGACTGGCAGCAGATTGTGTTTTGTTGTAGATGGAAAAAGAGGGTTGAGGATGTGATGGAATGATGCAGGTAAAGGTGTAGCATGTTTATCAGTAGGCAAGCTGCATGCTGGATTTTATTTTCTGATTGAGCAGCTTTGGCTTTCTTGAAAGAAAAGGAGAGCCAGATATAATATAAATAATTTGCACAGTCCCATCTAAGCACAGCCTGCTAAAGGTAAGTGTTTTGGTCTTTTTTTGTTGTATGGTCTTATGCAGAGGGCAGAGCGGGTTTTGGTTAGGTGGCTGGATAACAGGGGACTCACTCTCTGGTTTGTTACCAATAGAGATCATTCTAGCGTGGCCCTGAGTTGCAATCACCCATGGTCACATGGCTTGTAATAAGGCTGTTTATGTTTACAGATGGGAAGATTTTCCTGGGGAAGTATTTTGCCTCTGTGACTCTTTTCATCTATAAAGAAATCACTCAGAAATTAATTTGGGGTGTGGTGTTACCGGATCAAGACAAGCGGAGCGCACCTATCCGTCAGGTGGGCTTATTACCCGAACGGTGATATAGACATTAATCTCCTTGGCGTCAGTGGTGTTTGAGATGAGAAAGAAATGCTTGTGGCAGCTAATTATACCTCCCTGTATTAATTACCATGTTAAGTGACAGTTTTGTTCACACACTGTTGTTTGGCTGAGGAGAAAGGAACAGAACAATTCTGTGTCGCTCTCCGAAGATTTAGAACAGGAACCCTGGCCCTCTGTTCAGAACAGAATTCAGGTCGAAATAAGGAAAGGAGAGAACTATTCCACTTGTGTTTGGTGGCTTAATAGAAAAAAAAATTAATGACTTTCATCTTATTTTGACTCAGACGCCTACCTGAGATATGATTTGAAATGAGTTTCCTGTTCCTGACTCCCCTTGTTGAAGACCCAGGGATTTATCAATACCTCACAACAACAAAGAACATTGCTCAGTACAATTTGACACAGATGCTGCTTCCTGCTCCACAGAGCCAACCACACGTCTTCTTAACTTCTATAGATTTAAGCAGGATTTATTCTTCATGAACCCAAGTGTGTATCCAAATCCTCTTGTTATTATAAAGAATGACAACAAAGAAGCCATCCTCTGAATAAGCCAGTCTTGTTTTCTATAAACCTCTAAAGAAAGATTTGTACTTTCCCCAGTCTTAGCTTTAGAAGAAATAAACCCTGTCTGGCCAGCACCCCTCCCAGAAAGCAGCATCCGAGAACAGCCCCTTGGGCCCTGTAACTTTGCAGGCACTAATAGCAAGGACTTGGCAAAGTAGCTAAACTGAATTTGTCACTAGCTCTTCTTTTTGTAAAGTAGGCAGCAACTTATGTTTATGTTTGTCTTTCTGGAACATTGGCACGCCGTGCTGTTATCTAGTCAGAGACATTTTTATTATTTCTTTATGGGATTTATGACCAGTAGGGTTATTTCCCTGCTGACGTGTAGCGTTGCATTTTAGAGTTATGCCCACCTGACACTTCAGGAAATTTCCTCTGAAGAGGTTGTATTTAAGACAGAAATGGCCAATCTCGTCCAGAGCCCACTGCTCAGTTGCTACTTTCTATGCAGCGGAAGAAGGACTCTTTAAGTTAGATTGATTTTACTCATTCAGAGTTAACTCTACCATCTCTTTTCCTTTCTCATTTGAGTTATTCTCGGTTGGCATCCTTGCCTGCATATTAACATGGAGTCAAGGCAGAAAATGTGGCACCTGAGCATTGCATGAGCATATCACACACACGACACCCACAGATGTGCACGCTGTGTGCAGGGATGGCTGGGGGGCTTGCTGGGAAGGGCACAAAGGTGTCATGGAAAGAAGAAGAGCACAGAACCGAGTTGAAAGATGCTTAGATTAAACTCTGGTTCTTCCAGTTACTAGTGCTGTTCATTGATTTCCCACCTTCCAGACATTGGAGGGTGATTGTAAGGGACTTCTTAATATATATGTATAAATCATAGGAGATGAATAGTAAATGTTAGCTTATATCTGACTGATAGTTGTTTTCCTTGGGAATTATATTGGATTCAGAGTCCATGTGAATATTATATGTGAAGCTTGCTGTTCAATCATTTAATGGTTTCACATCTCAGAAGCACTAACATGCTTTCAAAAATTGTATTTCTTATTTGATCAGCAATCCTACTTTTTCCAAGATGGGTCTGGGTATAAAAGTTTAAAATACTTTTGACTGGCATATATGTATATTTCTATACCTGGGTGACAAAGCACTCCATGAAAAGTACTGTACTATCCCAAGACGTTTTGATCCTATTCAAAATATTAAGATCTAAGTTTAAGCTATTTCAAAGAGCTGATAATTTCCACTTTTATTCCCAACCCAGAAATGACTCTTTATGGGGCCCCCAACCCCAGCGGGAACCTTTCTGCTGCTGTTCGCAGGAAGGGAGCATTCCTTTCATGCTCAGTGTGGACAATCGCTGATTGCATCAAAAGATTACCCCCTGCCCCAGTGTAGATGATAGAAAGTACACTGTCTTTTACTTAGCAGCTAATGAGTAATGGCTTTGTGGCCAGCAGCCTCAGTGGCTGGCCACTGCAGGGCTATTGTGAGTAGGCAAACACTTTTATCCTCCAGGGTCTTGGGTGCTGCCTTCGGGTTTTGCCAAGAAGAGGCTGGGTGTTGGGCCAGCATCTTGTGAGCAGTCTGAGGTTCAGGAAAGACTTGCTAAATTAGCATGGCTAAGTAGTAGTATTGTGGAAAGATATAGCTGCTGGGTGCACTGGAGGATCATACTGTTCTGTCTTTTGTAGCTAAGTTGACTTGGGAAACTGGTCTGTCTCAAAGGGTTGCTTGGTACATAGAGAATCAGAGGAAAGAGACTGAGAGGTTTTTAGCATTACTTTTTCCTTTTTCAAATTATGTAAGCAATACATTTTCATTACAGAAAGACTGGGTAACACAAAATACAGCAAAGGAAAAAAAGGAGCCACACATACCACCTTGAGATAACCAATGTTAACATTCTGTTTTGTAGTCTTCCATACTCTTTTGGGCATCCTCATTGCATTTTGCACATTCCAGGGCTGGAGGATAATTCATCCTTTTGGAGACTTAGACCTGGGAAATAGCATTTGGTTTTGTTTTGTTTTGTTTTGTTTTGTTTTTAAGATTTTATTTTGAGCAGGGGCAAGAAGGAAAAGATCTTGTTCCTATAAAACCAGCTCTTGCCAGATAAATGGATGAATGGGCAGGAGAAAGGAGGGATGAATAGAGTAATAAAATTTGGAATGAAGACACCTTAAACTAACTGGTTGAGTGCATTTCGATGTTGGATAGCTTTCTTTGGGTGGCAGGATTTTGTCTGCCAGCCTCTTGACCTTGTGGGAATCTCCTTTCTCTCTACTTGATGTGATCTGGCTAATTGTCAAATATGTTGGTATGCTCTCACTCTAGACCTCCTAGCCATGGGTTGGGGTGGGGAAAAGCATGTGACCCAATCTGAGAAATCCTATTATTGTAACCTCATGGATAAAATGATTGGTTCAGGAGGGGTGGTCGTGTGATTCAAACAGGGCTAACCAAAGTTTTGTTTTGTTTTCCTGGAATTGATATGTGAACATTAGGAGAAAAAGTTCCTTTATAGGGAAGTGGCTTACTGGGGAAAATGGGCAACAAGGGCTGCCTGATGCCTTCTTGCCGCCATGTGGCAGAGAGCTTATCCAGGAGGAGGGACCAGCAGTGCAGAGACAGACAAAGATCATAGGTAGGTAGGTAGGTAGGTAGGTAGATAGATAGATAGATAGATAATAGGTGGACAGATGATTGATTGGTAGATAGATGAGAGAATAATGAGAACTTTCTGTCATCAGTGAGTTGACATTCTTTGAGCCCTTGGATCCAACCATCCTTAACATTTTGTTGTGTATGCTAACTAATTTTTCACTTTTACTTAAGCTAGTTTTAGTTGGTTTTGGTTAATTATAACCAAGAGTCATGACTATCATATTTCTCCAGCTCTTTGGGGACAGGGGTCTTATCTCTAAGCATACCACTTGGCACATAGCTTCCCAACTTGCTGAGTTATCTCTTCTTTTTTTGTGTTCAGCATGTAGTTTTTCCTCCTTTGAAGACTTCAGCTTCTAGCTCTGCATTCATGGTGGTGATGGGCCAGTCTCTTCTGGGGAAATGAGGAGCCCCCAAACATCCTTTTGGCAATCAGCATAAGGTGGGACCTGTGACTCCTCTGACAGCTGACGGGGTCAGATGGGGAGGGCAGGCCCAGTTTTGATTAATATGCCTATAAAATGGAATTCTGGGACTGACCTCCACTCAACTCAAGCAATGCAAAGATAATTGACCTTTGGAAACTGCCTTTGTCAGTCTTTTTATTATTTTTATAGGAAAGTCCTGCAAACCAATTACATCTCACAATGGGCCTTTTATAGTGCTATTAGTTTAATGCAGCTTTCAGAGAAATTAGTCCTCAGGGAGCCTGAAATTCTAGGGGAAAAAAAAAAAAAAGCCCTCCATGGACTTATTTGACTTTTGGATTAGCAGGAAAGATGGATAGGTAGCATGATATCCCCTATAGTAACTTCTGACATTTGAGCCATCTGACTAAGGTACCAAATTTCCATTTGGGGCCTCTGGCGACTGCCCCAAGCAACAGGAAAAAATAAATTTAAAAGAGGACAAGCTGGCTCTTTAAAAAATCCAATCTACAAATCAAAAAGGGTTTATTCCCCCACAGTCTGAGGTTAAGGAAGACCAAAGTAAAAAAATTGAAATAGAGCTTCTGCTCGAAGGTTTGCGTTTTTCCAAATTTGCAATTATGTCTGTCTCAGAGCCTCACATTGGCTTCTGCTCTTCTTGCCCTGGCCACAGTTATTTGCAGAGTGACAGTCCTGGGGCCACTGTTACAGAGTCATGCTGGGCTGATAGAGAGGAGGTCTCATCTCAGCGAACTCACTTTGCCCTGGCCCAGGGATCAAGTGTATGGGGGACGGTGGCTCTAAGAGCAGAGCAAGGGTACAGAGAAAGCTAATCAATGGCAAGAGGACCAAGGACTTACAAGGTGTCCTTTCATTGCTCAGGGTCTGATCTGCATGTTGGTTGCCCAGCTTATCTCTAGGACAGGCAAGGAGTCAGACGATATTCCCATCAGCCCAGCCCTCACCCTTGAAACCCCAGCCTTGCCTGTCCCTGTGTTGTGTGGTCATTAGACAGGCTACACTTAGGAGCTCATAGTCCTTCTGTCCCCTGTACCTTGAGGACTTGTGCTGTGTTCTTATTCTCTTTCCCTTCCAGTTCCTATGTGTTCTGGCTTTGACTTTGTCATATGCTCTCCGCATACCCAATCAGAGCTTTTTTTCTGCAAGTGTCTGTCACTGTCTGCCTGTGGGCTTCCTCTGGTTATAGGGGGAGCTTGCCTAGCCTGAGGAGGTGGGGCAGGCTGAAGGGCTGTGAGTCATGTCCCATGGGAGTTCCCCTTAACTATTTATGTGAACGTGTTGGTGGATGGATACCCCAGCTCCCTAGCCTCTTAGATGGAGAAATTTTGAGGTATGTTCCACATCTTCTCCTGGAGTTCCCTGGGGCAACTGAGCTTCAGTTGCCCCAAATGGTAAACTTTTTTTAAAAAATTAACATATAATGTATTATTAACCCCAGGAGTACAGGTCTGTGAATCATCAGGCTTACACACTTCACAGCACTCACCATAGCACATACCCTCCCCGATGTCCATAACCCAACCACCCTCTCCCAACCCTCCTCCCTGCAGCAACCCTCAGTTTGTTTTGTGAGATTAAGAGTCTCTTGTGGTTTGTCTCCCTCCCAATCCCATCTTGTTTCATTTTTTCCTTCCCTCCCCCCAAGCCCCCCACTTTGACTCTCAAATTCCTCTTATCAGGGAGATCATATGATAATTGTCTTTCTCTGATTGACTTATTTCGCCCAGCATGATATCCTCTAGTTCCATCCCGTCATTGCAAATGACAAGATTTCATTTCTTTTGATGGTTGCATAGTATTCCATTGTACATATATGCCACATCTTCTTTATCCATTCATCTATTGATGGACATCTAGGTTCTTTCCATACTTTGGCTATTGTGGACATTGCTGCTATAAACATTTGGGTACATGTGCCCCTTCAGATCACTACATTTGTATCTATAGGGTAAATACCCAGTAATGTGATTGCTAGGTTGTAGGGTAGCTCTATTTTCAAATTTTTGAGGACCCTCCATTCTGTTTCCAGAGTGGTTGCACCAGCCTGCATTCCCACCAACAGTGTAGGAGGGTTCCCCTTTCTCTGCATCCTCTGTCGTTTCCTGACTTGTTAATTTTAGCCGTTCTGATTGGTGTGAGGTGGTATCTCACTGTTGTTTTGATTTGTATTTCCCTGGTGCTGAGGGATGTTGAGCCCGTTTTCATGTGTCTATTAGCCACCTGGATGTCTTCTTTGCAGAAATGTCTGTTCACGTCCTCTGCCTATTTCTTGATTGGATTATTTGTTCTTTGGGTGTTGAGTTTCATAAATTATTTCTAGATTTTGGATACTAGCCCTTTATCCGATATGTCATTTGCAAATATCTTCTCAAATTCTGTCAGTTGTCTTTTGGTTTTGTTGACTATTTCCTTTGCTGTGCAAGACTTTTAACCCTGATGAAGTCCCAATAGTTCATTTTTGCCCTTGCTTCCCTTGCCTTTGGTGATGTTTCTAGGAAGAAGTTGCTGTGGCTGAAGTCGAAGAGGTGCTGCTTGTGTTCTCCGCAAGAATTTTGATGGATTCCTTTCTTATGTTGAGGTCTTTCATTCATTTGGAGTCTATTTTTGTGTGTGGTGTAAGAAAATGGTCATTTTCATTTTTCTGCATGTGGCTGGCTGATTTTCCCAACACCATTTGTTGAAGAGACTGTCTTTTTTCCATTGGACATTCTTTCCTGCTTTGTCAAAGATAGTTGACCATAGAGTTGAGTGTCTATTTCAGGACTCTCTATTCTGTTCCATTGATTTCTATGTCTGTTTTTGTGCCAGTACCATACTGTATTAATGACAGCTATGTAATAGAGCTTGAAGTCTGGGATTGTGATGCTACCAACTTTGGCTTTCTTTTTCAACATTCCTCTGGCTATTCAGGGTCTTTTATGGTTCCATATAAATTTTAGGATTATTTGTTCCACTTCTTTGAAAAAGATTGGTGGTAGTTTGATAGACATTGCTTTATTAAATGTGTAGATTGCTTTAGGTAGCATAGACATTGTCACATTTGTTCTTCCAATCCATGAACATGGAACATTTTTCCATTTCTTTGTGTCTTCCTCAATTTCTTTCATGAGTACTTTATAGTTTTCTGAGTATAGATTCTTTGCCTCTGTGGTTAGGTTTATTCCTAGGTATCTTATGGTTTTGGGTGCAATTGTAAATGGGATTGACTCCTTAATTTCTCTTTCTTCTGTCTTGCTGTTGCTGTATAGAAATGCAACTGATTTCTGTGCCTTGATTTTATATCCTGGCACTTTACTGAATTCCTGTATGAATTCTAGCATTTTTGGAGTGGAGTATTTTGAGTTTTCCACATAATGTATTATATCGCCTGCAAAGAGTGGTAGTTTGACTTCTTCTTTGCTGATTCTGATGCTTTTTATTTATTTTTGTTGTCTGATTGCTGGGGCCAGGATTTCTAGTACTATGTTGAATAGCAGCGGGGATCGTGGGCATCCCTGCCTTGTTCCTGATCTTAGCAGAAAAGCTCTCAGCTTTTCCCCATTGAGAATGATATTTGCTGTGGGTTTTTCAAAGATGGCTTTGATGATGTTGAGGTATGTACCCTCTATCCCTACACTATGAAGAGTTTTGATTAAGAAAGGATGTTGTACTTTGTCAAATGCTTTTTCAGCATCTATTGAGAGTATCGCATGGTTCTTGTTCTTTCTTTTATTAATATATTGTATCACATTGATTGATTTGTGGATGTTGAACCAAGCTTGGAGCCCAGGAATAAATCCCACCTGGATGTTGTGAATAATCTTTTTAAGGTAATGTTGGATCCCATTGGCTAGTATTTTGGTGAGAATTTTTGCATCTGTGTTCATGAAGGATATTGGTCTGTAATTCTCTTTTTCGATGGGGTCTTTGTCTTGTTTTGGGGTCAAGGTAACGCTGGCCTCATAAAATGAGTCTGGAAGGTTTCCTTCCATTTTTATTTTTTGGAACAGTTTCAGGAGAATAGGTATTAATTCTTCTTTAAATGT
Organism: Mustela erminea; assembly: GCF_009829155.1. NCBI lineage: Eukaryota > Metazoa > Chordata > Mammalia > Carnivora > Mustelidae > Mustela > Mustela erminea. The sequence goes on from NC_045627.1 coordinate 67,801,451, forward strand.
TTGGTAGAACTCCCCCGGGAAGCTCTTTGGTTCTGGACTCTTGTTTGTTGGGAGATTTTTGATGACTGCTTCAATCTCCTTACTGGTTTTGGGTCTGTTCAGGTTTTCTATTTCTTCCTGGTTCTGTTTTGGTAGTTTATGCATCTCTAGGAATATATATGTATCTTCGAGATTGTCAAATTTACTAGCATATAGTTGCTCATCATATATTCTTTGGTGTTGGTTGTGATATCTTTTCTTTCATTTGTGATTTTATTTATTTGGGTCCTTTCTCTTTTCTTTTTGATAAGTTTGGGGGTTTATCAAAGAACCAGCTCCCAGTTTTGTTGATTCATTCTACTGTTCTTTGGTTTCTATTTCATTGGTTTCTGCTCTGCTCTTTATTATTTCTCTTCTCCTGTTGGGTTTAGGCTTTCTTTGGTGTTCTTTTTCCAGCTTCTTTAGGAGTACAATTACTTTGTGTACTTGAGAACTTCTTTGTTTCTTCAGAAAGGCTTGTATTGCTATATAATTTCCTCTCAGGACTGCCTTTATTGTGTCCCACAGATTTTGAACAGTTATGTTTTCATTTTAATTTGTTTCCATGAATTTTCTCAATTCTTCTTTAATTTCCTGGTTGACCCATTCATTCTTCAGTAGGATGCTCTGTAGCCTCCATGTATTTGAGTTCTTTCCAACTCTTCTGAATGGGAGTTAAAGTCCCCTAGGACTATTGTATTATTGTTGGTGTGTTTCTTTGATTTTGTTATTAATTGGTTTATATAGTTGGCTGCTCCCACGTTAGGGGCATAGATATTTAAAATTGTTAGATCTTCTTGTTGGACAGACTCTTTAAGTATGATATAGTGTCCTACTTCATCTCTTATTATAGTCTTTGACTTAAAATCTAATTTATGTAAGATAAGGATTGCCATCCCAGCTTTCTTTTGATGTCCATTAGCATGGTAAATTGTTTTCCACTCCCTCACTTTAAATCTGGAGGTTTCTTTGGGTCTAAAATGAGTTTCCTGTAGATAGCATATTGATGGGTTTTGTTTTTTATCCATTCTGATACTCTAAGTCTTTTGAGGCATTTAGCCCATTTACAGTCAGGGTAACTATTGAAAGATATGAATTTAATGTCATTGTATTGCCTGTAAGGTGACTGTTCCTGTATATTGTCTCTGTTCCTTCTGGTCTACTACTTTTAGGCTCTCTCTTAGCTTAGAGGACCCCTTTCAGTGTTCCCTGTAGGGCTGGTTTGGTGTTTGCACATTCTTTTAGTTTTTGTTTGTCCTGAAAGCTTTTTATCTCTCCTTCTATTTTCAATGATAGCCTAGCTGGATATAGTATTATTAGCTGCATGTTTTTCTCATTTAGTGCTCTGAATATGTCATACCAGTTCTCTCTGGCCTGCCTGGTTTCTGTGGATAAGTCTGCTACCAATCTAATATTTCTGCCATTGTATGTTACAGACTTCTTGTCCCAAGCTGCTTTCAAGATTTTTCTCTTTTTCACTAAGACTTGTAAGTTTTACTGTTAGATGGGTGTGGACCTATTTTTATTGATTTTGAGGGGGGTTCTCTGTGCCTCCTGGATTTTGATGTTTGTTCCCTTTGCCATATTAGGGAAATTCTCTATAATAATTCACTCCAATATACCTTCTGTCCCCCTCTCTGTTTCTTCTTCTTGTGGAATCCCGGTTATTCTAATATTGTTTTGTCTTATGGTATCACTTATCTCTCAAATTCTCCCCTCATGGTCCAGTAGTTGTTTGTCTCTCTTTTGCTCAGCTTCTTTCTTCTCCATCATTTGGTCTTCTGTATCACTAATTCTCTCTTCTGCCTCATTTATCCTAGCAGTACAAGCCTCCATTTTTTTGGTTGCCCCCATTAATAGCTCTTTTTATTTCAGCTTGGTTAGACTTTAGTTCTTTTATTTCTCCAGAAAAGGCTTTTATTTCTCCAGACAGAGTTTCTCTAATACCTTCCATGCCTTTTTTGAGCCCAGCTAGACTTTGAAAATTGTCATTCTGAACTCTAGATCTGACATATTACCAATGTCCATATTGATTAGGTCCCTAACCTCTGGTACTGCCTCTTGTTCTTTTTTTTGTAGTTAGTTTTTCAGACTTGTCATTTGATCCAGATAAGAATATATGAATGAGAGAATAAAATACTATAGGGGTGGCAAAGACCCCAGAAAAATGTATGCTAACCAAATCAGAAGAGAACCCAAATTAGGGGCAGAAGAAAGGAGGTAAAGAAAGTTTTTTAAAAATTAAAAGAACACATATATATTAGACTGGTGAACAGAACAGAGCCACCCACTTGATTTTGGGTGTATTTTGGTCTCTTAGAAGAAACTACCTCCCAAAATTTTAAAGAATGAAAAACTTATACATATGCAAACATAAGGGTAAACACGATGAAGGGATGGGATATGACTGTAAAGATGAAAATTTTTTAAAATTCTAAAAAAGGAATTGATAAGATAAGTTGGTTGGAAAAAGAAAGAAAGAGAAAGTGGAGAGAATTTGCTGAGCCTGGAGACTAGAACAAAGTCCTGTGCTAGATTTAGGTAGATTTTGATCTATTAGAAGAAACTGTATCCCAAAAAGTTTTTAGAAGAAAAAACCCTGTATGTATATAAAAAATAAAGTTAGATACAATGAAGGGTAAAATATGACTAATAATAAAGGTTTAAAAAGATTTTTTAAAGAAAGGGATTATTAAGATAAACTAGTTTAGAAACACTAAAAGGGGAAAGAGGAAAAGTTTAAAAAGATTAGATTAAGAAAAAATAAAATTAAAAAAATTTTTTAAAATAATTTTTAATTTGTTTATAAACATATAATGTATTATTAGCTTCAGGGATACAGGTCTGTGAATCGCCAGGTTTACACACTTAACAGCATTCACCATAGCACATACCCTCCCCAATGTCCATAAAAATTTTAAAAATTTAATGAACTTTGCAAGATTAAAGAATCTTGTGGAGAAAGCTATGAATTCTATGCTTTGCTTTCTCCTCCTCTGGAATTCTGCTGTTCTCCTTGATCAGTGAGCTTGGTCTTGGCTGGATGGTCTTGCTGAACTTCTGGGGGAGGGGCCTGTTGTAGTGATTCTCAAATGTTTCTGACCGAGGCATAATTGCGCCACCCTTGCCAGGGGTCGGGCTAAGTAATCTGGTCAGGTTCACTTTTGGGAGCTTTTGTTCCCTGAAGGCTTTCCGTAGAACTCTGGAGGACAGGAATGAAAATGGTGGCCTCCAATCTCTGGCCCAGAGGAGCCGAGAGCTCAGGGCCCCACTTCTCAGTGCGCTCTCAGAGAAAAGTGCTCGATCACTCCCATCTCCCTGGTCTCCGGCCATGCTCCAAGCTCACCCGGCCTGTGACCTTGCGTTTCTGTCTCTGGCACACAGGCCTGTTTGGAGTCTCCAAACCCAGCAGATTTCTGCCTCCCGAGGAGGAAGGTGAGTCTCCCTGGATCTGCCACTGTGGGGTCCCTGCTCAAAGAGCAGTGGTCTGACTGTGCCACAGATCACAGTTTAAGGTAACCCTGAGCTGAGAGCTCACTTCTTGGCTCTGTCTCTGTAGCCAGCTTCCCCACTCTAATACCTGGGTGCTCTGCTACACTCAGACACCCCAATCCTTTTGTGACTCCACTGGATCTGAGACCACACTGTCCCTGTGAGGGCTCCATCCCCACTTAGCTTCTGGAGCGATGTCTCTCAGTGGGGCAGACTTTTAAAAGTTTGAATTTTGTGCTCCATTGTTCTACTGCTTACTGGGAGCCTATCCCTCCCCTCCGTGGTCTTTCAGTCACTTTGGATTCACTTCTCTGCATGTCCTCCCCTTCAGAAAGTGGTTGATTTTCTGTTTCTAGAATTGCTGCTCCTCTTCTCTTCGATCTCCTGTTGGGTTTGTAGGTGTTCAGAATGGTTTGATAGCTATCTAACTGAACGCCTGCTACCTGAGGTCATCTCCGTCTGCTACTCCTCCATCTTGACTCTCCCCACAAATGGTGAACTACTTATTAACCACCTGTATTTGCTTCCTTTCTCTCTTGTCTCAGCCCTCACTTCTCTCCCACCACTCCTCAGAGTCAGATCCCAGATAACTCTCAAACTCAGTCTTGTCTCAGAGCCTAGCACTGCGGCTCACACCCTAAGTCAGACCTCACACCATATTTCCCATCTGCTCTGACTCTTTCCCTCTTGGTCCGAGATCCAAAATGCCTTGTCCCGTACTGTCCTGGGCTCTTTCTTGCTCCCCTCCTTACCCTGAACTCATACAACTTCTCGGATCATATCTGTCTCCAATTCCCCCACTCCATGACCAGGCTCGAGTGCAAGGACACTCCCCTGGGAGTGGGGCTGGTATTCATGCTGGTTTTGACCCAGTCCTTAAGTGGAAAGAATGGAGTCTCATTTTTAAGGGAGAAAAGAGTAGAAAGAAAGAAAGAAATCCTGAAAGGACCACATCCTGGGTAGGCAATGTAGGGATGGGTCTCTAGAGGAGAACAGGCTAGATGGAGAGCTGTGTTCACCACTCACTGGTCCTGTCAGTCTCTGGTCCTAACACCTGAAGTGGCAGATGGATTGGCTTTATTAGCAATGGGGCTGTGTCTTCTCTTTCCTTTCTTGAAAGTGCTCCCTTTGGAAGCAGAAGCCTCTTGCTCACAAAGCAGCAAGCTCTGGCTGCCACCACAGCTTGTGTGATGCTGGGCAAGTTTTTAATCTCACCCATAGCTCAGTGTCTTCATCTGAAAAATGAGGCTCATCACACACACCTCATAGGATAGTTGCGAGGAGTAAATAAGAAGATGTGATGAAGTGCTACGCGGAATGCCTGGCACGTAGTAAGAGCTCCGTTAAGTGCTAGCTGTTCTTATTAACCTGGCATGGACTGCCTGGCTCTGTTCATTATCTTTTGATTTTTTTACCTCCCTGCAGGCAGGAGGCATGCAGGAGCAGCTTTCTTCCTCGTGGTGTCTATAGGGTGTTTATGGAATAAACATGTAAAAAGATAAAGGTGTAGGGACCAAGTAGGGTCACATCCTAGCTGTCTGATCCTTGCTTTTTCATCCTGACCTCTCAGGCATGCCACAGCTTTATCCACTGCAGAAACATCCAGTTGCCTCGAAGACAAGCTGGTGCTAGAGGGTTTCTGGAGTATAGTCTCTGCCATGAGGCCACCAGGAGGTTAGGGAACATGGAGAAGTGGTTCTGGCTGTGAGGACGGGCTCGGTCCCATGCAAGTCCCCTGCACTCCTAAGAATGCAGCCCAGTTATGATGCAACGCTTCCGTCAGCAGCCTCTCTTTATCATGTTTAAAACCCACAGACAGTGGGGGGGCTCGTCCCTGTCCCCGGGGGAAGGCCAGTGCAGCAGTGAGGGTATTTCACACTCTGAGGTGCAAAAGTATTTAAGCTGAACAAGTCGCTTAAATAATAGTGTTATCTGTTGCTTTCCCTTCAGTGTTCCGGACAGATAAAGATAAAATAGCCAAGGTAATTGTGGAGATGGAGTGTCGCTGGCAAATGATCTAAGCACAAAGACCATTTCCAGAGACAGATGGAGCGGAGGCTCCGGTAATTTTTCTTGAATCATGTTTAAAGTGGCACAGTCTGAAAAACCAATTCGACAGGAGGGCCGCTCCGGGGTTCCAGGGCCCTCCTGAACTTTGGAAATATTAAAGTCCAGTGCGGTTTACTGGTAACAAAGAAAACACACGTTCCCCCAAGCAGCCTGCTAGAGGGGTGGGTGGCTACGGGGAGCTCAAGGGTCACCCCCTGGAGAATTCCACCCACACGGCGCTGGGGGCCAAGTGCCACCCGTGTGATCACTGGTGGGCCTGGCAACACGGCCATCTGGGCTTGGCTCGGCTCCAGGGCCAGGAGAAGTGATTTCACAGATAGGGGTGGGATCACCCCAGTGTCCTGGGAAACTTCCTCCCACACAATTCAGTTTGTTTGGGGGCATGGAGGCAACAGAATCTAGGAACCGGGCTCTGTGCATTCGAACATGCTGGGAGCATCCTTGGGCCCAATGCCAGCCCCGCAGTGGAGATGAAGCAGGTAGGGGACTTCTCTTGACTCACTCCCAACCTGCTAATGAAGGAAGTAATGGGCTCTGAAGGTAAAATGACAACTTCTTATGGAACACTTTGCAGCCATTGAAAACCATGTTGTAGAAAACCATCTAATGATGCAGGGGAATATTTTGTGATATATTGTTAGGGGGAAAAAGTAGAATATGAGACAGTATGCAGGTATGTGCTAGGAACCCATTTTAAAAATTACAGACATGCACCCCATGTAAGGAAAAATGACGGAAGAGACAGCTAACACAGTACGTTATTTACAAATTTGTTTTGGCTTTGAATCTTTCTACATTTTCCAATTTTTCTGCAATGGGTGTGCATTTCTCCTGGAGTGAGCCAAAGAGATACTAAAATTATACCTTACGTTCATATAGTATTTATAGTCTTCGAAGTTTTCTAAATACAGACTTTCCTTTGACCCTCATAACAGTTCTGTGAATTAGATAGAACCATTGCTCCTGTTTTACAGATAAGCAAACTGAGGCTCAGAGCAAATGCAGGGCTTGAATAACACACTGCCCAGTGTGTGTGGCCCTGTGCCAGGGCTAGAACCCAGATCTCATGTATTCTCGCTGTAGTGCTCTTTCCACCACGTACTAGGGGTCTCGAGACTGGACTGTGCCACCTCATGTCACACCCCCAGGAATGGGAATGCCCACCTGCCCACCTGCTCCCCTACCTGAGACCAGCTCCTCTGTTTCGTGTTCTCAGATCTGAGTTCATGTTTCTCTATACCATCCAACACAGTAGCTGCTAGCCACCTCTGGTTATTTGAATTTGAATTTCAGATAATAAAAATTAAATAAGATGACACATTTGGCGTTTCAGTTACATTAGTGACATTTTCAGTGCACACAAGTCATATGTGGCTGTGCTTATGGGTATCCATCACCACAGGGTGGGCTGCTGGGCTATTTTGGATTGTTTATCTCCCATCATGATTACGCATTGGTTTATTCAGTTACTTTTGGATTCTTGTCTCTTCCCTGTGTTACACTGAAGTCCATGAGGGCAAGGATCACCCCTGATTGGCTTCCTTCCATATCCCCAATGCCAAGTCCAGTTTTTTTTTTTTTTTTTAAGATTTTATCTATTTATTTCACAGAGATAACAAGCAGGGGGAGTGGCAGGCAGAGGGAGAGGGAGAAGCAGACTCGCTGCTGAGCCAGGAGCCCGACACAGGGCTGGATCCCAGGACCCTGGGATCACGACTTGAGCTGAAGGCAGCCATTTAACCGACTGAGCCACCCAGGCGCCCCTGAAGATCGGTCTTGACACATACAAGATGCTAAATAAATGTCTGTTAAATGTTCTCCATGGCTTTAGGATGAAGTCTACTCACCTTAGTGTGGCTTCTGAGGTCCTGTGTCCAACGGTCTGCTCCCCCTTACCAGGCTCTCTCCAAACATTCACCTCCTTGTCTCCAGCCATCTGGTTCCCCAGGTCTCTTTCTGTTCCTTTGAGGTCCCATCCTGTCTTGAACCCAAGCCTTCACAACACTCTTCCCTCTCTGCCTGTGGTCCCCTCCCCATCACCCACCCTTCTCCTGGATGGTTCTTTTTCCTCCTTTGTGTCTAAGGATTAAAGATTGAAGGTCCCTGCCTCCAGGAAGCCTTCCCTGGAGTCTGAGTTAGTTGCTTCTTCTGTGTGCATTCTTAGCCCTCTGAACTTCCCCCAGCCACCACTTAGCATGCCATAGTGTAATGGTCTCTTGAGATCTTTATCTCTCCAGCCAGATTGTAAGCTCCATGGGACAGAGGCTATGCTTCTTTTACTCTCCATGAGGTCCCCTCAGGCCTAGATCAGTGCCTGGCACAAAGTAATCATCTGGTCAACAAATGTTTATTAGCAACCCACTAGGTGCCAGGACCATGTCAGGCACTGGGCAGGCATCAGTGGATGAAAGAGACATAGTTCCGACCTTGAGGGGCTTCCCCAGTTTTTAGAACCCTGCCAATGTGTGTTGAATGACTACAGGACTGAGGCTGTGTCTCGTGAGACTGGCCTAAGGCGCCAGCTATAGGGACAGCATGTCAGGCCAGAGCCGTTTGATGGGGATTGTGGACAGGGGACATTCTGGTTGTGGGCACTCATTTTCCTAGAGCCTGCCTTGGATTTCAGGTGAGGTCCAGGTGTGAAAAGACGGCTCCAAGATCTACTTCTGTGTGCTGCTGTCTCTCTGCCTCTCCATCTCTCTGTCATTCTCTCTCTCTCTCTCCCTCTGGATCTCTAGCGCTTCTACTTTGTTTTAAATCCCTGTTCAAGTACTCTCAGTACCCCACCCACTAGCTTATTAAAACTGCTGGGGCTTGGTTCCTTTTTCAAAGCATCTCAGGTCTTTTCTCTTGCTCGGTGAGATGAAAACAAAATTATTCTAGTGGAACACTTTATGTTAGATGCAATCTAAGAAAACAGCTCACAGACCTGAGGGCTCATTTGGAAGCAGCCAGGGCTCCGAGGGGCGGGTGGGGAGAGGGAGCAGACAGCACATTCTCTGCAGGGCAGGGAGGGTGGAGCCTGGGGGGAAACCGTGGCACCAGGTGCCAGCTGGGGTGGCACTGGGATAAGTCACGGCACAAATTGACCCTGTTTACTGTTTTTATCCCCCTGGGATTTAAATCTTATTTTAGTCCAGAATTACATGCCCCTTCAGCCAGGAGCCTCTGTCCCTCTCTTCCTCCTTTTATCTCCCCATCCTCTTGCCTTTAATGTTTTTTTTTCCTCCACTTCAAGTTTTTACTGTGTGCCTGGCCCCAGCCAGAGCCTCCCCTTCCTCTGACACCCACCCACCAGGCGTCTTTGGTGGTAAATGAAACGCCCCAGCAGGAGACAGAAATTTCTAGCTCTTCTCCTTCCTGCTGAGGCTCCGCGGCTGGGAGTTCTCAGCGCAGCCTGTTTCTTTTTCTTTTTTTTTAAAGTTTTTATTTAAATTCCACTTAGTAACACACAGTGTAGTGTTAGTTTCAGGTGAACTACAAGTTTGTTCACACAGCGTACAACAGCGGGTGCTCACTCTTTAATCCCCATCCGTGATTTCCCCCATCCCCCCCCCCCCACACCTCCCCTTTGGTCACCATCAATTTGTTCTCTGTGCTGAAGAGTCTGTTTCTCCATCTGACTCCCTCCCTCTCTCTTCCCCCACCCCCTTTTACTCATTTGCATTTGTGTTGTTTCTTAAATTCTACATATTTAAGAGTGAAATTGAATGGTATTTGTCTTTCTCTGATTTATTTTACTTAGCAAAAATGTCACTGCGAATGGCAAGATTTCACTCTTTTTATGGCTGAGTAATATTCCATTGTACACACATACCATCTCTTCTTTAGCCATTCCTCAGTTGATGGACACTTGGGCTGGTTCCATAGTTTGGCTATGGTAGATAACGGTGCTATATACATCAGGGTGCATGTATCCCTTTGAATAAGTATTTTCATATTCTTTGGGTAAATACCTAGTAGTCCAATTGCTGGATGGAAGGATAGTTTCATTTTTGACTTTTCAAGGAACCTCCTTCTGCTTTCCAGAGTGGCTGCACAAGTTTGCCTTCCCGCCATCACTCGGCCTCTTTCTGATAGGACGAGCTCTGAGCTCTGAGCCAGGTACTCAGGGATAGCCTGGGGCTCCATCCCGACTGAACCAGACCATCAGTGACTCTGCATTATGACAAGGCAGCGCCAACGTAAATCTCCGAGTCCCACGTATCCAGGTGTCCCAAGTCACAGGAGAGAATGAAGTCCAGAGAGGTGAGAGGGGAGGATGAATTCACACACAGCCCAGGTGCCAGACTCCCCACCCAGTGCCCTTTTCCTATGGAAAAGTCTGGAGGGCAAAACACGGTCCTTCCTCCTGTGGCATTGTGCTAAGGACTTCAGGAAGCCCATGCTGTTGGTCTTCTTACAGAACAGAAGACTTACGGAGGGTTAAGTATGCAGCTCTGACCCCTACATGGCAGATACCTTGGGGCCAGGCCAGCGATGGGAAGCAGCAGGGAGCAGTGAGGACTGTGGCAGAGTGGAAAGTCCTTGCCTCATCTAAAAGAGGAAGGAGAGCCCAGCACGGCCTCTTGTCTGACTTCTCAAGAGGTACCAGAATTCTGGGCTTTTAAAAACAGACAATCTGGTTGGTTGCATTAAAATAGGAGACCCAGAGTCATGTGACCTGAGTTCAGGCTATTCTTAAGTGGACCAAGTGCAGCCCGTGCTCTAGGCACAGCGATGGACCTGGGGGACTTGACAGGGGACCGGGGGGTAGAGGCAAACGATGAACGTCAATGAACGCTGACCCGTTGCTTAGCACTTCCTTTCTGGCTGCTTTCCTTGGACAACTTGCGTAGATGAAGACAGGAATTATAGCAGAAGAATGCTGTGGAGTTTCTGTTTTAAGAATAGAGGGCTAAGGTTAATGCGGGTGGGACCTTCTAGCCTATGCAGACAGTGAGGAGTTGGGGGAGTAGATCTTGTGGTAGAAACTGACAGAATCCCCAAGTCCAGTTGAATTAAAAAAAAAAAATAGCCACAGTGAGTGCTTACTATGAGCTAGGCATTACATGTTAGGTCATTCATTTAACCCTCACGATGACCACATGGGGTGATTTATCTCTTTCTTTTTTTTTAACGGGTGAAGAATTTGAAGTTCAAAGAGTTTAAGTAACTTGCTCAAGGACACACTGTAAATGGCTTTTTCTAGCATTATGCTTTCCCTTCCAAAGAGTTCTCCCTGTCCCCCACAAAGCCCACACATGTGTGCACATAAGCACCCCCACTCTAGATGCAGACACATAAAATTTTGTAAGTCATCCTAAGACCCCTATGAAAAAAACCATGACTTTCATATCTTGCACAGTTTTTCATTAGTGAAAACCGCCTTTGGATGAGCTTACCTTTCCCACGAACTGCAGTTTATTGGCTTGGCAAAGGCGTCAGTGAGGGCTTGATTGTGGTTTATTTCCCAGCTCCCGGAGAAGTGCTCAGCCCGGGAAACAACCCAGCCCATCTTTGTGGCAGCCAGCAAGCTGGCAGCGGGCGAGGGGCAAGCACTGAACCGAAGTCGGCTCCTTTTCCTTTCTTTCCATTCCCTTTGGGGCTAAGCCAGGCTTTCTGCTCTCACTCCTGGCTCTTCCCTCCATGATGGAATAGGACCAGCCTGCGGCCCCCCTGCTCTCTCTCCCTTCCTCAGCCTCGGCCACATCACTGGGTGTGTGCCGGGAACTCAGCACCTACCTGCCTTGGGAGTTTGGTTATAGTCTGTGCATGATCGGAAGCTCTGAAGACACTCTCTGTCATAGTCCTGTGAATGACGTGCATTTCATTTTTGGGGGGAGCAAAATCAGTTTATCTTAGAGAAGTCCCTGGAGTTAGCTTAAGGAAGGGCCAAGGGCCTGCTGGAATCCAAGTAGAATCTGAAGCCACAGGAAAGGCTCTTCCCAGGCATACGGTGGCAGCAGAATGCCCTGACCTCACATTAGTGCTTCACCAGGAGTGTGATTCAGCTCAGCTCCACTGCTGACCTGCTCCCTTCTATGGCTCGATCTCAAAGTTTCCATTTCAAATTCCCAGAAGTGACAAGCCAAAGGCCATCATCTGGGCAAGATGGCCATCACGGATGGAATCAGCTGTGGACAGCGTGCCCCCAAATGTTTTGTGCCCCCTGTCATTTTTACTGCAATATTATTATTATAGCAAAGATGACTTCAGAATGCCCAGAAGGGGTGAAGTCATCCTTTCCAATACCCAGCCTCAAATGCCTCTGCTGTGAATTTTTTAAAATTAAAATACATTTAATTAAAAAAACTATGATATGCACATGCCTGTACGAAAGCCAAGTGATCCTTCCTCCATGCCCCCCCCCCAAAAAAAAATGAACATGGGAGGAAATCAGAGGAAATCAGGAAGTCAGGGCTCTAACCTGTCAAGAGCAGGTGACATCAGGGTTTAGGTGTCAACTCAGACTCTGCACTCTCCTAATTTCTCTTGGAAAGAAAATGATGAAAACAATGTAGAATGAAGGACATTTTGGCAGTCAGTTACCAAAACCGGAATAATAATGCCCCTGTACTGAAGCAGTCAAGAACATCCAGGACCGTGACTGGCACATAACAGATGTTCAGTAAACGGCAACTGTGATGATCAACTCCCGAAGGCAGAGCTCGGCAATGGCGTGGGACTGAATAATGAAGTTGTTAAGGGAGTAACTGATGACCCACTGTGACCCACAGAGTGGAAGTGGCTTGTGTGGAACGGACTTGTGAAGAACACAAAGATAGTCTGGATTGGCAGAAAGAAAGCTGGAAAGGAATGACCGTGGCAGCTTTTCAAAAACACTTGTAGACGATAACCAATATGCTAAGAAAGAAGAGAGAATAGAATCATATTAAATGCTCAGTTAAAATCACAAGAGACCAAAAAAAAGAGTAGAAAGCAAAAACAGGAACTAAGAATGAGGACAACAAATAGGAAAACAGTAACAAATGTGATAGATATTAACCCACTTATATCACCTTGAACATCAGTGGTTTAAAAGAAGCAATGGAAGGGGGCACTTGGGTGGCTCAGTGGGTTAAAGCCTCTGTCTTCGGCTCAGGTCATGATCTCAGGGTCCTAGGATTAAGCCTCTGATCAGCGGGGAGCCTGCTTCCCGGCTCTCTCTGCCTGCCTCTCTGTCTACTTGTGATCTCTGTCTGTCAAATCAATAAATAAAATCTTTGGAAAAAAAAAAGCAATGAAAAGACATAGTCACAGCAAATGAAAAAACAACACTGGACTATCGATTAAAAATGGATAGAGGAAAATAGACCAGGCTAACACGACTCAAAAGAAAGCAGGAGTAGCTACATTAATCTCAGAGCACTTTTCCAGACTAAGGAAGGTTGTCTGGGCTAATGTCCGGGCTAGGTCATGAGGATTGTGAGTTTGAGAACCCTCAATGTGTCTCCAAACTCAGAGCTTTGGAAGCACCTTCTCAAAATGTTCGAAAGAGCCATTTTACAAAAATCTGAAATCACAGAGAGCATCTCTGAGAGGCGGTTGGGCCGATTTCACTGTCTCTTGTGGGGAGCAAGAGGACAGGTGGGTGGTGGGGGGTGGGTGGGAACCGAGCAGGCTGGACCGGTTTCCACAGAAGACTCAGAAGATCAGATCCCTCCAGGCACCTGCCCACTCTCCTAGGAGCTTGGAGAAGGCAGGTACCTTCGGAAGACATGCTGCTGGGAACCCCAGCTCCCTGGTGGAGAAGGGCGGCAGTGACAGGATTTAGGGGCTGAGCCCAAGTTCTGCTTCACTCCCACGAGGATCCAAGAGAGCCAGAGGTAGGTCTGATGGGGACGAGGGCCAGGTCTAGCTCTTCTAGCCCCAAGGTTTCTATAGCACAGAACAGGGGTCAGGGAAGAGGACCTCCCACCCCTGACCCGTCCCTGCACCTGATGAGTGTTGCCTTTTAGGCCCGCACAGGGAAGGATGAGCTTGCCTCCTTTGGAGACAGACAGGGCTACACTCCAAGCTCCGCTCTACCTCCAATTATCTGCATGGCCTTGTGCATGTTTCCCTCTGCATCTCAGTTTCCCTCATTTGTCGGATGGAAATTGCAGCATGAGGTTGGGGTGCCAGTAAGTGTGCAAGAAACATCAGTCATTATCATTAGCCAGGAAGCCTCACCAGAGCAGAAGCCACATCTCCTTCCTCAGCTGATCTCTCTAGGGCAGCTTGGCCCCAAACGGGCTCTCTGGCCTGATGGGCTGAATGACATCCGTCTGTTTGTCTTCAGACCTCAAATCCATTCACCCGTCTCTGCTCGCTGGTGAGCTCACCCATCAGTTTCTAGTGTCATGGTGAGGATTCTAGAGTTGGAGGTGTTTTTGTTTTGTTTTTTTAAGATTGGTTTTATTTATTTATTTATTTATTTATTTATTTATTTATGAGCTATAGGGAGCATGAGAGAGTGTCAGAGGGAGAGGGAGAAGCAGAGTCCCTGCTGAGCAGGGAGACCCCAAGCCAGGGCTGGATCGCAGGATCCTGGGATTGTGACTGGAGCTTAACCACCTGAGCCACCCAGTGCCCCTGGAATGCCCGGGTCTTAATCCCGGTTCTGCTACTGAATAGCTGTATGACCTGAGTCATATTATTTAATCTCTTTGTGCAAAATGACATTCTCACTTTTTTAACATTCTTGCCAGCGGTGAATGAATTCATACAGGTAAGGTGCTGAGAAAGGCTCCAGGTGCTCTTCCCCTCCGAAGGACGGACGGCAGGGGTTGGGAGCTGCGGCCTGGCAGGGAAGTAAGAGCTTTTCCTGGGAGCCTGCTTCCCTTCAGACCGGCCCCTGCAATCAGTCCAAGGTCCTACATCCCCAGGTCTTCGTCCTTGGACAGGTGGCTGGCTTTCCGGAGCCTGGAGGTGTGGACTGCCCTTCACCGGCCCCGTGGGGATTTGCTCAGCCTTCCAGATTCCCATCCAGATTCCCATCCAGATTCCCATCCAGGTGTGAGGGGAGTGCAGTTGGCTAATTAAGCTGAAAGCAGCGTGAAGGTGCCAGGGAGGAAGTGGAGACATCTGTTCTCCTCTGATTGTCAACTGGCTCCTTTGTTGCTTCTTTGTAAGAACGGCTCTCTCCTCCCAGCTGCAGACTCCCTCCCCCCCAGCTGCAGACCAGTGGGAGGGCTGTCAAGGGGAGCTGTGATGAGAGATTTTCTCCTCCTGTGTGTGCTTTCCAGGCCTGGGCTTCTTACTCAACATCTACCTTTGGTGGAGTGGGTTCCATTTCGCCTTGAAGATAGCATGTGGAGCTGATTTCCTTTTCACTCAGTTGACATGTTTCTGCTGTATCCCCCCCCCCCCGCCCCCCGCCCCGTTCCCTGGGCTCTGTGTATTTATTTTTATCACGTAAGGAGAGCTCTGTCTATTGCCCCGTCCAGTGGGGGAACGCACTGCCACCGTGTGCATTATGAAGGGTGATAAAGCGCTACAAAATTTGAACAAAACCCTTCGTGTGCCTGGGTGGCTGAGGCCAGCATGGTTCATTCAGAGGCAAGGACCGCTCGGCTCCTCTCGGGGACAATGGATCCACAAACGGAAAGACATTCAAAATCCTTTGCTTCTTTGGTCTGTAGCGAAGTCAGAGATTGGACACACGGGTTCATCAACATTCATCATGTCCCCAGCACGCTTTGGTCACGTAGATGAGGAAAGAAAGAGGAGACTAGAGGAAAGGTGACTGAGGTTCATATACTGGATGCTTAGGAAGTACTACGCAGTGAGCAGTCGCTTCTAGATCCTCCCTAATCAAAGCTCAGACTGATGGCGTGGTCCTATATGCCAGATGTTGTCCTAGCACCTTTCTCTGCAAGCCACCAGATAACTGACTTCGGAGTCATCTTGAGCTCAGGTCTCTGACTCCAGCCTGCATCGTTAGCCCATGCTACACTGTGTTTTCTATTTTACGTATTTTATAAATTTTTTTTAATTTTATGGATTTTAAACTTGTTAATTATCCTAGACCTCACACTTAAAGGCGGTTACTACCATCTTCATTTACAGGCTGGGACACTCACTAAGACCCGGGAAGGTGAACTTCATCAGTAGCGGGGGAAGAATCCGGTTCCTGGGTTCCTAGTGCGATTACTCAGGTAATATCAATACGCATTGGAGAGTGTGAATTTGCCTCAGTTTCTGCTACTCATTGAAAGCGCTGTTGTCTCTGCTTCGATGTTGTGTCTCCAGTGCTGAGAGCAGGTGGCCCGATAACTACCTGTTGAGTGCCTAAATTCCACAGCCACCTGTGTCCTGCTCCTCCTCCCGACTATAACCTGTGAGTGGGACTGTGCAGGCAGGGAGGCTCTGGTCCTCCAGGATTGCCGGCCCCAGCACCCTGGCAAGGTTCCCCTCACGGGGCAGCCTGCAGACCTGCCTTTTTGCTGCTGTGGCATGTCATTCTATTTGGAAGATATGCAAAGGAGTAAGTGAAATAAAGATATGCCAGTGAAATAAAAACTCACCCAGGCTTTATGAATTTCAACCTTCAGAAATACTTAGAAACCATGATAATGTTTCCACCAAGGTCAGAAAGTGTGTGAATATATCAAATTGAAATCAGGTTTTCACAACTGGTGGGGTTCTGTGATGTCCTCAGTCACAACACATCAAAAGAAAGGTGTATTGCACTAAGTGAGGAAGAAACATTTTGTTCTCATAATCACCCAGTGTTGGCCACCCTCTGCCTACAAGGGAAGGGGCAATCGTTGCTTATTTCAGGGTTTCCCGAGGCTCTGTCAGGGGACCTGCTCCGTCCGGGTCTGGCCAGTTCTTTTTCTAGATACCCTTCTCTCCCTGCCTGCCAGGGTGTGCTCTGTGCTCTCAGAGAATCTGGGAAATAGTCGAGGAGCCTCCAGGATCTACTTGTGGTCTGAACAGGGTTTTAGGTTCACGCAGTCAGGTGGTAGAATCAGGCACACTCAGCCTATGCTTCTAGCTCAGTCATGAGCTAGGTGAGGTTGGGCAAGTCATTAAGCCATTATTATTATTATTTTTAGAAGATCCTGAAATGTAACCCTTAGAATTGTTAGATAAAGACAAAATAAAGATATGTTCTGTTTGTCCCCTGATGAACCCCAACTCTAGATGAGACTGAGCTTGTGCCCTGGGGTCTGGGAGTGTAGCTCTAATCCTATAGTTTTCTGCTGTTTTAAACATTCTTGGGGGGCACCTGGGTGGCTCAGAGGGTTGAGCCTCTGCCTTCGGCTTGGGTCATGATCTGGGGGTCCTGGGGTAGGCCCCCACATCAGGCTTTCTGCTCGTCGGGGAGCCTGCTTCTCCCTCCCTCTCTGCCTGCCTCTCTGCCTGCTTGTGATCTCTCTCTCTGTGTCAATGAATGAATAAAATCTTAAAAAAAAAAAAAAAAAGTTCTTGGGGCACCTAGATGGGTTCGCCGGTTAAGCATCTGATTCTTGATCTCCGCTCAGGTCTTGATCTCAGGATCATGAGTTCAAGCCCTCCCTTGAGCTCCAAACTGGGCATGGAGCCTATTTAATTCCCCCCAAAATGGAATTAAAAACCTTCTGCAGAGTTTGCATTGTATTCCATAATATGCCCATACTCTCTGCTCCTGCACCATGGGATAGAGAACCAACATTCCAGGGTTAATAGTGTATTTTGTCCCTTGTGCTAAGCTCTGGGACTTTTGGCATCATCCGTCTGTCACCACTCCTCCCCTGTTTCAAAGGCACGGGTGTCTGAGGAAAGCATGACCACAGTGCCTCGTGCTTGGTAAGACATCTTCATTTTTCAGTTTGTTTTTAAATCATACAATTCAAGTTTCCAAATTATGCTTCCTTTTTAAATGGACGTAGAGTTGACCCACAATGTTGCATTAGTTTCGGGTGTACCAGGTAGTGATTGGGCGAATTCCCCATGCTGTATCTTTCATCCTTCCCGACTCCTTCATTCTGTAACTGGAAGCCTGCAACTCCCACTCGTCTTCACTCCTTTCTGCCCATCCTCCCCGCTGGCAAGCACCAGCGTGTTCTCCATATTTATGGGTCTGCTTCTGGGTATGACCTCTTTAATGTTGCTTGAAAATTATCTCTGGAATAAAGGCTGAAGAGGTCAGTAGGTAAAGGGCTCCTTGGAGAGCACCTGTTTGTCCTTCCCCCGCCCTCAGAACTGCTGCCCCTCTGTTCTGATATAGTTTCACCCCCCACCCTTGGGGGCCAGGCACTTGCTGCTTATTGAGTTCATCAGCATTTCCCCCATGGATCTCAGACTGACTAATTAGCCTACCCTGCCTGATGGCTGAAGCCACAGGGCCGTGCCAGGCCAGCACTTTTCCACATGGCATCTGCTGAGAAAAAGCAGAACCTTTAACCCTGTCTTGTCTACATGGTATGGGTACGCATGAGCTCGTGTGGAGGTGGATGTGGGGATATAACCCCCCCTGGCTTGAGGGATCGGGGCTGGGGGTTCTTCTCCTAGAGCCCGTAGATATTTCCCTGCATGGTCAGAGAGGGTCAGAATGCTTGGAGAGACTTAAGCCAAAGATTCTCATCAATATTGAGGATGATTTAGGGGGAGAGTGGCATTGGGTAACTGAAACGATTACCCTCATTTTGAAGCACATTTTATTCAATTAATTTTTTTTTTTTCCCATCTAACTTAGCCTTTTGTTTTGAAAGAAATCAGGATCAGTCAAAAAAAGATCTGATAGTTCTCTCTTCCTCTCCCTTGGGTTGACTAGATGAGAAAAGTGGGTCATATCACCAGTGATCTATGCTTTCTTGGCTCACAACCCCTCTTGCTAATGCAAGACCCCAGTCCTTGCCAGAGCCCCTCAGGTGTTCCCAGGAAGTTTCTTATGAAGCTTATAAGCAAGTCGGGTCTTATAAGCTCATAAGCAAGTCGGGTCAGCTGCTGCAGGTTTCTATTGGACTCTGCTGTCCCTGGGCCATCTGTGCCTGTCCACCTCTGCTGGACATGACCACAGGACACTGCCTTCTCCCCACCTCCACCACCTTCCGCCACAGAGCATCCCAGTCTCCCTCTGGGAATACCTGCCCTTCCACGGAAGCATTGGTAATGCCCAGAACCTTCGAGGGACTAGCACATGGCAGCCTGTGGCACAGTTTGAGGGAATAGCTGTCTCTACTTTGTGCTTCCCAGAGCAGCTCTGCCCGAAGCTCCTGCCTTAAAAAACAGCCAGAGGTAGGGCTCTTTCATTTTTTTTTTTTTTAAGATGTTATTTATTTATCGGTGGGGGGGAGAGCGAGCACAGGCAGACAGAGTGGCAGCAGAGGCAGAGGGAGAAGCAGGCTCCCTGCTGAGCAAGGAGCCCCATGTGGGACTTGATCCCAGGACGCTGGGATCATGACCTGAGCCGAAGGCAGCTGCTTAACCAACTGAGCCACCCAGGCGTCCTGCTCTTTCATTTTTTATTGAAGGCCCTCTCTCCCCAGGGGATCGGGATGGTGTGAGGTTAGAATCTGGGTAATGGGTTCAAACTGATTAGGCTTTGAAGCCTCGTTCTCCCACTGGGGAGTTGTCCATGCTGGAGCAATTTCTTGATTTCTTTGAGCTTTAACACCATGATTTGTGAAGTAGGACTAAAACAGTGGTACCTGATTCAGGATTGTTTAGAGGCTAAATAGGCGAATACACCCAAAACTACCTGTTTCCCATAATGCTCTCTAATGCTAGCTAAGAGGGCCCAAGTGAGACCACTAGGGGCTGGGCAAGGACAGGGATGGTGACATTCTGCACTCTCAGCAGAATCATGCCTTCTCTCTCACCTTGAAGACTTGACATTAGGTCAATCTTCTCCTCATCTCCCTCTTCCCTCAGGAGATTCCTTGCTGGAAACTCCTCAGTTCTCCTAACGACCAATTTGTCAGATATTCCAAAACACCTGTGAGTCCCAGCGGTGATACTGCTTCGGCTCCACGTGGGACCATGCTCCCCATTCATCTGCTTGTATCTTTTTATCTATGCATCTAAGCAAATGGGTATTTATATGTTGCCATTTGCTGTATTTGTGTGTGTGTGTGTGTGTGTGTGTAGCTTCTGGCTGTACACACACATACACCCCCACACACATTTAATTACAGCTACCCAGTTCCTTGATGTGGTGGTCTAAAAATCTCCCCCGTGAGCAGAGTTGCCTCGTGGACTCCATGAGAACATGCTAGTGAAGGTGGAAGGGACTTGCCATGGTTCCTCATGTTCAAGAAGCCTTCTCTGAATGGGGCATCAGAGGATGTGGACTTGCCTCCAGGAAGGCCTGTTCTGATAACAAAGGCACAGCAGTGCATCTCAGAAGAGCGAGGTTTCCCAGAACAATCCGCGAGAGCCACTGTGAAATACACTGATGTTCTCTGAAAGCAGGCATCTCCAGCAGACCCACTTGGCTCCAACATTCCTGGCAATGAGTACATATTCTATTTCCTTTCCTCTCCCACCTCCTCTGCCATATGACAGAACTTTCTACCATCTTTTTTTTTTCCTTTTTTTATTAACATATAATATTTTTATTAACATATAATCTATTATATGTTATATGCCCCAGGGGTACAGGTTTGTGACTCATCAGGCTGCGTTATAGACACTGGCGGGGGTATGTGCTACGGTGAGTGCTGTGAAATACATAAGCCCGGAGATCTTTCTACCATCTTGATGTCCTGTGATGCTCATGAAGGAAGTCTGCGCAGGTTAATAATGAACCCAGATGGGATAGAGCTTGGTTTGGGGTGTGGGATTTTGTATCTCCTGGGGTTACTTGGGTTTCAAAGTCTTCAGTGGTACTTGGGCATAGGAAGCAAACCCTTCCTTGAATCTCTTCCTGTACCTTCTGCTCAGTTCTCGCCTGAAGTTCAGATGCATTCTACCTACAGAGACTGACAGTTCTATGTGAGGTCTGATCTGAGTCAGGACTGGTCCAGAGAAGAAATCGTGTCTTCTGAAACCCATTTCCAGCCCCTTTTCCACGTTGGGTGATGAGGTATGGGTGCTTACTACTCCCTTATAGGCATTCTAGATCTTATGGGCTATGGCAATACCCACCTTTGATACTACATGTACTGTTATTCCTTCTCTCCTACTCAAGGAAGGATGTGGGTAGGTGTTATGAAGGATCCTTGGGAAAATCCTATAAAGGATTTATAAATCCCCAAACCCCCCACGTTGCATCTCCCCTTCCTTGTATCAGGGAGATCATATGATAGTTGTCTTTCTCTGATTGATTTATTTCACTAAGCATAATACCCTCTAGTTCCATCCATGTCGCAAATGGCAAGATTACGTTTCTTTTGATGGCTGTATGGTATTCCATTGTATATATATATACCACATCTTCTTTATCCATTCATCTGTTGATGGACATCTAGGTTCTTTCCATAGTTTGGCTATTTGGACATTGCTGCTATAAACATTCAGGTGCACGTGCCCCTTCAGATCACTACATTTGTATCTTTAGGGTAAATACCCAGTAGAGCAATTGATGGGTGGTAGGGTAGTTCTATTTTCAACTTTTTGAGGAACCTCCATGCTGTTTTCCAGAGTGGCTGCCCCAGCTTGCATTCCCAACAACACTGTAGGAGGGTTCCCCTTTCTCTGCATCCTCGTCAGCATCTGTCATTTCCTGACTTATTAATTTTAGCCATTCTGACTGGTGTGAGGTGGTATCTCACTGTCGTTTTGATTTGTATTTTCCTGATGCTGAGTGATGTGGAGCACTTTTTCATGTGTCTGTTGGCCATCTGGATGTCTTCTTTGCAGAAATGTCTGTTCATGTCCTCTGCCCATTTCTTGATTGGATTATTTGTTCTTTGGGTGTTGAGTATGATAAGTTCTTTCTAGATTTTGGATACTGGCCCTTTATCTGATACGTCATTTGCAAATATCTTCTCCCATTCTGTCAGTTGTCTTTTGGTTTTGTTAACTGTTTCCTTGCTGTGCAAAAGCTTTTGACCTTGATGAAGTCCCAGTAGTTAGTTCATTTTTGCCCTTGCTTCCCTTGCCTTTGGTGATGTTCCTAGGAAGAAGTTGCTGTGACTGAAGTCGAAGATTTTGCTGCCTGTGCTGTCCTCAAGGATTTTGATGGATTCCTTTCTCACATTGAGGTCTTTCATTGATTTGGAGTCTATTTTTGTGTGTAGTATAAGGAAATGGTCCAGTTTCATTTTTCTGCATGTGGCTGTCTGATTTTCCCAACACCATTTGTTGAAGAGACTGTCTTTTTTCCATTGGAAATTCTTTCCTGCTTTGTCAAATATTAGTTGACCATAGAGTTGAGGGTCTATTTCTGGGCTCTCTATTCTGTTCCATTGATCTATGTGTCTGTTTTTGTGCTAGTACCATACTGTCTTGATGATAGCAGCTTTGTAATAGCACTTGAAGTCTGGAGTTGTGATGCCACCAACTTTGGCTTTCTTTTTCAATATTCCTCTGGCTATTCGAATATGGCCACTATTCATAAACATGGTAGCCAAAGCCACTGCTTCTTGTAAGTCACCTGCTTATCTGCTTTGAGGGAGAATGTGGAACTTCTATACACCCTGGGCTTAGGGCTTTGTGTTTAGGTATATTTTTATACAAGGACACACATGAGCATGCACACAAATCTTCAAATATATTAAGTAGTCCTTTTGTAGCTTTTAAATAAAGCAGAATGTTGTAATATAAATTCACCATGGGGTTGGGTTTTACCTGGGGGCCCATAATCTTTTACAGGGATCTCCATAGGACATCGATAGGAGTTGAGCAAATGACTATTGTGTGAACAGTGAATCAGACTGAGATCAGATCTCAGGGATGGTACACGTTCCACATGGAAAGGCAGCCAGAATCAAACCTTAGGAAACCGCTGGCCAAACATGTATGGGTTCTTCTGAGTGGGGAAGAGCCGTGTGCTTGGACCCTGACCTTGCCCTACTACAGAGCACCCTTGGCCTCTCCCACCCATGATCTCTCCCTCCTTGGTCCCACTCGTGCTGGTGTCTGCATGGTCTGGTTCTTTCGTCTATTATTCTGTATGCTTACCTCATTGTTCAGTTAGGTTTTGAGCCCTTCAAATGCTGGAGCAGGCAGCTGTGGCCTTCAGTTTCAACTCTACCCATTCCTATATGCTATATGGCCTGGCTGTTTCAATTCTCTGAACATCAGTTTCCTGATCTGTAAAACTGGAATAATAATGCTTTCTTTGTGGGCTAAGGAGAAAAGGTAATAGATAGCCCTTAGCACAGAGCCTAGCATCTGACGTGGGTTTAGCAAATGCCAGTTTTTATTAAAGTTGTTATTAAGATTCAGCACTCATTCACTCATCTGACATTATCCTCTGTGTCTGTACCTCCTTGTTTGCTGACACAGAGTAGGAGCACAGCATGGGTTAGCTGAATGAATCAAGTCAAGACCTTGTTTAAGACCTTCCTCCTTAGGTCCTGGGATGTGGCAGGAGTCAGTGCGGTCTGTACTCAATGGCAGGGCCCAGGAGAACTTGGAGAGTCCAAGAAGGAGCTCGGATTTGGGGAGCAGGCATCCGCTAGGATGTGGGCTCCTCTGGTTCCCTGGCTCCATTCTGAGTCTTGGCTTGACTACTGTTTGGATCATGGAAGACCTCTCATGTCCATGGATGGCATGGAGAGGGTCAGGGTCAACTCTGCAGACCCCTGTGCCTGCAGGAAGTGCTGCCATACGACCCTGAACATCGGTATGGAAGACAGAGACCCTAGGCATTTGAATGAACATTCCAACCTCTTGCCTTATGTTTGTGGAAAACCGCGGAGGGATGTGAGAGATGACCAGCTCTCTGCTCCTCCCTTGAGATGTGACCCGTGGAACCTGCTCCAGCTTTTGATTTCCGTCTCCTCCAAAATGACCTTCCCTTAGCAGCTCAACACCTCTCCTTTCAGCCCTCCCCTTTCCTTCTTTCTTTCTCTGCTAATGATTTTTGTAGTTAATGAGCCCCCCCCCCCCCATTCTCTATGTATGTGACTCTGCCGTCAACGTTAGTAACCATCAGCCATCTATTTATAACCACTGGGCCTCTCAGCTCTCCTCCCCAAATTCTTCCACGGCCTCTTTATTTTTTCACAACTGCAGCAAACAAAGTATGTCTCGGCGAAGATGGTTATTTCTCTAATAAGGCGTCTCAGTATGGGAAGAGACACTGCTGTCGAATAATTAACAACAACTTTGCTGGGACCCTTGGCCTTACGACTGAGTGTTCGGCAGCTCAGTTAATGCTCATGTGAAGGCATCTAATATTCTATGGAATTTTCTCGCGATTACAATGGAACCTGATAATAATGATGCCTGCAAGGAATTGTCCCTCCCTGTCCATCATAAGGATCACAGAACTCTGCATCTCTATCGATTGATTAAGTCCCTGTTGAACATATGTTGAACTCTGTGTTGTGCTGTTTGCTCCAGGGAAATGGCTGGGAGAGCTCTAAAAGGATAGACACTTGAGGCTCCCTCCAGCCTCTCTGAGCATCCGAAGCTGTGCCTCAGACTATCCTGTGCAGCCAAGCTTGAAAACCAGGTCTGGGGGAGCAGGGGAGAGCAGGTGCTCTTCAGTGTCTGGAAGATTTGCGGTGTATTCAGAGGGTAGCTGCTGGGTGCCTGAATAGGGCTGAGCACTCTCTCGGCTCCCCTTCTCAGTTCTGTACCTTAATTGCTTATGTGTCTTAAATTCTGAGCACAGATGCTGATTTCAAGATTCAGAATCAAAGTTGAACAGCCGGCAGGTGCAGGGCGCATCTCCAGCCTGAAGCTCTCTGGCTACCAAACCCACACCTTTTGCATCACTGTCAAGTGATTTATGCCAGGAAAAGACTCAAGGCCATATGTAATTGAGTGCTGGCTCCTTGATTTGGTTGGTCCAGTAGGCACTGAGGAGGGAGAGGGTGCGAGGCGTGGTATTTGGAGAACTCCACCATTATTCAGCTGAGGAGGTTCCTTTATAGTGGGACCAGACAGAGCCTCTCGATGATCTTGGAATGCGTAAGCAGGCAATGCTTCTTCCGTTCCTGGGCAAAATGAGAGCATTTCCTATGTTTGACTTAACACTTTCATTATAAACAGGTGTGTGTTGGGGGAAGGAGGTGGATGGCATTGACAATTTACTTGCCAGGCTGGGGGATCCTGGAATTTGGGATCCCCTAGGGGGTCATTTGCTTTTTTCTGCTTTGCAGGTTTAGAACTTCTGCTTTTTTCAATTGGTTTGGCATATGACGTTCTGGGGAACAGATCTGTGGCGGCCAAATAGGACTCTGCTCCCAGGGGAGTGGAGCATGTAGTGGAGTGTGGAGTGTTGGGTGTAGAAATTTACAACAGAAAGCTTCCCAGCCGCAGGCACTGCGGGAACCAGGGCCTCCTGGGGACAGGGGGAGGCGAAGGGTGTTGCCTGAGAAAGCCCCCACTGTAGATCAGAATACTGTCGGAGAGCCCAGAAAAGAAACAAAGGGTGTTGGCTATGCACCAGGAATATTGCTTCCTATTTATCCTGAAGATCTTTTGCCTTATTCAGTATATGCTATTAGAATCAGACCACCCATACAAGTGGGCAGAGATATCGCGAAACAGTCTCTTCGGTCTTTCTGCACTCCATCCAAAACCTTTTGACAACATCAAGAGGATAACTTGTAACTAATCAGATCCAACTTATCTCATTGATTGCACGTTTATCTTCTTGATGGGTCTTTATTTTTTTTTAATCATTGTCAGGTATACGTAACAGAAAATGTACCACTTTCACCATTTTCAAGGGTGGAGATCTGTGGCGTGGAGTCCATTCCTGTTGTTCTGCATTCATCATCCCCAGCCATCTCCAGAACTTTTTCATCTTCCCAAATGTCCCAATCTTCTGATTGCATGAACCACAAAGTGCCCACTTGCCCTTTGCCTGCCCCTTGCATCCTTAAGGACACTGGCGTCACCCCAGGGAGGAACTCCTTAATTGCGCAGCATTCTGAACTGGAATGGTGTGTCCCCAGTTGCAGAGCGCCCCCTCGCAGACCCTGATTCTGCAGGTGTGGAGGGAGGTCTGAGGGCCTGAACCTGCTGTGCTTGTGAAACAAAATCGATCACCGGATTGTAGAGCTGGAGGAAGAGGTTCTTTCGAGCCCGGTACACTGACAACTCCCTATCCCCAGTCCCCAAAGCCCACTTCCGCCTCAAACTTCTCCCTGGCTAATGCATTCAGAAAATGCGTGCTTCCTCTTCCTCTTCTCCAGACACTCCCAGGCTTCTTTCTGGTCCTATGAGGAACACCAATTTCTGAGCCTTTGAAATATTTATCCTTTCCTCTCTGCTTTCCTTTATAATCACTCTGCTGCAAGGCTGCTTTCTTGATAGCCCTTGGAGACCTGTAGAAGGGACAGTTTAAAATGATTTATAATTTCCATTGACTAAAAACTGGGAAAATTCCAGAAAAATCTGAATTCATGTATTGTGTGTGTGTGTGTGTGTGTGTGTCTATGTACGGATGTTTATGTTTAAGTTTCGCCTATGTTATGTGAATGGCTTTCTAGGTGTGGTCCCTGGGCCACGACCATCAGTATCATCTGGGAACTTGTTAGCAGTGGAATTTGGGGGCCTCATTCCTGACCTACTGAAACTCTGGGATGAGCTCCAGAAATCTGTGATTTAGCAAGTCCTCTAAATGATTTTGATGTGCAGCAATGTGTGAGAACCGCTACTTGAAATACATCACCTAATTTAACTTTCAAAAAAGTGCTGAGAGAATCTCCATAAAGAGAAGACAAGGGAACTTAGAAAAATTCAAGATATGGGGGTGGACCAGGTCCCACCTCTCCCCCAGTCCCATTGTCAACTGATTTAGGGACTCCAAAGATCCTGGCAGATGGCACTCTTATACACTCCCATGTTTTCCAGCAGCCACTTGCTGCCTAGAAAGTTCCCTCCGGCTCTCACCAACATAGACAGGGAGGGAAGGACAAAGAGACCAGAAGAGCTTGCAAATGGGAATCAGAAGCTTGGTGTCAGGGGGCCGTTTGTGCAAAAAGCAGCCAGGAGGCATCTTCCTGCACTGTTTCCCTTTGTCCCCTATGTAGCCAGCTTGTGCACCCTGGAGGGGACCCCTGGCTTCCTCTGGCATCAGCAGCTGGCTGTGCTCTGCAGGAGGTGGCCGCTGAGGGTCTGCTGGGGAAATGTCCTTTCTCAGGGTGGGCGAGCTCGGAGCGGAGCGCAGCACGCTGGAAGGGAGCACAGAAGGCCAGCTGTTGGCTCCGGGACTGTGCAGAGATCAGGCGCGGGGGCCATTTGGTCTCGGCTGTTGCGTCCCGCGACCCCTGGGGAGCTGCAGTCTTGCTGCTGCTCGAAAGCCAGCTGTTTCTGGTGCTTCTGAACAAGCATGAAACTCCTCACTAATGGTTTTTCTTTAGCCTTTAAAAGTTTGCTCGGATGCGTGCGAAGTTTGTTAATGGACAATCAACACGTCTTCCTGACTCTCCCTCTGGCAGCATCAGCTCAAGGGCATTGGATTCTTAGCTTACATTTTCCCCGGTCCAGCCTGAGGTTCAGTGGAGGGGTGGTGAATTCATTCAGCCAATACTGGGGAGCTCTGGCTCTGTGCCAGGCAAGGCTCAGCGGGTGGGGATGCAGCATAGAGCAACCAGCCCCTCCTCCCGGGGAGCCTACCTTCTAGAGGAGGCGGTCAGAGACTTTCTGTTTCTTTGTAATAATGGCATGAAGAAGGTGAAACAGAGGGATAAGGTATCAGGTATCAGTTGGTGTGTAACACACTATCCTAAAACTCAGTGATTTAAAATACCACACCTGGGGCGCCTGGGTGGCTCAGCCAGTTAAGTGTCTGCCTTTGGCTAAGGTCATGATCCCAGGGTCCTGGGATCGAGCCCACTGTAGGGCTCCCTGCTCGGTGGGGAGCCTGCTTCTCCTTCTGCCATCACTCCTGCCCCTGCTCATGCTTTCTTTCAATCTCTCTTTCAAATAAATAAATAACGTCTTAAAACACACATACACACACACACACACACACACACACACCCTGTTCCGTTTGCTTACAGTCCTACAACCAGGGCTGAGCTCAACAGGTTGGGCTCCTTTGCACATCCTGCTGAGGGTCACCTGTGTGGCTACATGGCTGGTGGGTTGGCGGAGTCTCTCTTTCTATGTCGTCTCGGGGCCTCTCACTCTCCGTGCGGCACCTGCACTTACTCTCTCCAGGAGGGGAGTTGGACTTCCTAAATCAGGGTCCCAGGCTTCCACCAGCACAGAAGAGGGAGCTGCCAGGCCTTCCTAAGGCACAGCATCACCTCTGCCATGTTCTGTGGTTTAAACGGGTCTCAGGAGCAGCCTGGAATCCAGGGGAGAAGACCGTGTAAGACATTTGGACCTGGAGGCATGGTAGATCGGGGAGCATCATTGAAGGGCCATCCCAGATAGGCCAGACGAGGCTAGACTGGCGAGGTATCAGGTGGGCTGGTCGGGTGAGACCTGCCAGAAGCGATGACATCTAGCTGAGGTCCGCCTGGCCATGTGGAGCGAGCCAGCCAGGTGACGATCAGGCGGTGAGCTCTCCATTCAGGATAGTCCGGCTTTCTCTACCGTAATGCTCTCCATGCCTTCTGTTTCCCAGACGGGAGCACCAGGCACCCTGTTGGGCGGGGATGGAGGAGATGAGGTACGTCCAGCTCAGGGAGCTTGGTCACCACTCGGCAGGGAGGGACCAGCTGAATGGCTTGGGAACCTTTTCCCAGACTGCTTCAGGGGTGCCTCTGGAGGACAGATGCCGAGTCCCTGGCCCTTTGCACAGAATGAATGGAATATGGGCACTCAGCTCTGAAGAGGCTCTTCATGGCTTTTGGTGGCACCACTGGTGTCAGGAGTGGGTAGTTTGCTTCTTGGGAGGGGACGCCCATGTGGAGGTTTCAGGAGTTGTCAAATGTCAAGTGTCTTGTCAAGTATCTGAAAGCAGCCCTTAGGATTTTGTTTTGTTTTGAACAATACAGATAGAATCAGGAAGGATTGCACCAGTCCTTTCTCAGAATGTGGCCCGCAGGCCTACTGTCCCCGAGTCGCTGGTGAGCCTGCTAAAATGCGGATTCTCAGTCCCAGTCCCAGATGGACCGATGGGACCCTGTGAGAGATGGGCTCCAAGAATGGACATTTTATATGTGCTCCCCAATGATTTGTGTGTTCAGAAAAGCTCAAGGAGTGTTGCTTTAAACCCTCTGTGGCCCCAGATGGAGCTACAACTGAATTGCTTGGAAATGAAATACAGAGTCATTCTTTGAGGCCCAACTGAAATGTCACCTCTTCCAAGAAGTTGTCCCGATTCACTTGGAGTGAACCTACTCATATGTGTCTTGCGATACTTAGAATCCATCATTAAGATGATCTGGCTGGGGTGTCTGGGTGGCTCAATGGGTTGGGCATCTGCCTTCAGCTCAGGCCTTGATCTCAGGGTCCTAGGATCAAACCTTTCGTGGGCCTCTCTGCTTAGCAGAGAGCCTGCTTCTCCCTCTCCCCCATCCCTCTCCCCTGCTTGTACACACACTCTCTCTCTCCTCTCTCTCTTTCTCTGTCAAATAAATAAGTAAAATCTTAAAAAAAAAAAATAAAGATGATCTTGTTACACATTCTTTGCTCCTGGCAAACTGAGAGCTGCTGATTGTGGGAACAAGTTTTAGTTGGGTTTCTGTTCTTAGTGCTTGGCACACAATAGGTAGAGGAAGTGCTTGTAGTGAATGAATAAATGAATAGAAGGAGCCTCACCTGGTCCAATTGTCTCTTCTCACAAGCACCTGCAAGGAGAGGCGACTGGCTCCAGACACAAGGCAAGTAGAGTAGAGCCAGGACTGGTGCTTAGGCTCCCGGACTTTTCTTCCAGGGCTCATTCCTCCCACCCCAGCCAACTTCTTCCTTCAGGGGACAGACGTACCGATGCCACACAGAAGTTAATCCTGACAGTTTCCACACCTTTCCCCCAATTCACTATACATTTGATCCAGATTCTTCTTTGCTGACCTGGGGACAGGGCCGGGACTATTGCTAGAAGAGCTCTGAGGAGCACCCCTAGACCCCCGGCCCTAACTTCAGCAGGACAGAGATTTACTTTGCTCCCCTCCACTTTCCTTCAGTTCACAGCCTGCAAACCCCATTGGGGTGCACCCATCTGGGCCTCCTCCAGATGAATGCAAATGACTGCTTAGGGCGCCTCCCCCTTCATTGTGGGCAGTAAAGGGCTCAGGGTGGGATTTGCATATTGCTAATTACTGTTGATTCCAACTCCAGAGGAAATCATTGATCCATTTATAACTTACAGTAATTTGGAAAGCAATTACCTTCTGGCATCTCCTTGCTTGCTAAAAATGTGTCATTATTTTTTTTTTCCTCTGCTTTTTTGAAAGAAAAAAAAAAAGTGTCTGGTCATTATCCATGAAGGTCCAGTATCTCTGTGTGCCTGAAAGAGGTACATACAATCTTGGAGGGCTAGAACGGCAACCAAAATGTCTAAATCTCGTCCAGTTCCCATGCATATAGGTGCAATCAGGCTTGGATGGAATTGGAAACATCTTTGTGTGGTATATGTAATTAACACAGATGTTGTGGGTATTTGCTGAATCTGGGCTCTTTCTCCTCTCAGTGTATGGTGTAGTGATGGTGGGTATAACCTCTGGAGGCAGGTTGTTCTATTTGGAATTTGAGATCTCCTCTTTACTGACTTTGAGACTTTAGACAGATCGTAAGTTTTTGTACCTGGTGTATTTCATGTGTGGAAATAGAAAGGCCAGCGGTGCCTCCACCCCCAGATTTGGTACAAAGGTCAAATGAAAGGATGTGGTTGGAGTGAGCCTCGGAACTGGTAAATTTAAATTAATGTTAGCGGTTGCTTTCCCTTGGTTCTAGTTATTAGGATTCATCAACTTCTTCCAAACTCCTATCAATGTTGATATTTTGACCTCTTCCTAGAAATCACGGTATCTAGAATGGTAAATCCTTTCCAGAAGGTTTTCAGTGGACTTTGCCCAGATCCATCAGGGGAATCACCATAGATGGCAGCTATAGTCTCACAAAATATATTTCTAAAATAATAAAACTTGAAAGTCCAGATGATCCCTTGATCTACGGAACGGCTACAGAATGGATGCTGCATCGGCAGGCATGAAATCAACATGAATTTTGTACTATATCTTCATCAGAGCTCTTGGGTGACCAGGTGCATTGTCAATGAGCAGTAACACTTGGAAATAAATCTTTGCTGAGCAGTAGTCCTCAACAGTAAACTTAAAATATTCAGTAAACCATGTGGTAAACAGATGTGCTGTCATCCAGGCTTTCCTGTTCTTTTTACAGTGCACGGGCAGAATAGACTTAGCATAACTCCTAAAGGCCCTAGGATTTTCAGAATGGTCAAAGAGCATTGGCTTCAGCTTGAAGTTTCCAGCTGCATTAGGTCCCTAACAAGAGAGTCAGCCTGTTCTTTGGAGCTTGGAAACCCGGCACTGACTTCTCCTCTCTAGCTATGCAAGTCCTAGAGGGCATCTTCTCTAATAGAAGGCTGTTTCGTCTGCATGGAAAATCCGCTGTTGAGTGCAGCCACCTTCGAGAATGATCTTAGCTGGATCTTCTGAACGCCTCGTTATAGCTTCTAAAGCAGCCCCTGCCGCTTCCTCTTGCACGTGCGTGTTGTGGCGACGGCTTCTCTCCTGAAGCCTCAGGAACCCGCCTCTGCTAGCTTCAAGCTGTCCTTCTCCAGCTTCCTCACCTACCTCAGCCTCCCCAGAACTGAAGAGTCAGGGTCTTGCTCTGGCTGAGGCTTTGGTTTAAGGGAATGTTATGGGTGGCTTGATCATCTATCCAGACCAAACTGTCTCCGTATCTGCCATCAGACTGTTTTGCTTTCTTATCATTCGCGTGTTCGCTGGAGGAGCACTTGTAATTTCCTTCAAGACCTTTTTATTCACAGCTCGACCAACTGTTTGCTCCAAGAGGCCTCACGTCCACACTGTCTCAGCTTTCGCCAGGCCTTCCTTACTGAGCCCAATCATGTTTAGCTCTGGATTTAAAGTAAAAGACCTGCGACTCTTCCTTTTACTTGAACACCTAGAGGCCGTTGCAGGGTTATTAATCACCCTGATTTCAATACTGTTGTATCTCAAGGACTAGAGATGCCTGAGGGGGAGAAACAGAGGAATGGCTGGAGTCCAAACACTTACTTTATCGGTGGAGTTCTCCATCTCATATGTGCGCAGTTCACGGTGTCCCACAACAATTATAGTAGTAACATCAATGAACACGGCTTGCAGACCGTCATGACCAATATAATAATAGGGAAAGCTTGGAAATATTTCAAAATGTGGCACAGAGACATGAAGTGAGCAAATGCTTTTAGAAAAATGGTGCCAGAGGACTTGCTCAATGCATGGTTGCCACAAACCTTCAATTTGTAAAAAAAAAAAAAAATGGAACATCTGCGAAGTTCAATAACGTGAAATGCAATCCATGAGGCACGCTCATGGGATATAGAGCCCTCTGGACCATCTGTGGTCTCAGACAGCCACCGGGGGGCTCGGGCGGTATCCTCTGTGGGTTAGGGGGGACCACCATAGGTTCTGAATGAACTGGAAATAGAGCTGTTTCTTGCTGGCAAGGAGCTGCAGCAAGAGAAGCCACGATGCAATGAAACTGGCTCTGCTTCTCCAGGCTTAACGCCGCGCTCAATTGTCTTTAATTTTCCTGTCAGAGCAGACAGTTTAAGTATCCTGTCTCGTTCGCCCACCGCCCGCGTGGCCCAGTCTGCGACACTTGTGCTGCGGTTAGGTAGGTTTTAGCTGGAGCGCTTTTGTTTCTTTTCTTAAAAGATCCAAGTAAAGAGTAAACATGTTATTTCTCCTTTTTTCCGTTTAAGTAAATATACCTCTTTCATTTCCAAAAAGCTCCTCACTCCAGTAGGTTCGCATCCTGGCGTTTATTCTATCAGCTCAGAATTCTCGTGCCTTCAGAAGAGGCGTTAGGAAATCGGCTCTGCCTCTTCCACTCTGCCTGAACCCTCAGCGGGTACGACTAAAAGCCATATCGGCACAAAAATGCAATCATCTTTTGGTCCCACGCATAGCTGGGAGCCTGTTTGGTTGTTAAAATGCAACTGGTTAATTTGTATTATGCCGTTTCGTTCCTTTCTCGGTCGACAAAGGCCCTTTTCTCTATCGACAGCGCTGCCCAAACACTATGTTCTGTGTCTGCGCTAATACTGCAGCCTCAAGCCACAGGTGAGTGCTTGAAACATGGCTTGTGCAACGGAAGGGCTGAATTTTAAACTTTATTTAATTTTTAGCTAACTTAAATTAAAAGTAGAAAGAACCCATGTGCGGCTGCTGGTCACCACTGTGGACAGTGCAGGTCTGTGAACAAGATCACTCTTGGTTAGAAGAGAACCCCGGGACACCTGATAAGGATTTCTGTTTCCACTGGGGGTGGGGTGGGAAGGAGGGGTGTCACAGGCATCTCCCAAGGCCTCCCTGAACTGCTTCAGACCCTCCCCCGCCTTCTACCAAAGGTACTCATTATTCTCTGCTCAGTGGTCTCTGAGCACATCTGGCCACTGGGGACCCAAACACATCTGGAGGCGAGTGGTAGGTCTGCTGAGCCATAGGTGGGGAGCGCTGGAACCGGCTGTTCAAATCCCTGGGATCATAGGATGTTTGAGCACCTTCCTTAACCACTCAGGGTTCTTCCTCTGGAGCACAGTCCTGTGGATGAATTGCAGGGCAAGTAATAGACCAAAGCAGTCTTAGCCTTTGCCTTCCAGGCTCGACTAGGGAGCCGGTATCATGAGGAGGAGTCCAACCAGGAAAGTAGACATGACTGTGAATTTTCACAGGGCTGGACATTTAACACAACATGATGGAGAAGCTTCAGGCCAGAAGGGATAGTGAGGCAACTCAGAGCTGAGCAACAGCAGGAAGTAGCTGTCCCGCTCTAGGCTGGAGGGTCAGAGGGAAGAGGTGGTCTTACCAGAGCCCAGGGGTGGGGACAGGCCTGCCATCAGGTGGAAATTGGAGCCATGGGGCAGGTGTTTCTGATGGGAGAGGGAGCCAGTTAGGAGAAGCGTCTGGTGCCCTAGACACCTCCTGGGAGACAGAAGGAAGAGGAGAGAGCTTCTGACTTCTCCCTTTTGCCCACCCTCCGGTTTCCTACTAATGCTTCCCATTGGGTCAACCCAGCCAGAAGCCAGCTGATAGAGGAACCTGGGAGCAGCTCCTCCAAGGTCTCCAGTCTTAGAGAACAGAGCAGGGGAGGGCCGAGGACAATCTGTAGTCTCCGTGTGTGTGTTTTAAATAACATGAGGCTTTGTGTCCCCAGCACAGTTACAGAGGGCAAGAACCACCCATGTCTATGTTTCCCCTGCCCCCTGCCCCAGTCTTCCCTTCCCTAGCACCACCCACCTCCACCCCAGTGCCTGGGTCAGAGCATAACTGGAGTGAGGGTCAGTGGTATTGATGGGGTATAGACCTCTTAGAAAGGAAGCCGAGGAGTGGAGTTGACTATTCATGGTGGTGATGGTTTGAATGGAGTTATGTTTTTTGTCATGAATTACTGTTTTTTAATTTTACTTAAATTTAAAAAATTTTGCCACAATTTAAAAAAGCACAGCATACATTTTAACCAAGTTCAGGGTCATTAAGTACATTTGCTTTGTTGTGCAGCCAATCTCCAGAACTCTTTTCGTCTTGCAAAACCCACGCTCCCTGTCCCCAGCCCCTGGCCACCACCATACTCATCTGTTGCCATGAGTCTGACTGTTCTAGAAAGTTCTGAACCGGATGATTTCTGAAGTGACTGCCATTCTGGAGATTCTGTGATTCGATCTTAAAAAAATCTGTGTAGTAGAATGTGCTTGCAATTTAGAACAAAACAAAGGAGAGCATCTGGGTAGGATTGCTGTGGCTGGCCTGTTTCCCTTCTGACATATGGAAGGGACAGAAGTTCAGGAAAGCCTGTGCTAGGGGCTGGGTCATTGCTGAGATCCCACCCCTAGAGAAGAGATGACAGGATGGGGGCTATGAGGAATTTGGCTGAGAGTATTTGGAGTGAAAAGTCAAAGGCAAGGCTGTGTCCCCAGACACTGGTCTTTCTGATCCACAGCAGGGTTCGGACACAGGCAGGCCTGCCCCTCAGAGGCCCCATCATGTCTGAAGAGCCTGGGACTGTTTGAGTTCTGCTGGTCTAGCCCTATCACTGCACAGGCGGGAAACTGAGGCCGACCTGAGGGGTCCCAGTCCCCTGATGGCAGAGGTAGGACCAGAAGCAAGCATGTAGCAGCTGAAGGAAGACAGGCCAGCCTGCTGTGGAGGACAGTTTGCTATCATAGAAACTCTGGGTAACCTCTCTCTGCTAGTCTGGACTGACGCTTTCAGACACCTTGTTCATTTTGACCTATTTATTGGGAATTTACAATCAGATGGACCTGGAACCCATAGACCTTGCTGAGAAACAGGGTGAAATAAGTCACACGGGTTGGTAAGTAGTTGGCATGTAAGTAGAATATACTGGCTTAAAGTGGATCAGAGCCAGACTGCTCTGCCTGGGGTAAAACCCGGCTCCATTGCTCACTAGCCCTCTGACCTTGAGTAGGTCCCATCATCTCACTGAGCTACTTTCCTCATCTGTACAATGGGGATTCTAACGACCCCAACCACCTGCTACTTAACGTTGTTCTGAGGACTAGATGAGATTGTGCACAACGCCTGGCCCATGACGAGTGCCCATTGTAAGTATTAAGTAGGATGATTATGCATTAAGAAGGACTTATTATTTTATATTGTGAAGTTGCAATAATTTGCCTCATTTAATGTATCACCATCAGCTGGTTTCCTTGTGGGAAATACATATTAAAATGCAAACTTACGCCACGTACCATCTCTTCCCCCCTCCATAACTTTCTGAGGTCCTAAGGGGTTTTAAACAATTACCAGGCATCTGGAGGGCCAAGTAAGGCTTGGTAATATTAATATTTATAATAATAATAGTTAATAAGAATATTAACTATTAGATAACATTTAAGGAACTTTTTAAAAAAGATTATATTTATTCATTTGACAGACAGAGATCACAAGTAGGCAGAGAGGCAGGCAGAGAGAGAGAGAGGAGGAAGCAGGCTCCCCGCTGAGCAGAGAGCCCGATGCGGGGCTCGATCCCAGGACCCTGAGATCATGACCTGAGCCAAAGGCAGAGGCTTTAACCCACTAAGCCACCCTGGCGCCCCAATTGCCAGACATTTATTAAGTGCCTCTTACATGCTTGGCTCTGTGTTGAGAATCGATCCATGAAGTAAGAGTAAGGGAAGACTTGTTTCTTGACTTAAAGGAACTTGAACTTCCTGGGGCACCAAATGGTAGTGAGAGTATGTGAAACTGTTCTGCCCTGAGGGGTGTACATGTTAGCAGTTCAGGGTGGGTGGTGCTGGGGGCCCAAATCCTTCCATCACTTTTAAAAAAATAATCTGATTTTCAGATTTACAAAAAAAACTGCAAAGACAGTATGAGAGAGTTCCCGCAGACCCCACATAGTTTTCCTATTGGTGTGTCTTGTATTACTGAGGTGTGTTTGTCCTGAGCAATGAATCAGTGTTGATACCCAGACTTTGTTCAGAGTTCCTTATTTTTTTGCTTAATGTCCTTGTTCTCATCCAGGATCCCACTGAGGATACCCCATCCCATTTAGTCATTGGGTTTCCTCAGCAGCCCTTGGTTGTGACAATTTTTCAGACTTCAGTTGTTTTTGGTAACTTTGGCAGTATTAAGGGGTACCATTCAGGTGTTTCAGACATTGTCCTTTGGGGGAGAAACTAGGGAAAGATGCCCTCTCTGATGGGCTGAAGTCAAAACATGAATGAAGGAGAGAGACAGTTTTGCCTTCTCTGCAGGGTAGTCAGAAGGTTGCAAAGGCCAGAGGAGGAAATGGATTGGATGGGGTGGGGTGGGGGGGCTGAAGAATCAGGGAAGCCTTATGCGGGGGTTGGGCTGTGGGTTGGGCAGAGTTAAGGCGGTGGAAGGAAGCACTAAAAGGACCATACCAGCATTTCCCCAAGGACAGAGCCTGTTTTCCTACATGATTTTAGCAACCATGTCCTTGCGCCTGCGATGGCATTGGGCTGCCTCATACTGAACTTGGCAGAAATGTTTGTGTCTCCAGGGTGGTTGGAAGAGGAGGTTGCTGGCTGGGCTCAGTGTAGGCTGCACCAAGCCTGGTGTGACCTGTTGAGGGCTCAGAGGGAGCTCAGGGGGACAGGCTGCCCAGTGCCTGGTAAAGATTCAGGGTAAACTTGAAGGGACCAGGAGGCCAGAGAAATCCCCCCAGAGTAAGGTCATCCTGTCCATACATCCATGTGTCCATGCATCCATCCAGCCGGCCAGCCAGCCAGCAAGGCATCATTCCAAACATTCACCCATCCTCCAGCCATCCATTATCCATTCCCCCCGCCAGCCACCCATCATTCCATCCATCTGTCTGTCTGTCCGTCCATCCATCCGTCATCCCCTGTATGTGTAGGCAATGGCAGACCACGTTCTCAGTACACATTGAGTCAGTCCTCCCTTGGCCAAGCCAGTGGACTGACTGTTCTGACCACAGGCCCCTCCCACCTCCATGATCGGGCGGTTAAACACCTCTTGCTTGATTCTGCAGCCTGTGCGTTCCCCTACCAGATCCCAGAGGGGATCAACAGTAAGCATAAAGGCAGCTTCGCCCTCTGGACTCTGTCCCTGTAATTAAGGAAATTCATATTCTGAAAAGAATATGAAACGATTTGATGGCACAACAGAGGTTTGTGCACAGTAAGCTGTAGTCGCAGAACCTAGGAGGTAGAGGGTAGACAGCTGAGCTCTCCACGCAGGGGTGAGCGGTGAAAGAGTCGCGAGAGGGAGGGAAATAATGTTCTGCTGTGGCTGTGAATATCCGCATTTTACAGATGAGGCAGTGGAGGCACAGTGGGAGGAGAACAACAGGCCTCATGCCACAAGGGCTGGTTTGGGGCCCAGGGACTCAGCCCGCAGGGCTCCTGTTGGGTCCGCCACTCCGGCTCCCGGGCCACGCCCCCTGGCGATTCCCTCCCTCTCCGCCCCCCTCGGAGGCCCACGACCACGCACCAGATGCTTAGTAAGTGTTCGTTCCGCTGTGGACTAAGATGCCATTTCCGAGTTGTTTGTGATCCCACCCGACCGATCTTTGATATCCATTTCCTAACACCCACCCTTTTGCAGCAAAGAGGAAATGAGGTGGGGTGGGAATATCGGGGCTATCGTTATTTCGGTGGCTCTCTGAGAGAAAGCAGGGTCCTTTAAGTGCAAGATAGTCATCCTGCCCGCAGCCGAGCCCCCTGTGGAAACTGTGAGAGCTCCTCTGGGATGTCTGCTGTGACCCGGGTGCCCTGGTTTCTAGGTAAACTGAGTCTCCCAGAGGTGGTGGCCTGAGTCCAGATTTGCTCTTCTTCTGGCCCCTCCTGGCCCAGTCCCTGCCCACTGGGGTGTAAGTGTCCCTACCAAGTGATGCTTCCCTGGGGTCAGGGGCCCTCGGAAACCACTCTGAGCCTTCTCTGGCCTCCATGGCCAGCCCCATCTGACCCCGGAAGGGAGTGAATGTCTCTGCTACACGCGTGACATAAAATAATGTTGGTTGTCTTAGCGAGAAGAGACAAATAAATCACTGGGAAGAGTTTTTTACAGGTCAGCAGGTTTGGGACTCAGATACATGAATATGGAAAGTTCCTTTTCCTTCTGAGCGGGGGCTGGGGGTAGGTGGGCACTGGGCTTGGGCTTCCCTGTCCAAGGGGCAGGATGGACCTGCAGCCCCCGTGGGAGCCCTGAAGCCCGCGTCAGCATGACCACAGGGAATGGAGGAGTGATAAAAAAAGAGTGAAAGTTTTGGGGTCGGAGGCCCCCAGCACTTTCCCTGCAGGCCATTTGGAAACTGTGTGGAGAGGCTGAGGGTCAGGCCCCAAGTATCCCAGTGTCAAAGCTGGGCTCGGCCATAGGGGAGCTGTACGAGGTCGGGCAGAGTGCCACGTGTGACAGTGTGTGCCTCCATGGATTGGTCAGGGACTGTGACAGCACAGGGCAAGCATGGTGCTTGCTTAAACCGGTGCCTGCCCTGGGAGCGCCGGCAGTAAGGAACGCACCCATTGTTGTTAACAAATGCAACCTGGTTTCCCCCTTCGCTATGGCTCCCGGTACTGGGTTCCCCTGTTAACTCCCACTTTGCCTCTCCAAGGTCCCCCGCCCAAAGATGTCTGTGCCTGCAGGAGCTGGGAGGGCAGAAATCCAAGCCTCCCGCTCTGGAATGGACAACAGGTGAGCCCTCCCTCAGGCCCATGCAGGTGGTCTCAGGATGAGACCCCCGACTGTGGGGTCATTCAGACGGAGGGGCCGGGTAGGGGGTGGAGGAAGAAAGCGAAGAAATACGAGTGCGGAATCATTCTATTAGCAAGCCAACAGCTTCGTCTGCCATCTTGTTGAAGAAATGTATCAGTTTCTGGGCTCTCTGAAAGGAGGGAGACTCACAGTTGTGGCCACAGGGATGACGGTGTCCATTCGCCAGGCATTGCACAAGCACCTTATCTTGGTGCCTGTCCCCACAGTTCCATAGGGTCAGCACTTGTGTCGTTCCTGTCTCCCCAGTGGGTGGGGAACTGAAGCACAGAGAGGTTAATTGAGCATCTTGCTGGATTCTTATCACTCTCTTCTGGAGAGTCAGAATTTGGACCCAGGCAGCCGGACCCTTTACAACATATCCCACTGCTTTGCTCTCAGGATGCTTACCGATGCCCTGGTTTTTAAGGAAGGGAAATCACAGTTCAGAGAGGCAAAGACACCTTCCCTAGGACACAGAGCAGCATCAGGACCCTGGTTGCCCAGTTCTAGCTTGGCCTGGTTCTGTTTCAGAATCAGAATGGTCTCCTGGGGTCCACCAGCCCCCAAGCGAGAGGGAGTGCAGGGCTGTCCTCAGGCAGGGTCTGCAGGGACGGGCCAACCCTAGCGGCCAAGCTTGCTGCGGCTGACGATGGAGGGGCTGAGATGAGGGTCCCGGCACCAAGTCTGGGCGTCCTGCCAGAGCCGCCGACACCCAGTTGCATTTTGTCATCTGCTTGCTCCGCCTGATTTAATACAACCTTAAATAATACGGGGCAGGGGGGCAGGGGGGGATGAGGAAGGAACAGCCCAACCAAGAGTCGGTGTAACAACCTTATCAAGCCTGGTGTTTTCCCTTTGCTGTCTGAGAAGCAATTTCTCCTCTGATGTAAACATTTTTTTTTTTTTTTTATGATGATTCTGGGCTGAGCAGCACCGGGGCTGCTGCTCGGTGCTTTCCTCCTGCTCCCTCTGGTCCTCAGATGCAGGCAGAATGGGGCCTGTAACCATGGCAATTCTCTAATGTTCTCTCTCCATAAACCATAAACATAGGGGGAGTCTCCATTATGGCTTCTTCAAGGAGAAAACAAAGCTTTCCCCTGACTGGGGCAGGGCAGGGTGGCCGGGAGAGGGGCGGAGAGGAGATGACGAGAGGTTTTCAATTTTTTTTTTTCTTGTCATAGAGATGAATTGCCTCAAAATTAGCTCAGTCCAAACCACAGTTTCAGTAATTAAACAAGAACAGCCAGGGCCAGGCACAAAACTTGGGCTCCTTAAATATTCTTTGAAGGGATGAAGGGACGGAGGGAGAGAGGAGGTGGGGGGGAGAGGGATTTGGGAACAGTGAGGAAGGATGTTGGACATAAGGAAGGGGTATAAAGTGCTGCCAACATGTCTAACAGACTTCTTGGAAGATGTAGATGATGTATAGATGGTCCTACCTGCAGCCTGGGGGGATGTCTTGCCTTCCTTGTATTCCTATGCTGGGCACATGGTCTCGGGGGGTGGGGTCAGCATCAATAAGTATTTGTTGAAGAAATGAGGGAAGGAGGGATCAAGATTTTAACTCCTTGGGGGGCAGTCCTAATTGTACGGAGGTTGTAAATAGAATGAAAGCTATGAAATCTTGCTCTAAAAGCTAAGAATTCCTGCTCACTGAAAATGTATGTCTCCTATGTCATTCAGGGTGTTTACAGACTCATCCCTGGCCATCTCTGGACCCAAACAGGGAGAATTCCTGGCTATATTAACCTCCAGGTGCCCTTGAGCATTTGTTAGGTTCGATCATCCGTGAGAGAAGCGTCTACTGGGCTGCCTTGGTTTCCTCAATGTGACTGAGAATAAGTGGGTCTGAAGAGGCAATTTTACTTTCAGGTGTTTTTTAGAGATTTTATTTATTTGAGGGAGAGAGAGCATGTGCATGCATGAGAGAGAGCAAACACTGGCAAAGGGGAGAGGGAGAAGTAAGTTCCCCCCAGAGTAGGAAGCTAGACACAGGCTTCCATCACAGGTCGCTGGGATCAGTACCTGGGCCTAAGGCAGATTCTTAACCAACTGAGCCACCCAGGTCTCCTGCTTTTAATTGCTAAGTTCCGGGAAGATCAACAGGGTTTGCCATAATGCTTTGGATCCTAGGGACCTCAAGAGAAATTCTACTCCAGACACCTGTGCTCAGGGAGAGAATTCCTCTTCCAGG
Source organism: Mustela erminea (assembly GCF_009829155.1). NCBI lineage: Eukaryota > Metazoa > Chordata > Mammalia > Carnivora > Mustelidae > Mustela > Mustela erminea. Next base: position 67,842,593 of record NC_045627.1, read on the forward strand.
AAGTCTCAGAATGTGGACCTTGAGCTGAAGTTCGTTGGCATTTCTCTTGTTCTTAAAGCTGCCACATTCATCCTCTCCCTGCTTTGTGTGGTTGGGTACCACAAACTTGTCCTGCTGATTCCTCTCAATCACAAGCCATGCACCTGTCTGCCTCTGTGCTGAAGGGAAGACTGGCTCTTGTTCATCCTGGTGTCCTCAGGGCTTCGTGGCATGGGATCCTGATTAGATGACCCACGAATCCTCTACAGCACTCTCCTGCTGGCAATCTAGAACCCTCCATGTCTTTGGGATCCACTATTATGAAAGCAATTTACAATCCAAAAGAATACAATGTTAGACATCATGGCTCATCTTGAATTTCTTCCCCTTGGCTTGAGAACTAAGGGTTCTTTCCTTTTTTACCCAACAAAAGCATTCTTGTACCTAAAGTGTTCCCTCCCCTGCAAAGTATTCCAGGATGTGTTACTTCCTCCCCTGTTCCCCAGCTCTTTGCTTCATATTCAAATGTCACCTTTTTATGGACTCACTTGTTTCCTTTATTGTCAATTCCTGGAGGGTGGAGACTGGATCCAATTCAACTTGGTATCCCATCGTGCTTTGCATGTAGCAGAAACTCAGCAAATGGGGGACCTGGTGAACAGCAGGAAAGCAGTCAGTTCCTTAGGACAAGGGGTGGGCTTCCCCCTCTCCAGGTCCATGCCCTGTACTGTGTCACTTCGCCGTTCCTTCCACCAAGCTGGATCACCTGTCCCTGCCCTTCCATGTTAGGCTTTGCAAGTAGGATGTAGTGGGATGTGAGCGGACCAGATGTGCAGAGGCTTGGGATGTGCTCCTGCACTTGGTCTGACCTCTTGTGCCTCGACCGTCACCTGATCCGACTGGGTGCCACGATGAGGATGGGAAAAGCATGGAACCGAGCTGCCCAGCCCACCTGCAAACCTGTGAGTGAAAGATCTGCGTCGTTTCTGCCACCGGGATCCAGAGGATGTTCGTTATGCAGCAACAGCTTTTTAGTACAATTGCTAACCTAAAATACGGGCTGAGAAACATGGACGGCTTTGAGGCATTCGTTCTTTTTAAGGGATGGCATGGACTTTTTAGGGGGAAAAAAAAAAGGAACATCAAGTAGCAACATGAAGACCTGGTTGGTTACGCCCCCAGGGGAAGACTTGCTGGGTGGAGGAGGAGGGGTAAGATTTCCCGCAAACATCTTCCTTTCTAAGCCAAGCACATTGCTCTTAAAACCTGAACGATGACAGCTTTTATGGGTGAAAAAAAAAAAAAAAAAAAAAGAAACCAGGCTTCTTTGAAAAGCGGCCCATTTCCCCCACCATTACAAAAGGTGTTGTTTACTGTTGCAGATGTCGGTGAGTGACTCTGCAGCTGAAGTGATGTCCACGTGTGTGCACGAGGGCGTGGGTTTCAGACAGTCTGACTTCGATGCCTTTTAGAAAATTGGGCTGCTCCATCATTCTGTCACGGGGTTCCCTGGCTGGCTCGTTGCATTACCAGCGACATTAGAGATGGGCCATGAGAGGTGAGGGAGCCTAATCTGGTTTATACCCTTGCCTGTGGCTTGGGGGTTTTCACACGATGCGCTGTCTTCAAAACCTGCAGGTGCCGGAGCGTGGCTATGGCCCAACTTCCCAGCCCCTTCTAACTCACAGCAAGTCTCCAAGGAACTGGATCACGGTGCTGGAGAAAGCGATGGGGGCCCAAAAGTCATCCTGCAGAACTTTGTGGTGACCCACAGCTGGGACAGTGGTTTTCACTTAATAAACCTTGGCTGATCATTTACTATGTGGCAAGCACTGCTGGGCACCAAAATAACCCCTTGCTCCCTGCTCTCTTGGAGAACGTGATCCAGTGGGAAGACAGACATTGATAAATATTCATACAAATAGATGTAAATTTGTAAATGTGACAGGTGCTACACATGGGAGCTACTCAGGCTATGAGAACTAATAATAGAAGGATTTGACTTTGGAACATCAGAGATGGGAGACGATTTCTGAAGCAGCTTAAAAGTCTGTCTTAGCAGGGTCCTAGCTACTCCATATGAAGCCATTGTGCAAATTAGGAACAGACTTCCTGGCTCCCAGAAGCCCTTGCGTGTGAACGACCCACAGGAGTGTGCACCGTCGTCCCGCAGCTCAGCCCCATCCCCCATTCGACCTCAATCCACAGCTATGCTCCCACAGCCCTGAGATGCGGGTCTGGACCTGCCTCCCTGCCTCGTGTAGCCAGGGCATCCCGAGCCCCATGTGTTAGACCCAAGGGCGGAGTTCTGTTCCATGTGCAGGGGATAAAAGGTAATATTGTAAGAGCGTCACCTTCTCTGGTACAGAACTAGAAGCTTTTCCATTCTGATTATCATAGAGCTGACACTCTGATGAGCGGAAAACGTACTTTCGGTGGTCTGATCTGGGCTCTTTCTCATTTCTCTTCTTCCTGCCCTGTCCAAATGGATGCTGGGAAGTATGGGGGGCCTCTCTCAAAAGATCAGGCTACAATTTTCAGACCTTCATGGTTTCCATGATGTGACTAGCCCACCGGATCACAGCTCATCTTGCTGGCACTCGAGGAGGCGGAAGGCAGAGACTAGTAGAGTTCCTAGGTTCTGGAGCCAGTAGACATCCTGACTTGGCCTCCCCTTAGCTCTTCCTACCACGGCATTCTGCGTCCTTGCCAAGCCCTCCATCTGCCCCCAGCCCAGCTGGTCTATTTCCAGCCTTTGCAGCCTTTCACCTCTGCCTCAGTGGGCCCCACAGAAGGCCAAATAATTCTTGACTTAGAGCCTGTGCCACATGCAAACTGAGAGGCTTGGGAGGCAGCTCCCAGCGGGTTTTCTCAGCTCAGAGAGAGCGCGCCTGCGTTCCACGGGGTTCCCTGCACAGCGCTCTCTTGCCTGCACCCCCCACACAAACCCATTGGCTCCACAGCATCGCTGTCAAAGTCCTAACATGGGGTGTGTCCAGCTTGCAGTGGCCTGGGGACCCGGCTTCCTGCTTCTAATCTCCTCCCTTCCGACCCAGCCTTCCACACTGCGGTCACTTTCCTGATCATAAAACAAAGCTCTGGTTCTAATATCTCCTGTTCAAAAACTTTCAGCAGCTCTTCACTGCCTCTTAATTAAGCCCAAACTTTTCAACACGTGGCTGACAAGGTCTTCGCTCCTGGCCCCAGCTCACCTCACTGACTTTGCCTCTCATTCCACTGCCCCTGCATTCTTGGTGCTGGACCCTGGAGCTCCCGTGGGTCCCAGACACACCAGCAGCTTTCATACTGCTGGGCCTTTGCTCTCCCCGTGTCTCTCGGCTGGGATTCCCTTTCTTCATGCTGCCTGGAGACATACTTCATTCCTTTCACTCCTTGATTCAGATGCTCTCTTTACTAGGAAGCCTTCCTTCACCGCTTCCCTCTGCCATGGGAATTAGTATGTTGCTTCTGTGTGCGATAGCCCGTGTCCGTTCATTTCTTTTCCTGACTGTTTTTCTTTCTAGGTTGAAAACCTTGATTCCTCGAGTTCTGGGAAAGGCTCTTGGTCCTCTTTGGGACATTTGTCCCAAATGTCTTTGGTCCTCTTTGGGACATTTGGTCCCAAATGTCTTTGGTCCACCAAAGACATTTCAGAATGTCTTTGGTGGTTGGTAGTGTCTCTCTACAGTGGGGCCTCCATGAATGGTCATTGCTGTCAAATCCATAGGCCAGAGAAGGTGTTGTTCTTGCCCTGGAGGTACTGATTTTCTGGATGAGGAACCATCACGGGAACATGAAATGTCATGAAAACAACGCCGACCAATGAGTCAGCAATGGCGGGAAAGTCAAAGCGTGTAGCCGCTATGGAAAAGTCGGGCAATTCCTCAAAAAATTAAACAGAATTATCATATGGCCCCACAATCCCACTTCTGGGCACATGTCTAAAAAAATGGAAAACAGAGCCCTGAAATGCATTCTGTACCCTTGTTCCTAGCACCATCATTCACAATACCCAAAAGGTGGAAGCAACCTAGGTGTCTGTCTGTGGAGGAATGCAAAGCTGAAGTGTGAGGGAGGAGATTAGATTATACGTATAGTGAAATATTATACGTATAGTGAAATATTATACGTATAGTGAAATATTATACGTATAGTGAAATCTAGTCCATCTTAAAAAAAAAAAAAAAAAAAAGGAAATTCTGGTATGTGTAACAAGCTACATGCATCTTGAAAAATTTATGCTAGGCGAAATAAGCCAGCCACAAAAGGATAAATGTTGATGATTCTACTTCTACCAGGTACCTGGAGTTGTCCAAATAATAGACACAGGAAGTGGGGTGGTGGTTGCCAGAGTCTGGAGGAGGACAAGTGGGGGAGGGGCAGACTGGTGGGAGGACAAGTGGGGGAGGGGCAGACTGGAAGGAGGACAAGTGGGGGAGGGGCAGACTGGAGGAGTTGTCCAAATAATAGACACAGGAAGTGGGGTGGTGGTTGCCAGAGTCTGGAGGAGGACAAGTAGGGGAGGGGCAGACTAGAGGGAGGACAAGTGGGGGAGGGGCAGACTGGAGGGAGTGCTAATGTTTAATGTTTAATGGGGGCAGAATTTTAAAATACTTGGAAAGGGATAGTACTCAAGATAGTTACACAACAATGTAAATATACCTTATGCCTCTGAACTGTACCCTTAAAAATGATCCATTTGGTAGATTTTATGTTATGCATATTTCACCACAATAAAAAAAGGAAACACAACCACAAAAAGAATCAGCAAGTACAAATAATTGTATACGGATTGGCTGCAGACTCAATTGTCTTTGATTGCAAGTGCTGAGGTGGGTTTCAACGGCAAAGGGTAGGGGTTCCAGCAGAAATGTTATGAGCTATTTGGATCCTGCCTAAGGGGGGAGTAGGTGAGGGGTCTTCTGGAGTCAAGCCTGCCTTGGTGGTAGGTTGCCTATCTGACTCCCAGGGATCAACTACTAAGGACCATGCAGCTCAAGTCTTCTCTTTTCCAGGTGCATCTGGCAAACGGGAGAGATGAGCAGGGGATAGACAGGCAAGAGAAGAATGAGGTGGCAGGGGCTCTGGTCCTCTCCTGCCAGCGTATCTTAGTACCAGGCAGCAAATGGGAAGAAGAGAAGGAGAGGAAGGCTTACTGGAAGTTTCCCAACACTCTTCTGCTACATTTCCTGTGGTCAGAACCCAGCTGTCTAAGGAGTCTTTACTCCTGGGTATAGGGGACAGTGTATGGGCATAAATGTCAGGCTTCTGTGTCTAAGGAAGAAGGGGGGACAGATACAGGTGGTCTGCTGGCTGGCTTTGCCAAGGGCTGCGAAAGACCCTTTGGGATGGGGGTGGACAGGGTCAACTGAGTCTTTTTACTTCTCCCACGATCAGGTATCTCGGCTTTGGTCTTCTTTGGCTGACTTGGCCCCTTCCCTGTGCTAAGTGTAGAGGAGGGCACCTTGTGCCTGGTATCAAGGGAGGTGGTAAAGAACCAGAACAGAACCAAGCACAGACATCTTAGATCAGGCACCTGAAAGTGCTGTTTCAAACTTGCTCCGCCCACCTGTCCTCTTAGTTGTGTTGGGATATAGGTTGCTATATTGATAAGATAAGGGAGAGGATTGTGGGTGCTGAGATTGCTTTCACCTACACATAAAACTTTGTAAAAATTTCCTCCAAGGAGCTGGATCTGGCATAAGGCAAAGCCTCTCTCTAGATGCCAGAGAGCGTCCCCACGTTTCTGTCTACCAAACAGGTCTCGCAAGAAACCAGTGTGTAAACTGGGGAGTCTGGCAACATTCCAGGAGGGATAATAATTCTGTGCAAATCCTAAAGCTCTGGGATGAGCTGAGAAAGCTCTCCTGCCTTGGACTTGGGAGTGAGGGCAAGAAGAGCAGTGACCAGGAGTGCAACCGGGGAAATGGCCCCATCTCCTGGGTGAAAATGGACAGTGGTGGCATGGAGCCAAGGCTCTGGCATTTCCCAGGGTTGGGTCCTTCCTCGATCACTTTTTTATCCTATGACCTTGGAATAATTTCTTTCATTTTCTGAACCTCTGCTTCCTTACCTGTATGGCATGGATAATACCAGCTCCTGAGGGAATTGCATGAGGGAATGCACACAGCATGCTTAACCCAGTGTCAGGTGCCTGGTGTGGGGTCTATTGGTGGTTGTCTTAACTGGCATTTCCAGGTGATGAGAGCCTGTATACTTCAGTGTGTAGAGAGTTACAATCTTTTTTTTTTTTTTTTTTTTTAAATCAAGAAGTGCTCCAGGAGCGAGGAAAGGATTAGAGTGGAGGAGGGGTGCTGTGGCAAGCAGGTAAGGAGCCCCAGCTTCTTTGCTCCTGAATTATTCATGAAAACAGGCTTTGAATAATTGGAGGCCATTTTTCATTATCATTATTACCCAGAGAAATGATTCGGTAGCTAAATTTTGAGGCCAGGAAGTACACTTGATTCCGTTTAGATTGCTTTCTTAAAAACTGCTTAGGGATAGCCCCAAACCAGCACCTCAGTTTGGGATGTGTGAATGCAAGGGCAAATAATCCCACCTTGTCAATTACTTCCAAAAATGTAAGTGGTTGTGGGGGGATGGGAGAGGACTGAGGGGGATGGGGGAGGAAGAATGGCTGTGGGGCTCTCGAAGGACCTTGGGCCTGATGGACGTGGGGCAAGCCTGGGCAGAGGAGTAGTTCTCTGTGTCTGTACCCAGAAGGGCTCTAAGGAGGCTGTCTGGCATCTGTCACCATCCCCACTCCCATGTTTTGTCCCCATCAAGGGATAGAGTATTAAAAAATGCCTCCCCTCCACCGCTGGGTCACCTGGGGCAAGCCCTGTTCCTGTCTCCGTGCCTCCGTTTCTCTTTCCGAGAAATCAGACTGAGAATGTATGTTTTGCAGAATTGTTATGAAGGATGAAAAAGATGATGGACATGATTTGCCCGGGACTGTGCGTGACCTAAAGGAGACTTTTAAAAACTGTTGGAAAGGGGCATCTGGGTGGCTCAGTGGGTAAAAGCCTCTGCCTTCGGCTCAGGTCATGATCTCAGGGTCCTGGGATCAAGCCCCGCATCGGGCTCTCTGCTCAGCAGGAAGTCTGCTTCTTCCTCTCTCTCTGCCTGCCTCTCTGCCTACTTGTGATCTCTGTCTGTCAAATAAATGAATAAAATCTTAAAAAACAAAAACAAAAACTGTTGGAATTCCTCTGCCTCTCGCTCTATATCCCACCTTTAGAGATCTAGTCCTACGGGAGAAGCGTTGCCCCCTTTCAAAATGTAAAGACGAATGCTCCCGTAAGGTAAGAGCTTATGCCTTTAATCATAATAAAGCAGTTATCTCTGGGCCTGGAGGGAGGCCACTCGTTCTTCTTGTGTTGTGGGTGAGCAGTAGAGGAGGTGAGGGTTGGGAGGTACGGGGTGTTGAGGAGAGGGGGAGAAGGCCACTTCAAATGGAGGCAGGGACAAGCCTGCAGTTGGATGTTTTGGGCAAAGGCCAGTCTGAAGATGTTCACACATACGCACGCCCCCCCCCCCCCCCCCAGGACCCACGCACATGCTCAGGCACGCGCATGCCCACACACCCACACACACACGTAGTTGCCGAGTCTGGGTGTTTTATGAAGACTTCTTGGACCGCCCACCTCCACCCCCCTGCTCCAGCCCAGCTGACGCAGTTCAAGGCGGACACGTTCATATCTGACAGATGAGATGTGAACAGAGGTGTCCTGTGCTGGTTTCTGGGACCTGCCTAAGACAGCGGGCATCTGCCCTTGGTGGTCATTCAATCACTGTCTGGGAGATCTGTTAGGATTACTTCCGTCTAATGAGTTAGTAGCTCTCAGAGAAAGGAATACCTACCTCTTCTCTGTCATGCCCCTATCTCCCACCCAGGGTCAGGCCCAGGGATCTGCGTGTCCTCCGTCTGTAATACTCCACAGGCTGTCGATTGCCTGACTGATGGAAGCAGATGCTGCCCACGGACTGGTTTTGAACCTGGTTGAGCATTAATCCTGGGGACCCTCTGAGTGAAGAGAACCCAGCCCAGAGTAGAACAATTGGATCCGGTTTGACAAAAAAAAAAAAAAAAAAAAAGTAAGCAGGGGCCCACCCTCGCCCCACTCTCAGAGAGAGCCCTCTGCGGATCCTCTCCATTCCATTCCCTGTGATGACTTCATCTCTAGGTTCTCCAGCCCTGCTCCCCTTCTCTGCCAAGGAAGAAGGTGAAGAAGCTGCCGTGTACTGAGTAGCGCGGGTGTTGTCCCCTGGTCATTCCCAGAGGTCTGCAGAAAGACAAAGCCTTAACCCAGCAGGATAGACCCTGGGGTACCACTCAGCACCTAGAGGTCCTCTCCAGAGCCCCTGCTCTAGAAAACCATGCAGGGGCTGTATCTTCACACTAAAGCAAGGCCTTCGGGGGCTGTGGGTTGTGCGTGTCTGGATGCTTTTGCTCGAGGCAGAGGTTGTTGTACTTTCCCTTCCCTCTGTCAGGCAACCGAGATGTCAGATGTCACACCCAGACAGCCCCGAGTCTGAATCCCAGCTCTGTTGCTTCCGAGATTGTCACACAACCCCTGTGGGGGTGCCTTTTGTCCATTTGTGAAACCAGGGTGCCAGGAGAGGCTTCTTCCTGGATGATCCTTCTTGCCAAGTGAATCCTTTCCTCTGCCACTGTCTCGGACTAGCCTAGCCTCTTTGTGGCTGCCCGTGCATGGCCAGAGAGGACGTGTGGCAAGTGTAAGTGCATGGTCTGTTTAAACTTCTTATGACTTATGGCAGAGGTGACAAGTTGTCCTCAAATACGTATTTTTTTCCTGTCTTCTGTAGAACATCTGATTTTCCTCTGGGCATGTGGCCAACCCTTAAAGATCATATTTCCTAGCCTCCTTTGTGGATAGGTGTGACCGACCATATGACAAAGTTCTGGTCAATGAGCTGTGAGTATAAATGTCATTTGTCAGTCTAGGAGCACCTTCATTAAAGAAGTGGGCACATGCTCATTGCCCCTTCTTTATTTTTTCTCTTTCTTGTTGCCTGGAAGACATAGATGTGATGGCTGGAGCTCTAGCTGCTATGTTGGACCATGAGGACGAAGCCATACTCTAGGGAGATAGAGCAATTAGATGGCAGGAGCTTTAGTGTGTGAGGGGTTTATGGAGCAGAACCACTGTACCACCCTTAGATGACTTACCTCTAAACTTTTATGTAAAGGAGAAATAAACTCTTATTTAAGCCATCTCATCTAATCTTAGCCTCATAGCTGAACCTAGTGAGGACCAATCCATTAAGAACCTCAACACATTCTTACCCTTAGCTACATATTTTAATTGCCTGGAGGACAGTTAAAAAAAAAAAAAAAGTAGTCCCATCCAAGACCAAAAGACCTAGAACTTCTGGGGGTCGAGTCTGGGCGGTAGTACATTTTTAAAGCCAAGGATGAAAAATCGCTTCTCTCCATCAACTAATGCGTTTGTTTCATATCTCTGCTCCCAGCTCCCCAGAGGGAGGGGAGGGACCCTTTGAAGGAGCTACCTAATATGTGCTGGTATTAGAAGGGTTCTGAGGATGGCAAGTCTTATTTCTGTTTACCACTGAGAAGCTAAGAGGAAAGTGTTCTGTGGTCAAATAGGCCTAGTTACACGTTAGCCTATTAAAGGCTCTGAGAAGTACTAATGCAAAGAAACAGAATTAACTTTGTTAAATCCTTTGTTTTCCAAACCTATTTCCCAAAGTTCACCCTCCCTTTTTCTTTTCTTTCTTGCATAGTCCATATTAAAATTTTGCAGAAGGATTTTCATATGTTGGTTTGGGCAAAAGCCAGAGATTGGCCAAAGCAAAGCTTTGCTTTGGGGGTACTTCTGGGATTTTCATAGTTGGGATTTTCCTAAGACTCCTCCATTAGAATTTCTGGTTATAGATTTAAAAAGATACGTCTTGGTTCTAGGAAGGAAAAGGAAAGAACCTCTACCTCAGGGATAGAGTAGGAGAAGCTGTCTTAGAGGGTTTCCAGGTGTCCAAAGCCTGCTCTTGCATTGCAAGGGGAGGCTTAGGGCAGGGTGTCTGAAGCTGTGTGGGTGGAGGGTATCCACAGGTAGGTGGTGGGAGCCCATAAATCCTGTGAAATTTGCTTGTTGGCTCACCATCTAAAGGAGAGTAGAACACTCCAGAGGGTCTAACACTCAAGGAACCACGGACTCTGACAAAGCCAAGCTTCAGAGAAATTCAGAAGGCTGAGCTGATTAAATTCAGCACAAATAATCCACATGCTGCTCTGAGGTTGTGCCGGGGAAGGTGAGTGGGTCCAACGAGGGGACAGGCCCCTGTCCTTGGTTTTGACGGGGCCACTTTTGATTCTGGGAGTTCCCCATGTGGGGGTGGGGGAGACAAACCCTGGGCGTCTCCAGCGGTGGCGGAGCCAGGATGGTGGAGGACTGAAGAGCAGCTCGCAAACCAGGGAAGCTTTGTCCCCAAGACAGCCTCCATCATTCCCATCCTTATTTGGAACTGTGCTCTCCCTCACTCTGGACTTGCTTTGATTCCCAGAAAAGAATTCTTCCAACAAATCTCATCTGTGTTTGCTGAATGACAGAACTTAAAGAGGTTTCCAGAAGTGGAATTGGAGCAGGTAGGCACTCATGTGGCCCCAATGGCCAGATGGGCTATAAGGTGGGTTTTTTTGAGGTTTGATTCTGGTGTAGAGAAGGGGCTATATAGGTCAGGGGACAGGAGGGAAATGGAAAGTCAGGGCAACGGCTGATGTCTCCCAGCTGGGCCAGTTTTATGAATGGGTATGTCCATGGAGAAGGTTCCGTACACAGGAAACTGGGCTTTGAGGCATTTTTGAAGGGCCCTGCCAACCTTTCTTCTACTTGCACGATAAGGCACAGACCCTCTGTCTGACTAGCAACCCCCCACGTTGTCTGGTAGCTGTGTCCCCTCCTGTCTCATCGTGCTCCCTCTGCCCCTGGTGTTCTCTGATTCAGCCACGGTGGTCTTCCTTCAGGTCCTGCAAGACCCCTTGCTTCCTCCTGCCTCAGTGCTATGGCACAGGCTGGAATATTTTCTTCTGCCCCTTCTTCTGGTTGACTCTTACTCATTCTGTCACTCTTGGCCCAGGTTACCTCCTTCCCAAAGCCTTTCTCAGGCTCCTGCATTGCTCGGTTCCAGGGGGAGGCATTGTGTGAGTGGTCTTTTACATGAGAGGCAACCCCTGGGGTACAATCCCATAGGAAAGGCTCTGAATAAGGGCCCCTGAGCTGTGTCCCGCTGCTTGCTTGCCCTTCCCAGAGAGGCCTCTTATGGCCTCTGTCATAGTTATAATTTTATAGGTCTTTGAGTTAATCATTAAGGTCCATCTTCTCTGCTACACTGAGGCACCAGGAGGCTGGGACTATGCCTATCTCGCCGTGGCACCTAGTCCAGGGTCTGGAGCAGAGTACTGCTGACAGTATATGAGCGAAATAACTGAATGATGAGAAGGGTTGCAGTGCTCTGTGCAGTGTGGATCCAGAAAAGCAGCCTCTGCCGGCCTCCCCAGAGGCTTATCTCTGCTCTCCTTCTATGAGGAAGGCCTCAGATGCGCCTAGACCGTGCATATGTATGAGAGGGGATGTCGCGGGAGGAGTGTGTGACTGTGTGTAAAGAAGAGTCGATGGGAAAAGAATATTAATATTATTTAATTGTATTAATATTAATTAATCCAAGCAGAAAAGCCCATCCTATGCAATTTTTCTCCTTTTTTGCTCGTTCATTCATTTATCAACTACTAAGGGCATATTGTGTGCCAAAAAATATGCTGGACAATTAGAGGGATCCCAGTAGGAACAAGACATTGTCCTGTCCTGAAAAAACTCACTCACAGCACAGTTAGAGAAATAGAATATTTATAGTAACACCGCCCCCCCCAACAGTGATAACACACCTGCTGGTTTTTAAGCAGTCACTCTATGCCAGATATCGTCATATATACTTTAAGATACTGGCCCATTCATTTTTTTCAGCAACCCTCTGAGGTAGGAATACTATTCCTATAGATTAGAAAATTCAGGCACAGAGAGGTTGAGTCATTTTCTCAGGGCCACACAGCATACTTTTATTCTAAACTCCATGCCATGCTATTGGAATACAAAGCAGAAAACGGGAGGAGGGGTGTCCACAAATGCACCAACAGTGCCGCAGGAGTTCAGAGGAAGGGCTCCCACATGAGCTTGGGTACCTGGGGAGGCTTTGTGGGAGAGTGATGTTGGAGTTTGCAAGTTAGGGATAAGCTGGGGAGCTGGTGCTTCTCGGTGAGGGATGGTTGGGGGAGGAGTCAGGGAGTGCAAAGACCTAGGGATGAGGAAGGGCATCTGGGGAAACAGAGGGCAGTTCAGTGTGGCTGGAAGTAAGTCTCTATGAGAAGGAGGGACAGGAAGCCTGAAGAAGAAGGTCCAGCATGGGTAGGATCTTGGGTACCACTGAAGCCTCATCATGGGCCATGAGTAGGGGACAGACAGAAAGACTGTGAGGACAATAAGGACCGGGTCTGCCCTGTGCCTATGGTTGCTGTGGTGTGAGGGGTGGAGAGGGGGCTCTCACTCAGTGTACGAGGGCTCTGTGAGTCCCAGGTAAAGCTGCTCACTGCGGGAGGGGGCAACACTGACCTCAGTGATGCTCCTAGGTTGCCCCCAGGAAGTCCCGGACAAGGTTCTCCATTGCTCAGGGGCCCCACCCAGCCAGCCAGCAAAGGTCACTCATCACATTGAGCCATCCCTGGAACCTCCTGGACCAATTGCTGGCAGAGTGGGCAAATCCCTGTAAGGATCCTTGAGTAACCATCCTTTCCCTCCACACACACAGAATTTAGCCCTGCCAAATGATTTCCTTGCTTTGACCAAGAGTTTCCAGCATGCACCAATTAGAGAGAGCTCTAGGTGGGGGGCAGAGGGAAAGAGGAGATTGTGAACATATCCGCTGTGCGAGCGCCTGCGGGAGAGGTCTGGGGAAGGAGGCTCGGTGGGGGCTGCCGAGAGCAGCAGAGAGAACATATGAATTCTGTCATTGTAAGTGAAGATTAAACAGTGAAGAGAATGGGGCTTCGCTGGCAGCCACCGGATTAACAGCTTGTAGATTTCAATAGTCAGTTTAAAGCTGAGTTTATCACGCATGCCGCGAAACCTGGCTCTTTAAGATGAGCTATGCCGTTGTCGCTGGAAGTGGTGAAAGTCAGAGGGAGGGCGATTTGCAGCCTCAAGAGTCTGCCCCTCCGAGAGGAATCACGAATCACGCATGGCTCCCGCAGCAGCAGCCAGGGAGGAGAGATCCTGCCGATTTCCTAAAACTGTGAATTCGAGTTGCTACGCCCCAAGGAAAGGCAGATGCTGTTTTCAGGGTAGTGAGTGAGAGGACCTGGCTCAAGAAGTAACAGGAGAAGGGAGTTGAGGGAAATTGGAAGAGGAGATGAACCATGAGAGACTATGGACTCTGAAAAACAATCTGAGGGTTTTGAAGGGGCAGGGGGTGGGAGGTTGGGGGAGCCAGGTGGTGGCTATTATGGAGGGCACGGATTGCATGGAGCACTGGGTGTGGTGCAAAAATAATGAATTCTGTTACGCTGAAAAGAAATTAATAATAATAATAAAAAAAAGTAACAGCAGTGCCCCAGGGCCAACAGAACAAAGCTCTAAATCCTTGACCCACAAGCCTGAACCTTCCCCCACCTCCTCAGGGGCCTCCTGAGCCCGTTTAGGGTCCTGCTTCACAGGCCTGTCCTCGCAGGACACACCCACCCCACCCTCCCCTGCAGTGTAGTCTTCCTGCCTAAAAGGCTTGTGCTTGTTTTCACCGTCCAAACTCTTCCCACCCACCAATGCCACGTGGAACACATAGTCTTCTTGTTAGAGACTTCTGACGCCCTGCTCCTCCCTAGGTGGGAAGGCATCCTCTGTTGCTGCAGGAACATCTCCCTCGTGTCATAACATGTGGATGGTTGTAACAAGACTTCTACTAGTTTGTAAGCTCCAGAAGGCATCCAGCCTTCTCCATGTGTCCATAGTGTGTAGACCAGTTGGCGAGTACCTTTCCTGTGGCCACCACCTCACATGTTGTCTGTCCGTTCTTGGCTTTCCCATCGCATTCTTTGACCCACAGTAGGCAAGTCACTGATCACCAATGCACTGTGAACTTTCATATCTCTGGGCCACTCACTCATTCATACATTCCATGTTCCTTTTTTGGAGTGCCTACTGTATGCCAGACTCTTCTACTTCCAAGACTCAGGGGTGAGCACATGACAGACCTGGCCAATTGGAACATTCTACTGTCCTTGTCACAGAGATTGGTGACATACAGATGGGCAAGCGACACACGTCACACCACTGAAACTCAAATCTAACACTGGTGAGGGCACTCTTGGGAAAACAGCTCGTACTTTCCTCTGGAGTTGTTTAGTAACAGGTACCAACCTGAAGCTTCTGGGGGCTGCCCATGAACCATAACAATCAAGTTCCACAAGGAAAGCAGATCTGAAAGGCAGAGAGCTGGAGCTTCCTGGTGATGTCCATTGAGTACCTAGATCCAGCTATGCCTGAAATACCCCCAGAATTTTCAGTTTGATGAGCCAGTCAGTCCTGTCTCAGCCAGTTTAATATGGAGGCAGGCAACTAGTTGTTCTCATTAAAATAAAGGTAACACGTTGGCCTTCATGGTTGTGAAAAGCAGTCCTTTATTCTCCTGGTTGTTCTGAGCCTGGTCTAGGTCATCCTTTGTTTTCTTGCTGCCAGGAGAGCACTGGGTGCTGGTGGAGGGGTTGTTTGGTTGTGTATCACCGTCTGAGTCTGGCCTTCAGGATTCACTTGGTTGGAGCCTCCTGCTTCTTCTAGAAGAAGAGGGGGCATGGGCCCCCTCTCACATCTCCTGGAGAGCATGGGATTAGTAGCACACATGAGATGCGAGATGGGCTCTGGACGGTGGAAGGAAGCTGATTCAGAGGCCATAGCTCACTCTGGCTCATCTTGATTAGTAACTAGGTGTTAGTATCCCATAGGATTTGAACGTGAACGGTTTGGGGTTACTTTTTGTATTGGGTGTATATTTTCGTCATTACTGCTATTGTTCTTACACTGGTTTTACTCGAGCTGCTGTTCCTCTTCTGCCTCCTGAGATCCTGAGGTCCCATCATTGCCCCAGGGACTGAGAATGTTCCCGCACATTTAACGAAGTCTGCAACGGGTGTATTTTTAGTTGGCTTGTTTGCATCTGTTCTCTCCCTGTTCCCGGCCTGATTGACACCTGCTGGGTGAGAGGCACGGGAGCAGAACTTTGCTCTGGGAGCGATTTGGCTACAGTGGCTGGCTTCACAGCACCCCTGTTTCTAGCCTGTGAGGGGGCATGGAGATTTCCATCTCTAAAGCTTGCCTGTTCTTTTGTTCAGATGGACTGCCAGGAAGTAAACTGGGCTTATTTACCATTTCTCCATGGCTGGTGGATGAGATAAATGAGAGGCATCATGGTTCGGAACCGCCACCCCGCCACCCCTCCACCCCCCCCCCAGGTTCAGGACAGTCTGCTGGAGAGAAGAGTTTCCAAGGTGGGTGTGTCTCTGGCGCAGAGAAGTTTCTCACAGCAGAGACCAGGTTTGCAGAAAGCCCTTGCTCTGTGTTGGAGCCCCCACAGCCCTTTGCTGGTGGCAGAGAGCTGGGGAGCTTCTCAGAGTCCAGGCAGGAAGCGGATGGCACATCTACAAGAGGGGGATGGAAGAGAGGATAGTGAAGGGGCGGCTGGCCATGGCTCAGGTTAAAGGAACCAGCAAGGGATAGAAAGCCCCTTGGGGTTAAGAACAGTGAGAAACAATTTGCACACCTGTCCCCCACCCAACATGAGGCCCAAACCACACCGAGGGCAAGTAACAGCTGCAAAAGGAGCTGGCGTTTTCAGTAGAGTAATACAGCTGTTGTCAAGCCCGGGCTGGGCTGCTCTGTCCTCTTGCTCTCGGGTCTCCTGTTGGCTGAGCCCAACCCATCCAATGCATGGATGGCCGCCTCTGGGGGCCCTGAGCAAACTGGAGGGGAGGGAGAGCATTCCTGGGAAGAAAAACAGCTCTCGAGTGCCATCTCCCATTTCATACAGGGCTCTTGGGATTCAAGAATCAGATCTGCTCATGGTGCCCCCAGGGAGAAGCGAGGGTTGGGATGGAAGCTCAAAGGTAGCAGTGCAGGGGGCCATGGAGTTCAGAAGAAGATCTGGGGAGACCGTGTGTGGATGTTGCATGAGATGGTAGGGGGAGTGCATGATCTGCCCGGCCCCTCCGTACCCCGGCCTTGGCCATCAGCCTCACAGGAAAGAGGCAATGTTCTGTGGGTTAGTGCAAAGTCTGACGTAGCTGGGCTTCGTACTGTTTGTACCGCTTACAGACTCCCCTGCAGAGCAGAAAGTAATGAATGCTCATTTCAACACACTAAGCAGCACAGAGCCCTGCAAAGGGAAAGGCTGACTCCTTCCTCCATCGCCCCCTGACCCAGAAAACAAACGTTAATGGTTTGGTGTCTATCCTCTTCTCTGCACTCACACACATTTAAATGTTAACAAAATACCCGGGCCAGTATTTTTCTTCAAACATGGGGTCACACAGTGTACATAATCTCACAATCAATTTTTTCCCATTAAAACTAAAATGGGTCTCTTTCCAGATAAATCGATATATATAGCCCCAACTCATCTTTTTAAATTGCTTCCTAATATTTCATAATACCCATATATAAAGATTTTGCTAGAAAATTGCACTTCTCTTTCAATTAGCCAACATAGAGTTCTTGGTGACCTAATGGGTCAAATCGCCATAAATACCACTCGTTTTTAGTCTTTGTGTACTCCTAGTCTAGTCCAGGCTCTAAGGGTAGGTGTGGGATGGAACTCTCAGTTCAAAGGAGCCTGTGCATGGCACACAGTGGCCCAAGCTGAGGCTGCTTTAGGGGAAGTTGCGTGGGCTGAGAGGTCCTGGAAGGCCCCATGCAGAGAGAAAGGAGGGTGATTGGGTTGGACCTCGGAAGGAGGGAGAGTCGCCATTGCTATTTTAAGCAAGTGTAACAGCAGGGATTAGCCACCAACAACGCATTAGGGGGCGGAGGGTCTGCTGGGTCTGTGCTGAGCTGAGCAGCAAACATTTGTTAGTGACGTTGTTTGGATGCAAAGAGAGAAGAGCTAATATCGGTCCAAGTTCCTGAAATCAGTGGTTTTTTTCCAAGTAGATTAATTATCCCTCTTGCCCATCGCCCTTTTCACATTCTCGATTCGTGTAAAAACTCTGTTTTCATTGAAAGCTCATATGTCAACTCGAGTCTCGTCTCTGTCCAAATGATCACAGATTTGAAATCGGGCATGTTCCTGTTAATGAGGTTTGACATGAGGCCCATTAACCAGCGAATACCACTGGCCCCCCTGGGCTGTGGCTCATCCCATGGGCATCTTAGCACCAGCTGCCATCAGGTCCCTGTGTAGCAGAAAGAGCCTTCGCCGTCTGGGTGGTGTGGGAGAGCGGCGACCATGATCCCTCCTTTCCACATAGTGGGTACACCTGTCTTTGGCCTGGCCTCCCTCTGGCTGTCCCCTTGCCTTGGCCTTCACCCCTCTGCTGCCCCCTCACAGCATCCTGGAGGGTAATTCCCTCTGCTTCTAAGCCACCAGTCATTCTCTTGGACTGGCCATTTGCACCCTCTTCCTGAGCACTCTCTTGTCTAC
Source organism: Mustela erminea (assembly GCF_009829155.1). Lineage (NCBI taxonomy): Eukaryota > Metazoa > Chordata > Mammalia > Carnivora > Mustelidae > Mustela > Mustela erminea. The sequence goes on from NC_045627.1 coordinate 67,860,287, forward strand.
ACTTCCTTTAGGTTTCTGACCAGCTCACAGAAACCTTGCCTCTTAGAGTCCTTATCGAAGGGTAGAGCACTTTGACCCAGCCCCAGTGTATTTCTCAAGGTCTCTGCCCTGGGGACACCCACTTTCTCTCCACGCCCCGTCCCCCATCTCTGAACTCCTGGAACACTCCAGAATTCCTCACCTCCTTACCTCTCTGTTGCTGTAACTCTTGACTCTTCCAAGGTTTGTGGGCATAAAAATTCACCACCCATCTCCAGCGCAAAGTTGCACTTTATGACTCTTCATTCAGAAGCCTGAGGACTCATTACAAGCTCTGATGAGGAATGAAAGAGAAACGGAACTTGATGCAATCCCCTTTAAATGGGAAAAACTCCCAGTTATGAACCATGCGGGGGAGGCAGACTCTCGCCTTAAAGAGGTGGCACCAGGAATTGCTTTTCCTCTCACGGCACACTCCGAGCTGCTGAAATATCTCCCCTCATTATTGGGAACCTATATAAAAGTCGGTAAACTTTTATTGCAGACATATTATAGCTTTACTTCAAAACACTGCCTACCCCCCTGCACTTGGCAGCACTGAAGGATGGATTTCATAGGCAATTTGCAGCTCCCATCCAGGCCCCCTGTGAGCAAGGAACGGGCTGGGGAATCACTCTGGGAGCCCCTCAGACAGCCTCATCCGGTCCAGGCTCACTCACCCCAGAGTTTGCACCTGACCGAGCCAAGCCTCTTCCAGGGCCCTGTGTGAAGGTCATGGGACCACTTGCGTGGAAGGAAGAAAGAGCATCTTCAGGGTGAGAGAATGGTTCCTAGCGGTTCTCAATTTGGGTAGCTGCAAGCAGAAGATTCTAGAAAGAGTTGGAGACTAGCTAGAGTGGTCCCAGTCGAAATGGAGATTGTCCAGAGGAGAGGGGCCGCTCTCTGGATTCGACTCTCGCAGGAACAAAGCCCCAGCCCTGCGAAGTGACTCAGGTCTTAGAATACGATGGCAGTCGGGGAGCTGGGGTGGGGAGCCCAAGCTCTGGCACTCAGCTCTTCTCTATTTTCATCTCGATTTCCCTACTCATTGGCTTCATGTCCTCAGGCAAAGACTCCATTTCTCTGCTCATGTTTTAGAGTAATATTCTGCTGGAGGGAGAGGTGGGGAGTAATAAGAACAGTAACATAGGTGGGTCTCCCAGTGCTGGTCCGAGCATGAAGTGAATGCCCACTGGGGCCAGGCCTTCTTGTACTGGACTCACGCTGCTTCCAAGGCAGTCATGGTTTGCTGCCTCATTTGGTTCTCAGTGGTCTACTCTTGTTCATGATTATTGGAAATACTTCTACTGGGTGAAGCCCTAGGTCTCTTGCAAAGCCAACTCTAAGACACTACATGTCCATGGTTCTCTTTTCCATATATGTTTCTAAATCATTAAAATAAAATTTTTTTTTTGCCTTCTCTTGGTCTTTTCTGTATTCTCCACTCATCGGCTTGGACTACCTGGGCTGTCCCAAATGGATATCTGGCATAAAGGCCAGAGTGGAGGTTCAGGATAATGAAAGGTTGAACCAAACCAAATGAAAGGTTTGGTTCTTATATACAACCAAATGGGGTCGTGTATTGGGTGTATAATAGTGAAACTTTGTCTAGTCCTACCTAAAATGATTTGCAACTGACCTGGGGTCAGATCAGGGGTCAGTAAACAACAGCCCATGGGACAAATCCATTCTACTGTCTGTTTTTGTAAATAAATGTTATTGGAATACAACCATGCTCACTTATTTACAGATTGACTATGGATGATTTTATGTTATAACGACAGCACTGAGCCTGCAGAGTCTAAAATATTTACTTATGGAAGAATGTTGCCAACCTCTACTCTAGATCATCTGCTGGTATGTTTCAAGGTTCCTGCCTCAACTCCAAAGGGATACTGAGGAATTACCTCCATGCAATCCATTAGGCAAGCTTCCCAGCAGAACCAGTCATTTCCTGGGAAAACACATCTTACATGCAATACACGTATGTGGCCTGGGTGCCACACCGCATGTATGTCTCATGTGTATTTTAGGCAATTTGGACCTATTCTGACAAATTCTTTAAATCTCAAGATTCATTTCAGGGGTAAGGCCAATCCTGGAAGACCCCACCAGCTGAAGAAAGACCCAGAAAGCAGTTAGCTCAGCTGCCAGCTGTCCTTGATGGTGATCTCAAGCCCTGATTGAGTCTAATACCTTAATGAGTAGCATCTTATGTTTGTTAGACATTTAATTGTCTTCAAAGGACTCTAAAATGTGTTTTCACTCGATTCTGCTATCGTTTCTGGGAGATAGAGAAAACAGAATTTTGTGTATGCTAATGGTAGGTCCTGGAAGAGTTCAGACTCTTTCTACACCGTGCCTTAGCTATATTTTCACAATTACAGCTTGATTTTCAACCTCTCATTAAGCCTTATTCTGCCTTGCCTGCAGATCTTGACGGGCTTTGCTGGAATGACAAGATCTTTTGCTTTTATTTCAGTATTCATCTTGCCCAGACCTACACTTGACTCCTTGAGCTCCTTAAGTCCTGGGCCAGGCCCTTCCATGACCTCCTTCCCTGTCTGCCCTCTGCTCAAGAATTTGCCTTCTTGTGCTTCCTGCTCAAGTTCCTGCCATTTGCTCAGTGTTAGACAACTTGCTCCCTATTAATACATTCTCTGGACACAAATTATAGCCTTTAGGCAGTTGGTAAGTGTTCATCTTCTTTCATAAAAGGTAGTCCTGAGGTTAAGGATATTTACTTTTAAAGAGAAATGATGTGGTCTTTAAGATCCTATGAAACTCCAGCTCCTGACTTCCCATTTTGGAAGATACTTCAGGGTCTTTGCACTAAGGTTGATAGGTCACTTTCTGCTACTTTCACCCTCCGACCAAAGCCATGGCTTCATTCCCAGGATGCTTGGAAATGACTGATTTGTAGCATGTTCCATTCTGCTGCATACAAGTACCCTGATGTGGACCAAGATAGCATATGATGATATGTCTTCCTGTATTAGGAGCAACTGCAGCTTGGTGGTGGGGGTCTAGCGACCTTGTGGACCTCTAGGATTATGCCAACTAATAGTCATGCAGCATGATCAGTTGGGGTAGACATGGAAAAGAGACAGGAAAACAAATAATCAGATACAGTAACCAGAGTTTTCCTTGAGTTATAGAAGTCAGTGCATCATTTGTGGTCACACACCCCAAGCTCTTCAAGGTAACATCTTCTGATTCATCCTGCACCAACAGATCCCTAAGGGTTTGGAGGCACTCGGGAGACCCTTCAGGAGAGAAGGGGACGATGGGACTGGTTTTATCTATGTGATTTATTTTGAGGAAAATATTTTGCTCCCTAAAAAGATTTGAAAGTCACTGCAGCAAAACACGCTGACTCTTGGTTTCGGAGATTAAAAACCCTTAAAGGAAAACTGAAAAGTCATTAAACAATTGGCTACCATTTACTGAATGTCTATTGTGTTCCAGGTACTTGACACTCGGTGGCTCATTGAAGCTTAATAATATTCCCTTGAGGCAAATATTATGATCTTATTTTAAGTGGGGAGACTGAGTACTGTACAATTTAGGACTCTTGTCTAAGATACACAGCTAGTAAGGGGGAGGAATTGGATCGCAGACTGAGGTCTTTCTGATTTTAAGCTGCACTCTTCCTCATGACCCTCAGACTTCACGTCATCTAGTCTCTTCCACAGCCAGCTCCCCGGTGAGAGTCCAGCCTGCCCATGCACCTCATGTTCCTCTAGTCTGGGGAAGACGCCTCCTTTTGTTTCTTCAGTAGCATTTGCAAATTGGACTGCAGCCATTCCTTCTGGCTCACTCTCTTGGCTCTTACCCTCTCCATCCTCATCTCCCTCCTGAGTGCAAGCCTCTCCTGTTCTGTAGAAAGGATAGTGAGCAGCACACAGAAGTGACACATTCACCAAGAATGTAGCTGGTACTAATAGAGGATATGAATGAGACAATATTTTGAGATAAGAATCTATTGTTTTTCTTTCAACATCACTGATTTTTTCCCTCGAACAGTCTTGCATTTCCGTAGACTGTGGAGAGGGAGTGAGTCTGTAAGCATGGGGAGAGAGAGAGGCTTCTGGGTGCTATTTGCAGATAGGCTGATGGCCTAGAGATCTGTCTCCTCCCCTATATGTCATCTCTTCTTTTCTGAAGTTAGGTGTGACTATACTGAGGCTCTTCCCTAAGAACTGCTAGCCCTGCTGTGGCTGGAGGTTTCAGATGGTATTGACACTGGAATAGAAGCTCTTCAACCAGGATCATCTCCCAATGGCAAATAAGCTTTTGTTTCTGGGGAAAAGTTGTAGCCATGATAACCTGCCCGTTGTCAGAGGAAGGGACAAAGCCTGCATTAATAGCAGGAAGTACACTGGTAATGGTATCCAGACAGATGGGGAATGCATGCATAACCAACGTTTCATGGCTCCAGAGGCTCAGGGTAAAGTCAAGATGGGGGGAGAAGACCCATTAATGTGCAGGCTCACTGATCCTTCCAGTACCTGTTGTCAGTCGCCACCAGAAATGACCTGTGTGAGGTCCCCCAGTAGTAGAGCTCTCGGCAGGAGAGAGTAAAAGAGATTTGGGGTCTGGTCCTAACTCAGCTGCAGGCTCACTGTGATCTAGGGCAAAGAGAAGTCTTCTTACTAAGACTCAGTGTCTTTTCACTTTGTAAAAAAAGAGAGTTGGGTCAGCAGGTCCTTTCCTGCTCATGCGTTTTCACCACAAAGATGGCATCCATAGCACTCAGGGGCCAGAGCTGCTTCTGCTGTGTCTGGTGTATTTGTGGTGTCTTCTGTGGTTGTCTGGGTTGTGTATGGTGCATGTGTGTCTAGTTATAGGACATAATGAGGGCAGGGAGAAAATGTCAGAACTCTAGGAAGCCAAATGAGTAGGGAGAGATAGGAAATAAAATTTTACCTCTTCTTACTGGACCCCTGAACCACCCTTGAGTGGGGTCCGAGATGCTGTTTAGAGGAAGCCTCCCATTGCCCCAGCCATCCCTCTATCACTTTCTTTCCCCCAACGCTTTCCCCTACACATGTGGTCTGCCCTAGAGAAGGCAGGGCTAATGCCGTTAAGCCTTCCTGCTGTTAGTACCATGTTTCCCTGCACACGGAGGGAACATGTTTTCCTTGGATAGAGGTGAGAAAATGGTGGAGATTTTGGCTGGTTTATGCCTGAAGATTTCTCAAGGAGGGTCAGCTCATGGAACTCACTATGCCGATGGGGACTTTACCCTTAGTGGTAGAGGTGGTAGCTCTAATTGTAGGAGGACTACTTGTTGGTGGGATGACTGAGACAGAGATGCTCCTTTATGCTGTTACCCAAAGGGAAACTCTAAGTTCAGGAATAGGGAGTTAACCAAATCATATATCTGCCTTGAAATTCCTTCTGGAACCTCCTGGTCCTCTGATACTGCAAGAGCAGGGCTGTCCCCAAGTTGGGCATTCAGGTTTCTCCCTTCATTTATTTTAAAAACACCGAACTGCCTGATCTGGGACTGTGCTGGGAATTCCAGTGCTAATAGTCCCTTTTTGCAGAGACATTGCTATCTTTAGGTTCCTTTTTAAAGAGCAAAGTTCTGTGCCTTTAAAAGAATATAGACACGGGGCGCCACGGTCGCTCAGTCATTAAGCATCTGCTGTTTGACTCAGGCCATGATCCCAGGGTCCTAGGATTGAGCCCTGCATCAGGCTCCCTGCTCAGCAGGAAGGCTGCTTCTCCCTCTCCCACTCCCCCTGCTTCTGTTCCCTCTCTCACTTTGTCTCTCTCTCTGTCAAATGAATAAATAAATAAAATCTTAAGAAAAGAAAAAGAATATAGACATCCATAAGTCTGTAACACCTCCATATAAATTAGATTATCAAATACCCTCCTTCCAGTTTCCTGAGAATATACCCCAAAAGGATGAGAGAAGTAAAGAGTAAAATGTCAGAGGGCACTGTTTTCTTTGAAGCATGAGATGCTGCCTTGTGCCAGGTCTGAGGGATGTGCATGGAAGGATCTGGGTGACCCAGGGTAGCATTCATAGAGTGGGCATAGAATGAGATGTGTATCGCTGGGTGGGCTCTGGAAGGTAAGGTGGGCAGGAGTCAAAAGCAGATACTAATTGCTAACATTTGTTGAATATGGAGTATGTTCTAGGAACTCACATATGCATTAGCTCATTTGTCCCTGGAGCACTCTGTGAAATAGGGGTTATTATTATGAGCTTCCTTTTATTGACAAGGATCCCAAGGCACAGAGAAGGTAAATTATTTGCTCAAGGTCACACAAGTAAAATGTGCCAGAGCCAGGATCTGAAATCACAGAGTATCACCCCAGTGCCCATACTCTCTCTCTCTCTCTTTTTGGCAAAGTTCACAATGTAAGGCTGTGAAAGAATAAATGTACAGAAAATATCTATGACCCTTAAGATTCTATTTGAGGTTTTTCTCATCATACAGCAATGATGATTCTTTGCACAGCACATCTCTTTACTCTCTGCAAAGTACTTCCACTCACATTAGTTTTGTGAGATGAGCCGGAGGTGGGGAGGGTCTGCAGACTGACCGGTCAGAGCCTTTGAATACTGCTAAGAGGGAGCATCTTGACTAGGGGAGAACCAACCCTCTAGAGTGACTGTTACCCCATCCTATAAAATTTTAGGCAGGGCTTCCACACCTTCTCTTCAAGCCTTATTCTCTGCTACTCTTCCTGGGATTCATCCGTGAATGTTGGGGCCACAGACCCTGGGGTTCTCTTCAGATTAAAGGGACCCCAACTGGTTAGCAGCCATTAAGACTTGGGTGAATTTTGAGATAATAGGTTAAGTTTTCTTTTTTAAAGTCACGTCCTGTTATTTGTGAGCCCAAGCCTGAATTTCACTGGGTCAGCTTGGGGTGGGGGTGATGAAGAGGGGCGGAAGGGAGCTGGACTCTGTGTTTTCCAGGTCTGGCTTTAGTCCTTCCTTGTTCATTTGGTCACTCATTTATTCATTCAAAACTGTTTGGAGTGGTCATTCTGGCCTGGTCCCTGATGGATATGTACAGGAGACAGGGCAGGGAGAGGAGACCATCCCTGGCCTCAAGGAGATCCTAAGCCTATTGGGGAGAGAAGATACCCACCAGAAACAAAGGGTCTACATCCAGAGCTTAAGGCAGCAGAGGTGGCAGAGGGCTCCCAGAGGTGAGAGGATGAATGCTGCTAGACAGTGGCAGGGACCCTTTCTAAATATTTCCTCTCCATACATCCTTTAGCACCCAACCCAAAGGCTTCCTTCTCTCCAAAGCTTTTAGGCTCTTGTATTTACATGGATCTCCCTCCTTTCTGGGACCAGACAGCATTTCTATCCTTTTACACTACTTGACATTGTTCTTTTCTTGAGGTTTCCTTGTATTTCTGATCTGGACCATGGTAGACCCTGCTGTGATTTCCATCTTCTGTCCCATCTTCTCTCCAATAGGACTTTTCCAAAAGTCATTGTCAAGTAGAATCACCTGGGGAACTTGTTAAACTGTATATTTGGATCTAATAAGTCTTGTGTGGAGCCTGAGATCCTACATTTCTTAACAAGTTCCCAGCTGTTACTGATCCCAATGCTATAAGCACCTCACATTGAGTAGCAAGGTTGTACAGTATTAGACGCAGACCAAACGCTTCCAGCTACCTTGTTGATATACTGACCTGGCTAATGGCCATGTCACTTCCTTTCTCTGGCTCTCTTTTTCTTATAAGCCTGATGAAGAAATTTTTTGAGGCCTGACAAGTGCTCAGTTTCAATACCACCATTTCTCTCTTCTGCTTTCTTGGCTGGCATTGATCCCAGAATATGGTATATTTTCCCAACACATCCTGTTAAACTTTCTCTATACAGTGCCCCAGAGAATGACTTCTGGTCCAACAAAGTTGGCTTGAGGATGAATCCTATTTGCAACCCTGGATAAGATGTGCCTTAAGGTATTTTCTAACAGAATGATTTGGGGTGTGTGGGAAAGCTGTCGTGGGGACCATACACAGATGCCTCAGGAGCCGTTGCCCACTCTAAGAGATGAAGGCATTGCTGCCACTGGAATCTCTCATCCTGCAAAAGCCCCTCAGCACAGGTCTGGGAACTGAGAGGAGGGATGGGAAGACAGAGAACAGGTGCTGGAAGTGCATGATTAAGCTAGTGGTTCTCAACCATGACTGCACATTAGAATCAGCAGAAAGCCTTAACCAATAGTGATGCCTAGGCCGACTCCTAGATACTACATTTAATGGGTCTGGGACATGACCTGGGCAACAACATGGAAAAAAGTCTCCCAGGTGAATCTAATACTCAGTCAGGGCTGAGAACCACTGATTAAGCCCATACGGTGGTGCTCAGCAAGTGGCAAGAGATTGAGATCCGGGCTTAACCTTCAACGATGGGCTTGAGAGAAGGAGAGCTCTCACCTCCTTCCCCCAACTGGCCATTTCCAGGCTGCGCTAAGATAAGCTCTTAGAAGTAGCTCTGTTTCAAGGGCCTTCTGGTTAGAACAGATCCCGTCTCAGAGGCCAAGTCAAAGGTAAAGGATTTGAGAGAAAAGCAGCAACTCCTAGCATTTTTTTTTTTTTTGCTTAGAATGGATCCATCCTTTAGAAAACAAGGTAAGGGAATCCCTTTTGAGACGATTCTCTCTTGGTGGGATGTTGTTGTTATTGGCCCTGTTAAACTAGATTGGCTTTTCTTGTTGTCTAAGTGTGATGAGGGGGCCTCTTCTTCTGGGCTGGGGCTTGGCGCTGGGAGGTAGTTTTTTTCCCATTGCTGTCACTTCCGGTCTGCCCTTCTCTCAATTTCCTCTCTGGCACACATACCCATCTCCTCCACCCCCAGAGCTGCAGAGCTCATCAGCTCTTTGTTCAAGTGCAAGGACTGGATCAGACTGACTATGGTGTAGGGGACTAAGCCCTAATTCCCACTAAGGGTAAGGGACTAAGGTGTAGGGGACTGAGCCTTGCCTATAACCCAGCCCCCTTGTATTTTGAAAAGACGCTGCTTGCTGTCCTAGAATACCTTTAGTTTCTAGAATTCCAGGCAAGAGATGAAGAAAACTGAAGTACTTTCCCCATTACCGTTGGGAGAGATTGGCTGGTTTTTTAGAGGGGAAAGGGATGGTGTTCCATGCTCTTCCATGTCTCCTCTAATGGTGAGAACAAGGCATTGTTTGGAATAAGCCAGATACCTGAAGAAGAGCAGTACCTCTTCCATCTTAAAAAAAAAAAAAAAAAAAGACAAAAGGGCGTCTGCTTTGGGCAGCTTTGGCATCGTTCTAATTATACTGCCCATTTGTAACCAAGACTTTGGCCATCCAAGAAGGCTTGATTGCAACATTCATAATTCATTGGCAGTCAGTCTATTACTGATTCAATGATTTCTCCAGCCAGGGAGAGAATTTTGATCCTTTAAAAACTGATTTTTCACATTAGAATAGCAAAAGCAATTAGCTTTATTTTTAGCTTGGTTAAGCAAGAGCTCTAATGAAGCTGAAAGGAGGTTTATTCCCTTCTTTCTTTCTTCTGTTATTTCCCCTGAGCTACTTTGGGAGAATTCAACACAGAAGTTTGTCCCCTGCTGCTGCTGCCGGGTCTTTGTGGGATGCCTCTGGCTGCTTTAGAAAAAGCTACAGGTGATGAGTTTGTGAAGGTGGAAGGTGGTTTCTAGAACTTTGTATGTAGCCCTGTATCTCCTGAGATCTAGACACTACCTCCACTCGTTGTGAAGGTAGGGGGTGGAAATGTGTGTAGGGGTGAGCTTGGCAGCTTTTGTCCCTAAACCCCACGTCGTATCTGGAGTTTGTGGTATGAACAGCTGAGAATAATAGTACTTGGCATTCAGGGCCCTTGTTCCAACAGTGTGAGCTCAACTTATCACTCCCTGCTTGACTCCCCCAGCTCCCCTGTACTAGAAAAAATGGTTTGCATGTGGACTAAAAGTAGGATCACACACATTTCTAACTCATTTCCTTGACCCCTCTCCCTGCCCAACCCCACACCCTGGAGTTCTCTTTCCTCTGAATTGTGGAGGCCAGCTTCTGCCTATCAGTGTAAATTCGTAGCAAGTGGTGGGCACAGCTGCTGCAGGCCACTAGGTGATCTGGTCAGACTTTTACCCACTCAGACAACTACAGGGTCCAGAGAGGTGGGTTAAAAGAGGAAAGCTGATGGTGGTAAGAAGTGTGGTGACCTGTAGAAGCCGGACTCAGTCTCAAGGGCCCAAACTATTCTTCAAGCCAATCTTACAGAAGACTATTTTCAGGTTGAGCTTCTGCTCTGGTGTAATCAGATTTTCTATTTTTTAAGAGCCGCTGAAAATCCAGATTTTAAAATGTAAGATCTCCTTGTTTTAAAATGTTCAACGAATTCACTTTCCTTTAAAACCCTGTGTGGCCCCCACACCCATATCTGGGGACCACCACTTTGTTTCCTCAGCTTCAGGGTTTTGAGAGCATAACCCACAGATCCCAGGTCAGAATCTCTGTTTTAAAGCATCGTGGAGGGGCACCTGGGTGGCTCAATCGTTAAGCATCTGCTTTCAGCTCAGGTCATGATCCTAGGGTCCTGGGATCGAGCACCGAGTCGGGTTCCCTGCTCAACAGGAGGCTTGCTCTCCCACTCTACCTGCTTATGTTCCTTCTCTTGCTGTCTCTTTCTCTCTGTCAAATAAATAAATAAATGAAATCTTAAAAAAAAAAAAAAAAGGCATCTTTGAGCTCCTGCTGTCTCTGGTATCCTGATAGATGGGACAGAAGACCCAGCCCTACACACACCAAGCTCCGAGCTGTAGGGGCTCCACGGTCACACGGGGACCTGAGGGCAGAACCAGCGCTTACTGGTGACCTTCAGGCCAGAATCCCCTCTGCTGGCACCACCCACACCCATGGTGATGTTGTCTGATGTGTCGTATCAATTTCTGTTGCATCCTTCCTGTCGTCCGGCTTCAGTGAAAAATGAGAAAAACACTCCCCTCGAATGGATTAGACAAAGAAAAGAAAAGAAGACTTGAATCCTGTTGGCTTCTGTATAATTTTTTGTGGGACGAGAGCAACTGAAACTTAGCACTGAAGGGGCACCACGGAGTGGGCTAGAGACTGGGGAAAAGCCACAGGACAGAGTGAGTCCCCCAGACCTAGTTCTGGTTGCTGGTTCGATCACAGGACTCCCAGCCCTGAGCACGCAATAGAGAATTGATAAGTTGAATTAGAGAGCAGGCAACCCCAGGGAGACCCAAAATGGAGAGGCGAAACAAAGCTTCAAACTAAACTAGTCACACTGTTTCCTCTCAATCTGGGGATTTTATTTCCCATGAGTCTAGTCTGCTCTTGCATGTCACGACATTATTTTCTCTTGGTGGGCAACATTCCGATGTGACCAACTCGCATCTCAAACTGATATGGAATAATACACCATTATTCAAATTGATATTGCCCGGAACACCTGAGTCGGGGCCAGGGAAGGGAGGCAGTAATGGCAGAAAACAGGCAAAAATCCACGGTTGATAACATTCCTTCTGAGTCTTCCCCTCTTTTCCCTCTTTGTAGTTTACCCTCCCCCCGGCCTCTAAGCTAGTCCCAGGACAAATGAAGCACTGCTGTGTGTCTCCCCATCTCGAGGCCCTGAAAAATTGCCTGCCATTCTCCGGGAGAGAGTATACAAATTGGACTGCAGTGGAGGCCAGCTCAGGGTGTTGGATGAGCCTCTGACAGAGGACATGAATCTGGGCCCCGGGTCCCCGTGAAGGATGGCAGGGCTGACAAACCTGCGTCAAACATGCCTCCGTTCTGGGGGAGCCATCACTCACCCCTCGGAGCTCCAGTGGCACATGCTAACGAGGGCTCCGCTCAGGTACTATCCCTGCCTGAAAGCTGGGGTGGGGAGGGAGCTCGGCATCCGGGCAGACCCTAGAAAGGGCAGCCTGTGGTGGAACTGGGAAGGGGACAGCATCTGGCGCTACCCACTTGTAAGGGACCATCTCTGCCTCTGCTTCAGCTTCTCATTTATCCTTCCTTGGCATGGACCCCTCTCGAATGACTAACGGATGCTCTTCAGGACTCTATCCGTTACTCATTCCTCTCGGTGGCTTTGTTGTTCTCCCGGGGATCCTGGGCACAGAACAAATACTTCACCTCAGGAACAAGTGGCCCATGGTCACATGGGTGCTCTTGAGAGCCCTTGAGGAAACAGAGGTTCCCTTTTTACCAACAGGTGGCCCTGTCAGCCGAGGTGTAACTGAACCCACGCGGTGACCGTGGTGATGACGGAGGATGACATGATGATGGCAAGTGAACATCTCTTACATGCCTGCCACGTGCCAGGTGCTGTTAAGACTTTCACATCCACAGACGCACTCACTCCTCCTGCCGTCTCCATGGTGGGCACTATAATTACTCGGAAACAAAGAAACCAGGGCTCAGAGAGTTTAAAAAAAACTCACCCATGTAGCTAAGAAGCATCGCTGGAAGATGCTCCAGAAATCCTGCCTTTCCATCATAAAAATGTGGAGGCTTTGTCTGTCCGAATGCCACTTCCTTTGTGAGGCGTTCCCCAAATCCCATCCGCTCCCCCCCGGTGACGTGGCATGTAAGGGTGTGGGACGTAAGACCTGAGTTTGCGCTGTCTTTGACGAGTCGAAGCTGTGTGGTCCGAGGCCAGTGGTTTAACTTCTCTGTCTCCCACCTGATGACAATGGGACAAGCTGACCTGGCGGTTGTGAGGGTTAGATAGGAGGATGCAGGCAGAGCCCCTGCGGGGTTCCAGCACCTACAGCCCCGCTCCCCCCATGTGTCTTCCCACACTGCATGCATTTGTCTTCCTCATATGACTGAGTATCTGGGGGGGCAAATTCCATGTGTTACTCCTCTCTGGAAGTATTTCCTGTGGAACTTTGGATAAAGCCAGTCGATCAGGTGACTAGAATTGGGATAACAGCAGCTAATGCTTATTGCTGTAGACCTCCCGCTGTGCTGGGCTGAGTCCTTCCAGCCACCCAGCTGCGCAGGTATCCTCAGGCTTGTTTTGCAGGTGAGGGGATTGTCTGTGGGTCAGTTAAGTCATTTCCTTGGGATCCCACTCTCGGGAAGGGGAGGAGTCAGAGGTGGACTCAGGGGGTATGGGTCCCAAGTTGGTGCTTGTAATCACTATCCCAGAGGGTAAGCTGCTTCCTCCCCATCAGGCAGATGATGTAGCCGTGGAGCCGGAGCTGGGGCCGAGCTCTGGGGACTGCCAGTCCCGTGCTCCTCACGGGAGGTGTGCCCTGTCATATGACGCTGTGATTAATTGGGAGAGAAGCTGTAGGAGGTTGACATTTCCCAGCCTCATCTGTGTTTCCTGCCCACACACCGGGCCCTGAATGTCAAAGCCCCCCACGCTGCTTTGCTGGAGGGGAGGAGGGAAGCCCACTCACTATTATTAAGCAATTAAAAATATGGGCTAAGCAGACTGGGACAACCCCCCTTCCCTGGTATGTCGGGCAGCAAGGTAGCTGGCTGTATCTTGCTCACGCTGAGAGACATTGCAGCGACTGAATAGAAAGTGGCTCCTCTCAGCATTCAGGGGAGGCGGCTCTGAGCAGCTCACTCATCACCTTTCCAGGTCTGTGACCCAAACAGCCTGGATGTGTTGAGGAGTGGGGACTAACGGGTGTACCCAGTGACCTCTGAAATCCGTGGTTATATCATTATTTGCACAAAAGTGAGGCGGAGTCTAAAATCTTTCTCTGGATCTTTGGGTCTGTTCCCCAAATGAATGTGTTCCTCATCCCACTCCCCTGCAATGGTCTAGAACCTCAAAAGTCAAGTTCATGTCAAGTTGGACCCAAATCCTTCCTATGTTTCATTTCCACCTATAAGGATGAGTCTAGGACTTAATCTATTACAAGAAGAAGTAGGGACAGAAGAGGTTGGTGGTATGGTCTGAGTGCTTCAGAATTCATATATTGAAATCCTAATTCCAAGGGGATGATATTAGGAGGGGGGGTCTTTGTGAAGTGATTAGGTCATGAGGGCCTAGCCTCATGAATGGGATTAGTGTCCTTATAAGAAATGCCTGAGAAAGCTCCCACAAGGAGCAAAAGCTTCTAAAAAGTTTTTATTTTGAATTAATTTTACCCTTACAGAAAAAGTTGCAAAATAGTCCAGCTCTTTTCTGAGCGTCCCCTGATGTTAACAACTTCTGTAACCATAGAGCAATGATCAAGATGGGGAAATTAACATTGGGCCAATCTATTAACTGAACTACAGGCTTTGGATGTTCTACTGCTGCTGTCCCTTGTCTACCCCAGGACCCTCTGCAGCATCCCACACTGAGTTTAGTTGCGATTTCTCTTTCATCTTCCGCAGCCTCTAACAATTCCTTAATCTTTCCTTGCCTTTTATGACCTTGACCCTCTCAAAGAGTATAGCACTGAGGGCACAGCTTCACTTCCGTGGAAAAATACCACTTCTGTGGTTATTTTTGCCCCAAACACATAACCTCAGTCCAATCAAGAGAAAACATCAGACAAATCCAAGTTGAGGGGCGTTTAACAAAATAGCTGGTCAACTGATACTTTTTTGAAATAAACTTGAGCCTCTGCTTTCATACTCTGTTGATCTCGAAATAGGTTTGGGGACACTGCTCCCTGGGGTTAGAAAAATAGGACACTCAGTTGGAATTCTAACATGCAACCTTGTGAGGGAGCAGTGGGTCTTCTCTTGGGTGATGGGGATAATCCTTGACAAATGGTTGGAGCCATGGATTCTGGTCTCAGCTCTCTCCTGACAGTCAGATGCCTCCTAGATATCTTTCTGTGAAATGGTGCTACCTCTTCTCCAGCCTCAGAATCCAATATGATCATGCAGAAGGGCTTTTTGATTCTCCAGGGATGATGTGCACGGAGCGCCTTATCATCCCTAAACTTTGCGGGGACCCAGTTAGGTGAGAAGCTGGAAGCTTGAGCTTTGTTGGTCAATCAACTTTCCCACCCTCCTTGTTAGCTGTAATGTTGGGGGGGGGGAACCAGGAAGAAGAGAAGAGGCAATGTACCAGATATATATACCCTCCAACTTTTGCTTGAGGGACGTAAGCTTTATAAGAGATGTAGTATTTCTTTCAATGAATACTTCCAATCATCTACTGTGTGCCAGGCAGGTATGCTAGGTGCTGGTCATATGACCTTGAACGAAACAGCTGAAAATCTCTGCCCTGTGGAGGTAACATGCTAGTGGGGGAGCCAGACAATAAGCAAAATAAATAAGTAAACATTAGAAGGTGATGAAAATCCATCTTTGAATTGATAAAAGTCAAAATGCCTTTGGATAAAATCTATGCTGGGGAGGCTGACAAATTGGAATGGTTATAAAATAACAGATAGCTTCCATTAGGGGTGGGAGAAAGGGTATTGCCAATGTCTCACCCACTTAAGCTTTCTCACTTCAAGTCTCAAATCAAACTCTTACTTTGTGTAATTAGACAATCCATGTAGCAGTGGAAGTGTCATTCCTTTGACCTGGGAAAACGCCTCCTGATCATTCCCTTTTGGCCCCCTGCATCTTGGGAGAGAATATGAAGGATTAAAAGCACCAGGAGGCATTCATCCTTGGAATAGGAACACCAGGATAATAACTGAGAGACGGATTACACACATCATTTGGGGGACATTTGAAAGAGCATGAAGAAAACGGTGGAAAGATGTCCCAGACTGTCAATCTGTTAATATCAGAAACCTGGTGTTTTAGAAGAATGCAGGGTGGCAGTGTTGGGGGCGGGGTGCGTGAGGTGGGTAGGTGGTAGGAATACTCAGGATACTTGTCTGTTTGGCTTGTAGAAACAAGTGAGTACTGCTTTTATCATTGAAAAAAGAAAATCGAAGGAAACATTTTAACGGACAAATAAAAAGGGTGAATGAAAGGTGAGAAAGAGCTTATGAGACTTCTGAGTCTCCAAAGTTTATAGCTTTTCTTCAAATTATTCCTTCATCCAAGCTGAATGTTCATTGTCTTTCTACGCCCGCCTGTGCTAAAGATCAGGGGGATGAGGGCACATAAAGATGAATGGACTTGATTTCTACTTTCGGTAGCTTTATTTTTTAATAAACTGCTTCTTATTGGTTTATCTGATTTATTCCTTCTTTAACCGAGGTGAAATTCACATCATATAAAATTAACCATTTTAAAATGAGTAATTCAGTAGCACTAAGGACATTTACAATATTGTGCAACCACGACCTCGGAAACATTTTCATCATTCCCCAAAGAAGGCAGTTACCTTCCACTTTCTTTTCCTCTCTAGCCCCTCGCAGCCACCAATCTGCCTTCTGTTTCTGTGGATTTACCACCTCTTCTATTTCATATAAATGAAATTGATACAGTCTGATCTTCTGTGTCTGGCTTCTTTCATTTAGCTTATTTTCAAGGTTTATCCTGTGTGTAGCTTGCATCAGTACTCCATTCCTTTATTTGGAATTCCTAATTTTCTTTTATATATATATCCATTCATCGTGGAAGAACATTTGGGGTTCCACCTTTTGGATATTGTGCTGCTATGAACCTGTGTGTCCATATATTTGTTTCAGAACCTGTTTTCAATTATTTCAGGTATGTACCTAGGACGGAATTACTGGTAAATACCGTAGCTATATTTAGTGGTTTGAGGAACCACAGCAGTTGAATATTTTACATACCCACCAGCAGTGTAGAAAGGTTCTAATTTCTCCACATCTTTACCAACACTTGTAATTTTTTTTAAAAATAATCATCCTAAGTGGATACGAAGTACTATTTCATTGTGGTTTTTATTTGTATTTCTAAAAACGTTGCTCATCGTTTGATGTGCTTGTTGGCCATTTGTACATCTTCTTCTGAGAAATGTCTGTTCATGAACTTTGCCCATTTTTAAATCGGGTTTTTCGTCTTTCTGTTCTTGAGCTCTGACTGTTCTTTGTCTGTTCTGGCCCCCAGACCACTACATGATTCGCAAATATTTTCCCCCTACCATGTAGCTGTCTTTATACTATCTTGATGATGTTCTTTGAGGTTCAGAGGTTTTTAGTTTTGACGAAGTCCGGTCTATCTTTTCTTTGGTTGGTTGTGCTCTTGTTGTCATAATTAAGAATCCATTTCTCAATCCAAGGTCATGAAGATTTGCTCCTCTTTCCTTCTAAGATGTTTATGCTTCTGGCTAAGTTCATTTTTCTTCATTTTTTCCCCCTGTTTCCTTAGACCGAATAATTTCATGGGCTTATCTTTAAGTTCACTAATTTTTCCTTTTTCCTGCTGAAATATGCTATTGAAACCCTCTAGTAAGCTTTTTATTTGCTAGAATTTTTCAGCTCCAGAACTTGCTTCGTTCTTTTTGATAACTCCTCTTTATGGATATTCTCTGTTTACTCATGCATTATTCTCCTGGTTTTCTTTAGCTCTTTGAACATATTTAAAACAGTATTTTTAAAGTCTTTTTCCAGTAAATCTGAAGTCTATGTTTCCTCAGGGACAGTGTCTGTTAATGTTGTGTGTGTGTGTGTGTGTGTGTGTGTTTGAGTGTGTAGCATACTTCCTAAATTTTTGTGTGAAAAGTGGACATTAAATATTATAATGTGGTAACTCTGTAAATCATATTCATCTTCAGAGTTTATTTTTATTGCTTGCGGTTAAGACTAGCTATTTGTTGCTTAGAACTTTTTCTAAACTATTTTTATATATTTTTTAAAGTGTGGTCTCTGAAGTTTCTATTCCTTTTGAGTTCAACTAGTGTTTTGACATAGATTCTTCTGAATTCTAGGAGCCAAAAGGAGAGCGTGTGTGAGGAGGAGTGAGAGAGAGGGTAGGAGGGAGAGAGAGAGAGGGAAAAGGAAAAAAAAACCTCAAAGAATCAAATATTAAAAATGTATCCCAGTCTATGGAGATGTGCTCTGTACAGGAGTACTCCCTCAGCGCTCAATTAGACCATTAAAAAATTTGCCTTAACCTTCATTTCCTACCTGCACTGAGCTTAGAAATTAGCCACGGGTCAAAGTGTAAGGTCTTTTCAGGTCTTTTCTGAGCTAGCATTTCCTACCCTGAACGTATGTATGCATGGCTTTCTTAAATCCCCAGTACACAAGGGGACTTCTGAATGCCCTAATTTCTCAAAGAAACTTCCTCCCCAGCTTTAGTTCCCTGGCTTTGTCGTTGTATGTCCCAACTATAACCTTTTGCCTTAGATGGCTTCAGATTTTTTTCCTATGCTTCACAGTATCTCTAAAGAATGCACACTGCCTTTTCCACCCTGAGTGGGTTCTGTGTTAGGCTAATGAAGGACTTGCAGCTTGCAGCAGCCCTGTGGAGAGCTCCTAATAGGTTACAACAGAAAAAAACAGTTCCATGTGAACAAACCCTGTTCAAAGTCCCTCAGAACCAGGGAACCCCATGGGTAACATAGGCTAATGTCTTTTTTATTTTTCAATTTATTTTTTTGAGAGAGAGAGAGAGCTTGATGAGGGGAAGGGCAAAGAGAGAATTGGGGTGCCAGCTGAGCAGGGACCCTGATGTGGGACTTGATCCTGGGCCCCCAGGATCATGACCGGAGCCGAAGGCAGATGCCTAACCAACTGAGCCACCCAGGTGGCCCTTCACAGGCTAATGTCTTCAAGACCACTGTCAAGTTGGGTCAAAGGGTAACTAAAAAGTCACAAGGCTTTCTTACTATTTTAAAGTTGCTCTTTGTTGCTTCAGAATTCACTTGATTGTTATAAACTTTGGCTTGTTTTCCAGAATTCTGACGAAGTTGATTCTGAAGGCCTTTCCTTGATTTTTTAAAATATTTCTGTGGAAGGATGGGCTCTTAGAACTACCTATTCCACCATTCTGCTTCTTAATAAACAAATTCATAGTATACAGCTAGAATTTTCACAAGGCATACACATCTCTATATTCACCCTCCAGCACTTTTTGTGTTTTAAAACATATTTATATCTGCTCTCATTTCAAAAATTGCTTGCAGAAACTTATAAAGATGCACAGCATGTCAATGAGAGAAAAAAATAATCTTCACTGAGGAAAGTGGGGGCAGGAGAAGTGATGAAATAAGAAGGAAAACAAAACCAGGAGTAAAATGTTTCCCCAAGTACATGGAATCCTGTCTCACCCACTTAAGAGAAGCAGGATAGAAACTGGTCCCCGAGTTCCTAGTTGGGGAAGCAAAAAGTAACATGCCATCACTTGTAGATCTTGCAATGTCTGCGGGAAAAAAATAAACCTGTGGTTCAGCAGACATGCGGCTATATTAGGTCCTGCAGCTGGAAGAAATATCTCTTGGAGTTACTATTAAGAAGACCTTGATGGAATTCATCAGAGGTGGGACCTTTAATATCTTCTAGAGCAAATAAATCCCACAGTCCAGATCCCAGGACTTCCTGTGTATGCACAGCAAGGGAGGCCAGCGCCACAGTGACCCAAGGGAAGAGAAATGCCAGCAAGCCTATGAGGGGCCCAAATGTTGCTGATTGGATGGGTGGGGAAGAGAGCTATGGAAATAAGGGGGTGCAGTGAATTAACTGCCCTAAGCCTCAGTTTCCCTCTCTGTAAAATAAGAATAATAATAGTATTCAAGTATATAGAAGAAAAGGAGAAATTATATATGTGTCTGGTGTGTAGAGAGTGCTTGCTCGATCTAGTGATGATTATTGTAATTCTAAAGACTTGTTTTGAGATTGCTGATGACCTTTGGTTGAGTCACTCCACATCTCTTTCCCTGCTCCTCGATTTCTAAGCCCTGAACCAAGCAACCAAGGCTTTCAAATGGTTAAACTGTACTCAGAGCATTTGATCCTAAGAACCTAAAGGATGGTCAGGGTGTGCAAGTCAGGATGTTCCTAGCTCTGGAGCTTCCAGTCCTGCAGGGGATCAGTCCCAGGACTCAGTGGAGGCAATTCTTTTAATGGAGAGGAGGAAAAGACGACTATGTCTACCCCACTCCGCCCAACATCTCAAGGCCAGCTGCTTGAAGTATGCCTCCCTCCTTGTATACAAATCTGGTTCAGAAAGGTACAGAACAAGCGTATCTCCTTGCCATGGATAGTAAGAATGCAATTCTTTATGTCAGCAGCACAGCCAGTCGTTGCTCCTGGGTTGTGATAAATGCACATGGCTTTTGTCCTTTTCCTTGGATGATGACCACAGCCCAAATGGGTGTGACTTCCATGGCTCTGCTGTGGTACTGCCCGAAGGGCAGCGAGGTGCCCTCAGACCTCTGATAGGAGGAGCATCTGTCTACAGTTACAGTCAAGTCCCCACTGGTGTCTTAGGGAGAAGCACCTCTTTAGAGCAGGTCATGAGCCTTTAATATATGACCCCTAAATCATTTAAAACTGGACTAGTCGGAGCAGCAGTGAATATGCCAATACAGCTGGGAACAATCTCCGGCAGGCCCAGTGAGATGGCTGAGATGATCTAATAGATCTTGCTTCATCTCCAAAAGTCTATCACCCTGCCTCTCTCCTCCTTATTAAACCAAAGCTCCCCACTCACAGGAAATAAAACTGCTACCCGATATTTATATATCTTCAGAGAGCAGTGTAATTCAGAAAGCAGGGGGAATGGTTTAAAACTATTTATTGAAAAGGAGACGTGTTCTTGCATGAAATAATCTTATTGGAAAAGTTACCTTCTCTCTTCTACTGCACTTGGAAAATCCAGACCATTTGTAAAGCAAAAGGCAAAACAGAAATTGATTTTTGTTGACATGAGGTTAGCTTTTGTACTTTTGATTAGTGGTTTGAAGCTGATGAGTCATGTGATGGCTCCGGTATTTTGGGGAGGGTATTTGGACTGAGATCATAATAGCTATTTCTAACCTTGACTTTGAGCAGAATATTGCGGGAAGTCTTATGTCACCCCAGGTCTCCAGCTATTTGCAACCTTACGATACTTTTTGATTGGTGTTGTGCATCCACCAGGCCCCTCCTTTCCATCACTGTGACATTCCTAGACTTTAAAGTTCTGAATGGATTTACACCTCCGGGTAAATTTTATACTCATTGTTCTAGCATTCGTGTGCCTCTGAGGTTGGACCCAATCTGACTTGACTTCTAGACTTATCTCCCTCCTGCCTCCATGGAGTGAACCCTCTGCCACCTTCAGTCCTTCTAGCTCAGCACATCTGCACACACACCCTGGCCACTCCACCCTTCATGAGGCCCTTTGCCCTAGTCTCTCTGTGAGAACATTTACTCCTTTCCAGGGTATCTCTTCAAAGATACTTTCAGAAGTCACACCCCCTTCTTGCCTATCAGTGGACCTTCTCGGTTCTCCATGAGGTCACGATCCTCTGAGCTTGATATATTTACTCTGCTTGCCATCCATTCAGTGTGGATCTTGAACCTAGAAACCTCTCATGCTGATGGCCTGTGCATTGACCTTATAAAAATTCAACTCTACCTGCTGGAGAGGGAGATGTCATCCACTCCCTCCAAAATTCATCAGTTGAAGCCCTAACTCCGGTACTGCAAGATGTGACTGTATTTGGAGGGTTAAAAAGAAAACCACAGGTCCAAAATGGTGTCACGTAGGTCAAGGCCCCCAAGTCAGCAAACCAAGACTAACCTAATTGCAATTTCAACCCCCACAAATGTAACCTTCAACCAGTCACCATGGGATTTCTTGGTCAACACTAGGAAATATATTGATAGACCCTTTCCACTCCCCTTGGGAGGGTCACCTTGTCTAAACAATAAATATCTCCTTAACAAATTCCTTTCTTTCTTTTTAACACCCTATCTTTGCCTTTAAAAACCTTTCTTTTGTTTAGCTCAGCCAAGCTCCCCTCTACTTGCTAGATAGGATGCTGCCAGATTTATGAATTGTTTAATAAGGTCAGTTGAATCTTCAAATTTACTTGGTTGAATTTTGCTTTTTAACAGGACATAGGGTCCTTAAAGAGGTGATTAAGTTAAAATGAGTCTGTCAAGGTGGGCTGGAATCCAGTCTGTCTGTGGTCTTTGTAGGAAGAGGACATTAAGCTACAAAAAGGGCCACCAGGGACATGCACATATGGAGAAAAGCCCATGTGAGGACATAGCAAGAAGGCAGCATCTGTAAGCCAAGGACAGAGGCCTCAGGCTTCTGCCAACACCTTGATTTTGAACTTGCAGCTTCCAGAACTTTGAGAAAATAAATTTCTGTTGAGTCCCCTGATCTGTGGCATTTTGTTAACATTAAAAACTCACCGTGAGCCTATCCTGGAGGAAGGGTGAGGTCAGAGGAGTGAATTCAGTCTCGGCTCCTCAGCCTTCCAGGAGGGTGAGCATCTCCTCAGGCTGGATGGACAGTGAGTATTTGAGGATTGTCTATGTCTGTCTAGTTTCTACCATCTCTCTTTTTGGCCATATGTTATCAAATCAATTTCTTCTAATATTCCCCCCATCCAAGCACAGGTAACTGCATAATGCGGGGCTCCATCGAAGAATTGGTGATCTATTCCAAAACTGGGTTGGACTTGCTGTCTCTCTAGCTCCCTGGAAGCATCACCTCAGTAAGGTGGGGCACACTGGCTGGAATGGGCTCCAGCAGAAACCTACGGACACAAAGGAGCAGGAAGGTGGTGTAGGCTGTGTCCTGATCGATCTGCTTCCCTGTGGGGGGTGCCATGCATGGGGGGCCCTGGAGGGGAAGCTCCAAGACGGAATTCTTGGCACATTCCATGCAACACGCTGTTCCATTATTCACCGAACAACATTTATCAAAAGCTTTCTGTGTGTGGGTCTCTGTGATTCTCTGCTTTTAAGGTCCCTCTTCCACCAAAGAACAGGGTTCATATAAGAAACACCTCTTAACGACAACTTCTGTTCATATTTTAGGGAGTGGGAAAAGCCCTATCGAGACTAATGTTTCAGATTATGAGCTTATAATGAATGAAAGTTCTGAGCAAAAATTCTATAGAAGAGGAGAATCTATCCTAGATTTCCTTCTCTTCTGTCTCACAGGTTAGCTCTTAAATGGAGGATTGCTTATGTGGTGTTTGGGAATTTTATTACAAATATTGACTGGATGTTTTTTCTGTGGCAACCACATTTTGAGGAGGGGGGTGGGGAGTGCGGGTGGAGAGGCAAGAGGAAGTCAAGGCTTTTAAAAAACATAGACTAATTTCCTGCAGATCCCAGGGGATGGGCCCTCTGAAAACTAAAGTGAGTGGTTCTAACTCATTTTCCATGGAAGGGCAGGGCAGTTCACCCCCAAATGTGCCACTTTGGCCTATTGATTATTTTAAATAAAAGTTACTTTTAATTATTTTAATAGACATTACAGTCTGTGCAAGAGGGGCACTTGAACCCTTTTCTGTCCCCCCGAAGGCAGGAAATAAATCTCCCCGTGAAAGGTCCCCTCCCTGTAGCAGGAAATAAAGACCTCCTTGTCACCAGTGATGGGAAATTCAGGGCCCAGAGTGCTGTACAAACAGCACTTGTTGCTTTTTACTAATTCACTTCTGCAGCCCAAATTCTGTTGAAAATTTCTTACGAATTGAAGCTCCCTATGTTAAGCTTTCCACAAATATTTATTGCCTCTTTATCTAGAAACTATGAAAACTACCTTGTTTAGGTGTTACTGGGCCTCCTTATGCACTTAATAAAACTTTGGGTTTTCTTCTGTTCATCTGCGCATGTAAATGTAATGCTTAATCCAGCTGGAAGATCTTCAGAGCGGAAGAAGAGTTTTTCCTTCCCTATATCCACTATGGACTAAAGTGCCTCTTGAAGGCCCCCGCCCAGTGCAAGACGCCCCAGGTTGGCAAGCACAGGGCACCTGCTTGGAGCTATCTGATGCTGTCAAGATCAATGCCAGTCTGCCTGCTGTCCTTTGAGCCCGTGCCTCCCGATCTCTGGGCTGCCAGTCAGCGCTGCTAGCCGAGAGCCCTAAAGCATGGCCCTCTCCCCCATGTATCCCTCCAGACACAAAGGGCCCTTCTGGTGATGCTTCTGTCCATCAGTGACAAGCAATTGGTACCCCACGTCTGGGGTGGGACTTCTGATCTCAGCTTGGAGCTTGTTGATGAGCGGATGACTGCTGTTCTCACTGAGAGCCAGCAGGACATGGTCAAATCACCGTTTGAACGTGGCAAAGTGATGGCTCGTGCTCATATTTAATCCGTGCTTTCAAAGGTGGCCATCTAATGTTTAAGACCATGGAGACATTAGAGGAACAAACAGCTGGGTGGAGAGTGGAGGAAATGGACAAAGCCATGATTTACTCCTTAATATACAAACCATCATAAATGGCTCGGGTGCATAGCTTAAAAAGACCCCTAACCTGTAGGTAAGATTTTAAAGTCTCAATCATGCTGCAGATTTGGGAAGCAGTGCCTTATGCTAATGACAGTTTTTGTAAGAAGATGGTCTTCTTTCTGTCACCAGCTTGTCCCTTCAATTAGTTGAAACCTGAGGCCATAAATTAAAAAGCCAGAAAATACAATGCAGCAGATTGAATTTAGGTTAGTGTGCTGCATTTGAAATATATGAGTGGCTGCTGGAGACATCATTGAAAATCAATGGTGGGCTCCTTATGCAGAATCCCCTTGACTGTGTGGGTATTTGCACAGGAAACCCAGTTTCTGCTCAGCACCGTTAAAGTAGGATCTCCCTCCCCGCCACCTTCACCATGACTATAGCTTGCTTTCTAGGCTTCCTTGAGTAGGCAGGCATCTTAGACTTTGCTGATGCCACTACACTTGTGGGAACCTGCTCCTGGACTGCTGTCCCTGCTCAACCTGGAGGAGGCAGATCTTGCTTGCGGTCCTTCTTCCCCTCTGCCATCAACAAGAGAGGTGCCCAAAGAGGAGTGAGGGCTGGAACTCTTTACCAGCCCTGGGCTCAAGATCCTTTCTTCCTGGCCTGGCTCTCAGGGTGTGTGGAAGGTAACATTATAGCCAGCTTTTGCTTCATGCATAATTGGCGAGTCTCTGCTCTCTGGGCAAAGGCCAGCTCATTTGCAGCGGCTCTTAATCCTGGATGCGTGTTAGAACAAGCTGGAAGCTTTGGTAAAACACTGATGCCCAGGCCCTGACCCCTAGAGATTTTAATTTAATTGGTCTGGGATAGGACCTGGGTATTGAATGGTGGGTATGTGTGTATGTGTGTGTGTGTGTGTGTGTGTGTGTACGCTTCTTAGTTTATTCTAATGTTTAGCCAGAGTTAAGAAATACTGGTTTGGAATTAGGCAGATTTTTTTTTTTTTTTTTTAAATCAGACTAAGGCAGTGTGATAGGCAGACAATGCAAAATTAGCTGTGTAGAGAGAGGGAATTAGACACTCTGGGCATGCATGACAAAATTAGTCATGTACCCTCTTCACTATACTCAAAATAGGAGATGGGAGAAGGCTCTGGAAAGGCTCCTCAGGGCTTGGATAGGACTAGGAAGTAAGCAGCTTCAAAGCTAGAGGCTACCCATGTTACAAATATTTGCTCAATCAAGTTATTTCTTTCATGCATTCATTCATTCATGCCTGCGCCTGTGCGCTGTCTACTTACAAGGTGCTGTTTAGTGTCAAACACTGTAATAGGCTCCAGGTGGCAAAGAGAAATATCTTTAAGATAGGAGCTCTAAGGGGCGCCTGGGTGGCTCAGTGGGTTAAAGCCTCTGCCTTCAGCTCAGGTCATGATCCCAGGGCCCTGGGATTGAGTCCCGCATCTCTGCTAAGCAGAGAGCCCGTTTCCTCCTGTCTCTCTCTGCCTGCTTCCCTGCCTACTTGTGATCTCTGTCAAATTAAAAAAAAAAAAAATTCTTTAAAAAAAAAAAAAAAGATAGGGGCTCTAAAAGTGTTAGAAACCCAAGAGATTAAGGTTAGTTTTCTTAGTCGTAGATACTTGACTTTTCACCTGGGCTCCCCTTCCCTTGCAAAGGCTGGGACCCAACCTTCTGCCTCCTGGAGGTGATACCACCCCTCCCCCCTTTCTGCTTCCCCACTTGCGAAGTCTTCCCACTGGCGTTTTCTCCAGGACATCTTTGTATGACGATGAGTGGCATATGGGCACGTCTTTGTCAGACACACATTATCTTAAGTACACCCTCATTCCCTTTCGGCTTGATTCATGTGGTGATTGCAGAAGGTTTGTATTAATAGGCAAGTGGGCAGACGCAGAAGGAGTGGTTTAGAACTGATCAAGATTGAGTACTAGAATATATGAACATGTATAATATCTGTTTCTATGCCTTTTTTTAAAAAAAGATTTTATTTATTTATTTACCAGAGGAAGAGAGAGCACAAGCAGGCAGAGGCAGAGAGAGAGAGAAGCAGGCTCCCCACTGAGCAAGGAGCCAGAAGCAGGACTTGATATCAGGACCCTGATATCAGGACCTGAGCTGAAGGCATCGGCTTAACCGACTGAGCCACCCAGGCATCTTAATATATCTATGCCTTTTTCAGCAACAAAAAAGTACAGATGATCTCATGGTAGCTTTGCAATACACTAAGTAGAATGTTGGGCAGGAAATTACACCTATTTTACCCAGCAGGAGGCTGAGAGGCAGAGAAATTGACTGGCAAGCATCTTTTTCTGGATTCTTCTCCCTGTGAGTGGCGGACATCTATGTCTAGGCTCGGCATCTGGAAGTACTTCCCTTTCCAGCTTCAAGCTCCTTTTGCAAAGTCCCCAGCACAACCTTCTCTCCACCTCCCAAATGGCAAGAGCAGCTCACATTCTAGGGGCGCTCCTCCACCGGCGACTAGACATGACCACAAGGGGGCACCAAAGAGTTTCCATTACTTCTTTGTGCTGGGCCTCGCCTGCGTTTTCCTGGGTGTAGGGAATAGTGTGAACTAAGAAGGGATGATGTTTGAACATAAAGCCTGTGCCCCAGCTAGAAAACCGTGCCTAGATAGCTGAGGCCATGCCTTTGGTTTTTACTGTGGTCGGAGAGGTGGGGGAATGCTCCTGGGTGGGGTGAGGTTCTAGGGCTCTCAGGAGCAGAAAGACCTGCTGTGGATGTTTTGCTTTGCCTTCCTAAAAGAAGACAAGGTCCATGAAGGAGGTGTTTGTTCAGCAGGTCTTCCCCGGTGTGGGTAGCACATGAAGTGTGAAAGGTAGACTGTGGGTTATTAGGGCCACATGGATGGTGGAAGGCAGTCTGGATTTTATTCCAAGTGCCACGGGAGTCTGTGGAGACATCCAGGCCACGGGGTGCTTCACCTCTGACTGCTCTGTGAGGAGCAGACAGCAGAGCACACAGCAGGGACACAGGGGAGGCGGTGGTGAGGATGGAGAAAAGCAAAGAGAGGGGCGCCTGGGTGGTGAGTGGGTTAAAGCCTCTGCCTTCAGCTCAGGTCATGATCTCAGGGTCCTGGGATGGAGTCCCGCATCGGGCTCTCTGCTCGGAGGCGAGCCTGCTTCCTCCTCTCTCTCTGCCTGCCTCTGCCTACTTGTGATCTCTGTCTGTCAAATAAATAAATAAAATCTTAAAAAGAGAGAGAGAGAGAAAAGCAAAGAGACCCAGGACAGCTTTTGTAGTCAGGATTGGAGTCAGGACAGCAGTTGGAGTCAGGACAGCCGTTGGACTGGTAGGATTTTTTGGCAGACTCCCACCAAAGGTGTGAGAAAGAAAGGTGGATGGTGTTGAGATTTACTGAGGAGAAGGGCTTTGAGAGCACCAGGAGGGAAGGAATCAGTGTTCTCTTCGGTCATGCGGAGTGTGTAACACTACCACATTCCCACATGGACATGTCCAGTGGGCAGCTGGAGTTCTAAGTCAGAGCCCCGGTGAGAGGCATCGATTAACAGGATAATTAGCACACTCAAGGGCAAGAGCTAAATGCCTAGAGGCCAGGTGGAGATCTTCACCCGTTTGGAGAAAGCAGGAGGTATATGGCTGGCCCCTGGGATTCCAGAGATGGCCGCCATGTTTCCTGGTTGGAGGGTTCAGGGTGGTGGAGGCGCAGGGGTTGGGGTTGGGGTTGGGGTGTCCATGAAGGCAGGACAGGGCTGGTCGGAGGACCTCATTCAGTGCTAAATCTCATTACGGGCTGAGAGTCAGGAGAATGAGTGAGAGCTTTTCTTGAGAGGGAAGAGCTGGCTAGAGGGAGAAGTGTAGACGTCCAGAAAAGCAACCCGGGGAAGGAAAGTAGTGATAGACGGAATCTAGGGAAAGCTTCCTGGGCCTTTTCTGTCTGCAGTGTCGCACTCACCCTTCTCTGTCTTCTTCAGGAACTGGCCCTCTGGGGCAGAATAATGTAATGTGTGAGCGCTTGTTGGGGAACAAGGAAGCCAAGCCCTGGACAGCCACCCAAGCAGCGTCTGAGGGATGAGGGAGACTTTTTGCTGGTGGGGAAGCCCAGGGAGGTGCTAAGGGCATGAACCAGCACGGGCTCCAGAACACAGGACAGGAGAACATCTGAGGCCGGAAAGCAGGAAGCCAAAGCTTGGGGGGGCCTTGAGCTTTGCAGAGTGGCTTCAGAAAACCCTGGCATGGGACTGGTCATTTTAGAGAAAAATTGTGAAAAGAACAGAGCCTGGGTAATTTCTCGGTATGGGCAGGTCAGGGCATCCTTAAACCAAGCTCCCCTAAGACCTCTCCAATCAACAGGTAGGGCATGTCTCCGGGCTGCCCTGGGCTCATTCTCTGTGTCCGTTGCCCCGTCCTGCATGGAAGCCCCCTGCCCTCTGAGCACCTGGCTGGCTGGGTCAGCACATTGGTGGCACTGGCCCTGGGTGGGTCCGATGGCAGCCAGGGCAGTTACCCGCTGCCCATCGTAGCCCCTCTCCTGGGCTGGCTGTGGGGATTCGCACTTGTGTTGTTCCTTTGCCTTACGTCATTGCTGAGAGGCTGTTGGAAGAACCGGAGCCAGGAACTGTACTTTGTTTATCTGAAGGACGCTCAGTAGTTTGGAAGCAAGGAACAGAACCCCTGGGAGATGGGAGGTGGAGGCCCGGCAAAGAGGGAGAGGGGGAGGCAGTCCCGAATAGAGAGCAGAGCCACCAGCAGCTTCTAGAGAGATGGAAGAGTCGGGGTGTCTCTGTGGACACGCGGGGGGGCTGGCCCCTCCCTCCTTTCATGGTCGCATTGAGACAGGCTGGACTTCGCCCACCCCAGTGCAACAGAGATGGAGAGGAAAGGAAGCACCTGAAAGGCGCTCTGGGGACTCAAACGAGCCGTCCCGCAGCCCCTCCAGGTGTGTGGCCCTCGCCGGATAACGGAGAGCGCGCCGCACAGCGAAAGGCGTGTTTTCAGGAGAAGGCTGTCTCCCTTACAGCCGGCGAGGGCTCACTGTGTACCAGAGAGGAAGCAAGATAGATAAATATTTGGGGGAATGAGTGTGTGGGAGAGATGCGCTGTCAGGGAGAGTGAACGTTAGGTGAAATGGATTGCGTCGTCTTGGTAACTTTCCCTTCGCTCAGTAACCGGATCCTCCTCGCTGCTCCTGGGTCTGGGCTCCTGGGCGAGCCCCCCCCCCCCCCCCCCCCCCCCCCCCCCCCCCCCCCGCCCGCCCCGTGCCATTCCTATTCATCGAGTTCCTTCCGATCAGATCAGCGTCACCTGGGGAAGGAAAGGAGAGCACAGAGGGGGGACGGGTGGTGCCAGTTTCCTCCAGGGAGAGGAGCTGACACCCCTGTCTTCGGGGCTCGAGGTCAGCTGTCCCCACCCTGGGACACGGAGCAGTGGGGTGAAGCGTGTCTTTATTGAAGGAGCGGGGCGGGGTCAGGCGTGTTTGGCCCAGACTCTAACTCTCAGACACTGGGGAGGCTCCAGCCCGGGTGTGAATCCATCAACCATACTTCCAGAACCTTGGTAACTCTCCTGTGGTGGTTATTTGTTCGTATCGAAGCATGAATTTCCTTTTCGTGAAAGTCCCTCACTGTCCGGCGGGTTTTAGTAAACGTGTGGGGTCGTACCACTGTCACCGTGACCCTGTTTTAGGACAATGTTTGCTTTTATTATCCTGTTTCTCTGACTGATTCGCCTGGATGGTTATGGGAGGAGAGGCCATGTAAGACATGGAGATGCTGGAGTGGCTGGGAGAGGGACGTGTAGGGCTGGTGAGCTGGGGTGGTGCGGACCTCGTCGAGGGAGGGACCACATGTGCTTTCGACAGGAGCCCAGGGAGATGGGCAAGCCTCTTATTCCCATTTCACAGATGGATAAATGGAGAAAGGAAGCTAACAGAGGTCCAGTCACTTGGACCTGGTCTCACCCCCAGAAGGTGGCCGAGCTGGGATTTGGATGTATACCAGTGGGCGGCGTTCTCCCCCAGTACAGCGTGGGGCATCTGGAGGCTTTGGTCTAGAGCGAGGACCTCCGCAGCTACAGTCGGATGACTTTTTTTTTAAGGATCTTATTTATTTATTTGAGAGAGAGTGAGAGTGTGAGAGAGAGAGAGAGCACAAGACAGAGAGGCAGAGGGAGAACCAGGCTTCTCGCTGAGCGAGGAGCCTGACCTAGGACCCCAAGACCCTGGGATCATGACCTGAGCCGAAGGCAGACGCTCAATGGACTGAGCCACCCGGGCGGCCCAGTCGGATGACTTTAAATGTGACAGATCCTGACGGCATGCTGTAGTCCTCTGATTTTGTGACACTTAACTGATTTGAGTTTATGAAAAATGGAAAATGCATTCCTACCCCTGATTGATTCCGATTCTCACCCGGCCCTGGGTTCACTGTCCTTCGGCTTTGACAGCACCTGGGAAAATAAGCTCCAAAGCTGGGTTTGTTTGCTCTCTGACCCTCAGCAGGAGGCAGCAAACACAGGGTGCCTTCCTTGTGCCCAGGAGTAGGGCCCCTGCACACACGGCCTGCCTGCCACCAAAGTCAAGATGTTTGACAAAGCCACGGTGTCTCTCCCTTTCAGAATCAGTCTTCCAATTGTAGGCCAGAAAACCAGGCGCCTCCGTCTTCTGATGTCATGCCAGGGCTTAGAAATGAATGCTCCCCACCACATAATGTGTGAAATATGATCTCTCTGTCTGGGCATATATGAAAAGGAAGAAGGAAAGAAACACCCAACAACAACCCTCTGTTGAATTTTGAAATGTAAATGTTTGCTAATGCTTTGCTGGAGACAGCTTCACTTGGGCTGAGAGCTATGTGTAAAGAAACATTAAAATGCATCATTTGCTCAGGGCTAAAAGTCATCAGCTTGTGATATTAATGCCCTTTAAAAAATAATTTGTCGGCATGAAATCAGAACATGCCTTGTGCAAAGGATTGGCTCTTGTCACTTTTCTCACGGATCTGCTGAGTTAGAATTGCATTTAGATCTTGCCAAAAATGAGTCCCCCACCAATCTCTCTCTCTCTCTCTTTCTCTCTCTGCTAGAAGAGAGGTAAAGAGGTTGACTTTGACTTCATGGAGTGTGTAGGGCCCCAGTCCCGCAGTCTGGCACTACGCTGGTCAGCTGGAAGGTCACTGGGTCACATGCTGGCTGCTTCTCTAGCCTCAGCCCAAGGGTTCCAGTCAGGGCTGGTCTAGGCTTAGGGACGTCTCAGTACCTACAACATCTAAATTCATCTAAATTTTTCAAGGCCACGATAGCCTCCAGTGGCCAACACCTTCCTCAAACTAGCTTATGCAACATAGCAGGAAATCTTGCCCGGTACAGGGCCAGGTTTTCATCCCCCTGGATGCTGGGGCTCAGTGCTCCTGACCCCCCCTCTCCTGGGCGTGCAGGGTGGGTCCATGAGAGGAGGGGGGCCGGAGTGTGGCTGGAGGAGAGCCGAAGAGGTGGATTCCAGGGAGCTCTGGTCTTCCCTTCCTGCCTCTTCCGGAGCAACCCCGCTTTCTCTCGCGCTGGGTAGTGGAGGATTCTGTTTGGAATAAGGATTCCGGCGTGAAGAAAGAAACTGAAAATGCCTGGACTACATAATTCCTTGGCTTCCTCACCTGCTCTGCTGCCAGGAGATTCCCGTATGTGATTTATCACCTAAGGCATCTAGGCTTTCCTTTTTAATTTCTTCCTTTGAAAAAATTTCAAACACTTTAAATAGATTCTTTAAAATACATGCATTTTATTCATCCAGTCATTCACGCGTTTGTTGAGTGCCTCACAGGGGTTCTAGGTTCCGGGGACAGAGCGGTGAACACAGCAGGAGGCACCTGCCACCCTCCCGGAGCTTCTGTCCCTGCTCGGGAGCAGGCGAGGTGGTGGCAAGCATGTCTGTGCTCCGCTCAGCCGGTGGGCCGCGGCCGGTCCTGCTCTTTCCTCCGGTGCGAGGGGCTGCAGCCGTGGATGTTTTTCTGGTCCCAGCTCTTCTATGAGGTCTGGGGTGGGCGTGTCTCCCAGCTGTGACCCCAGAGCTCAGGGAGCACGGAAGATGGTTTGGGCTCCTGGAGGAGGCAATCCTGTCTCACACCCTCGAGTCCAGAGTGGGGAGCGATGGGCAGCCAAAACGCCTGGCCAGTTCCCACAGCCACAGCATGTTTCAGAGAGATTCCTGGGGACCGAGGTGCCCTCTCAGCCTCCCTCGAGGAGTCCCGGGAGTGCCGAGAAGGGCAGGGGTGTGTTATGTCGTGAGTTCCAGCTGCTGGGCATCTCTGTTTCCAAGCTGTGGAGACCAGGTGATCTTTTATGGCTGGATCCTGGGCAAGGTGCACGGAATACAGGAAGGGGGTGAGGAGAGCCCATTACACTCCTGGGGCTGCCTCCTTTCCTAGGTACAGGGCAGGGAACGAACTTAACAGCAGAGTGCAGCCATTAAGAGCTCAGTTTCTGGAAGGAGACTAGGCTCCCAACTGGAGCCTGGGCTCTGCTTCCCTGGATATGGCTACTTCTGGAAAGGAGCCAGGGGATGTGTCAGGGAGACATGAGAGAAAGGCAGAAAGGAAAGGCAGGGCCAGCAGAGCTGGCTGGACCGAGGCTCCTCCACTTAGCAAAGCAGGCATGTTCCCCCCCGCCGGCTCTAGGATTTTCTCTCTTGCCTGGTTTCCCACCCACTTCCCCGACTCGGAGCAACAGGCAGGCCCAGCGAGGGGTGGGGAGAATTTGGCCAGGACTGGGGATGAAATGAGGTGGGAGACTCTCTCCCTTTGCTGTCACCTGCCAGAACGCCCTGTCCCATGCTAAGCTCCTTCTTATGCTCTGTGAGCTGGGGACCACCTGCTGGTTAGAGCTGGGGACCACACTGGCTGGAGGTACCTGGGAATGTGCCAGCCCGAGCCTAAGAGACCCATCCTGCCTTCCCTCTGGGAAACGGCAATGAGATGCCAGAGAAGAAAGTCCTGGAAGAGAGGGTAGGACCCTGGGACGGCACCCTAGGGGGCTTGTTTCCCTGGCACTGGGCAGAGAGTGCCTTGCAGGACCAATGACAGTTGGATGGAAGGACAAATGGCCAAAGCTTGCGGGGGTTGCAGTCAGGCTCCCGGTGCCCACTTCCCTGCCCAGCGCCCTCTGCACACCAGTGCACTCCTGCTGAGCCCTGTCCCTCCCATCCGCAGAGAGCTGTCCGCCAGCCCACCTGCCGGGAGGGTGTCCTGCTGAATGTGCTGCCTTCTGCGGAGGGTATGAGTTTTAAAAGGAAACCAGAGAGGGGCGCCTGGGTGGCTCAGTGGGTTAAGCTGCTGCCTTCGGCTCAGGTCATGATCTCCAGGGTCCTGGGATCGAGTCCCGCATCAGGCTCTCTGCTCAACAGGGAGCCTGCTTCCTCCTCTCTCTCTCTCTCTGCCTGCCTCTCTGCCTACTTGTGATCTCTCTCTGTCAAACAAATAAATAAAATCTTCAAAAATAAATAAATAAATAAATAAATAAATAAATAAGGAAACCAGAGAATAATGCTTTCTCCAGACTGGTATTCTCAAATGCGTTCTCCTCTCCCTGTTTGCTCAAGATTTTAATTGGTGTTCTGCAAAACTTTTTATTAAATCCCTTGTCAAATGAATTTGCCAAACTTTGGACATTTTAGCTCCATTTTGAAGATTTAAAATGCACCTCACCATATCCAGGGTTCCAAAAAGTCCCGTGGTTTAAAACGACCCATCTGATTTTTTTAAGCAATAATTAGTCTTCCTGAGGGCTGGCTTATAGACAATAGAATTCACTTATTTTAAAAGTGCAGCTCAATGAGTTTCCACAAATATATACACTCAGGGAACTAACTCCACCGTCAAGACATAGGACATTTCCAGCTGCCTGGAAGGTTTGCTCATGACCTTTTATGGCCATTCTCCCCCAACTTGCGAGCCTTGGCAACTCCAATCTGCTTTTAATAGCTTGAGTTTTGTCTTTTCTAGAGGTTCCCATAAGTGGAATCATACCGCGAATAGGCTTCCGGGTCCCTGGTTTCTTCCCCTTCGCACAGTGTTTCTTGAGGTTCAGCTGTGCTGTCTACACTCGGCTGCTGTTCACGGCCAAGCGGCAGCCCCTTGTCTGGACCACCCCCAGCTGCCGCCCAGCCCCCGGCTGACGGACGTTAGGTGACACAGAGTAAAACTGCCTGGGCATTTGTGTGTAGGCACTTCTGGGGACATAGATCATCATTTCTCTTGGGTAAACAGCTGCGTGTGAACTTGTGTCATTGTATTTGATCAAGGAACATTTCAACTGAACATCTGTGAGTAAATGTTCTGAAGATCTGTTTCGGAAACACAGCTCATGTTCGCTCGAAGGCTGGGCCTGTCTGCGCCCCCGGGGCGGCCCTCCTCACGTCCACAGGCAGAGCCGAGGTCCCTGGCCCCAGGGCCCTTGCCGGGCAGACATTCAGGTGACCCTGGGCCTGCCAGGCAGAGCTTGCCGGAGAAAAGTCCCCTTGAGCTGGGCATGGTGAGTCACCCTTAGAACCGCGGCAGCTTCTCTCCCGTCATTGCAGTAAACTCAGCCCCTGGGTGTGCTTTCTGCTGTCCCTGCTCTCGCCTGGGACACTTGTCGTGGGGGCGGGGGGCAGGCTCTGTGTTGCTTCCCCCTGGTTCTAAGAGGAACAGGAGCCACAGTATCGTGGTGGCAGAGGGAGGAGAAGAGGCTAATGGAGAACCCCGGGAGCATATAGAGCAAAAGCCAGCTAGAGGATGCCGCCAGGTAAATGATAGCATTACCGGGTGCGTGAAGGAAGCAGCATCCGTCCCCTGCCGTGGCGGGAACCTGGGGACCCGGCTCCTCAGCACACGTGCTCCTGCTGGTCTCCCCTGAGGAGAACACCACTTGGGGAGGGCTGGGTAGTCTGGATTTGAAATGTTTCCCGAGCAGCCTGATTGCTTTTGTTTGTTGTCACACTGTCTTAACAGACTCTTGTGACTTTCCAATTTGGTTGCTCAGTTAAAGTTGGAAATGGCGCGTTACTTCTCGCACATCATGCCTCTGGCTGGGGTGTCCCAGGCCACATGGGACAGGCTTGGCTGGCTGGGCAGCTTCTCTGACGCGGGCGCCGCAGCTGTAGGAGGCACAGGGCGTTTGCCGTCAGAACCAAGAATGTAGCTCCTTCGTTTCCCTATAGCTCCTCTCACTCTCAGGCCCCACTGCTATCTGGAAATATTCCGTAGGCATTCTGTGGTTCTATAGAAAGAGCACAAGATTCTGGAATCCGACAGACCCTGCTTCCAGTTCTGGCTCCGTTATGGGCCACGTAGCAAGGCCAGGCCTTAGTCTTGTCTCGTCTGTAAAACGAAGGAATATACCTCTTCAGTGGTGTTAAGAGGACTACATGAGATACAGTGTCTTCTGGAGAAGATAGACCGGCCAGTGCCTGGTGCGTGGCAGGGGTATAATAAACAGATGTTCATGACCCCAAACTCCTGGACCCACATCGCCCAGCCACGGTGTATGCCTGACCATGACGGGGAGGGGGAAGGTGGGGAGTATGTACTGAGAGGGCGGAAAACAGAAAGCTCACCCAGCATCCTAGAACCCTAAAATCCCAGGCCCTGTGGGTTTCCTGAAAAGTCTTCCATCCACCTGCCCTCCCTGTGCTGGAGACGGCTTCCCAAAGCCTTCCCCGTGCTGAATGGACATACGACTTTCCCCGGAACGTCAGTGGGTGAGGACGTGGTCTCTGTCACCTCTGATCCACAACCCTGGGCCAGTTCCTTACTCTCTCCCTGCCTCAGTTTCCTCATCTGTAAAGTGGAACTGAGTGAGATTGTCACTAGGGTGAAGTGATGGAGGTAAATTCCTTAAAGCTGTCCGTGGTGAGGGAATTCCCCCAGTAAATGCCAACTCTAAAAGCTTTCCATGGGGTGCCTGTCTGGTTCGGTTGGAAGAGCCTGCGACTTGATCTCAGGGTGATGAGTTTGAGCCCCACGTGGTGTGTGGAGCTTACTTAAAAGTAAAAAAAAAAAACCAAAGCTTTCCTTATTGTGCATAACCTTCTCTGTGATGAGGAACTTGCTATGGCCAGTTTTACCCCATATCCTTCCTGGCACCTCAGGCAGCTTTGTGTCCAACAAAGGAGGCTCTCCCTGTCTTCTGGAAATTTCCACTTGGGAGTCTCTTTATCATCCTTCTCAAGCTTCCTTCCTTCTTTCCTTCCTTCCTTCCATCCTTTTTTTTTTTTTCTTCAGAAAGCTATCATTTCTTCTCTTCATCTTTTCCCCTGTACTTTCACTCAGGAAACTAGCATTAGGTTGAACCATATGAAATTGCCAGTTTGTGCATCAAAAGCAGCTGAATGCCAGTGATTTCATATGGTTTGACCTAACAGTAGGTTAGCCCAGCAGCGCCATCTCTGGGCCCCTAGAACCACAATCACCACCGCCATGTTGAACACCTGTTGCTGGGGCCTGTCCCAGGTCTTGTTGGGGGCTGGTGCCCAGAAGTCTGTATTTCTAAGGTCTCCACTGACGCGGCAGGAAAAATACTGGCCTCGGAGACAGGACACAGACGGGGGATTGTCCTATGTCTAGCTGACCATGCAACATTGGGCAAGTCCCTCTCTGTCTCTAGGCCTCTGGTTCTCTAACCTCCAGGATGGAGATTCCAGAAGGTGATCTCTCAGATCACTTCCAACCCTGAACTCCTATGGTTTTATGAAATATTTCTTAGGGGCCCACTAGGAGCCGGAGGTTACAAAAAATACAGCCCCCACTTGCAAGGAGATTCCCAGGTGGGGGCGATCCCGGCCAGGGCAGCGGGGCTGAGCAGTGTCATATGGAAGGTAACGCAGAACAGCAGCGCTGAGGAATGCAGGCCTAACCGCAGCTGCAAACGGAGGGTGAAGACATGGCGGATGGGCTAGGCTTCCTACTGGAGAGGGGGCTTTGAGGAGGGTCTTGGGTGGAGAGAAGAAAGAGGTACCTTTCCTTTATTTCTCGTCGGTATTCCCAGCACGCTGGCTCCTACCATCTCAGCAGCCTTAAGGTACTTCATTCGCTCCCTTGCTCATTCATTCACCCCTCTATCCATTCCTTATGTCCATAAACAGATACTGGGTGCTGACAAATAGTAAACAAGATAAAATCAGTGTCTCCCCTTATGGAGCGTTTCAATGCGCCGGAAGGATCAGGTAAGAAACGAACACACAAATCAACCAAAATGTGAGATGTAGTGTTTTGCAGAGAATTAAAACAGGATGAAACCTTAGTGACCACATGGGGTCTTGAACTGGGGCAGGGATCAGGAAAGACCTCTCCGAGGCTGTGGCATGTAAGCGGAGATCTGAAAGTCAAGAAGCAGCCGCCAGGGCAGGATCGGCACAGAGGACTCTAGGCAGGTGGGTTGAGGTAAGATTGAAGGGAGGCGGCACATGATATATCTGGTAGAGTAGGCAGGGGTCAGCACGTAAAGGGTTTTGTAAACCAGGATAAGGATTTCATGCTTTATTCTAAGTGCAACAGGGGGGCCATTGAAAGGCTTTAAGCAGAGGAGCATAATTTGACTTATGCTTTTGAGAAATCTCGCTGGCTTCAGAATGAAGAATGACCCTAAGGAGGTAGAGTGGAAACAGGATGCCTGGTGAGGTTACTGCCGCGGTCCGGATGGGCAGCGGCGATGGTGTGGACTGGTGGAGTGGTGGACAAACAGTGCGTTGATATTTAAATACCCGGGGCGGACAGGGTGTGGTTGGGAGACACAAGGAGGTAGGGCACGTTCTCCATAGTTAAAGCAATGTTTCTCAAACATCTTTTTCCTGCTCTTCATGTGGGAAATGTTGTACATTTGCACCAGAAATAGTGCATCTGGGGCGTCTGGCTGGCTCAGCCAGGACAGCGTGTAACTTGATCTCAAGGTCTTGAGTTCAAGCCCGACGCTGGCATGGAGCCTGCTTAAAAAGAACAAAAAACAGTGTGTCAGTTCAGCAGTGATCATCAGCTGGAATCTGCTGGAGCTGGTGAGAGCTCCGCCCTGGGGGAGGACAGGGAGCACGTCCGAGCCCAGCATCCCACCAACTGCCACATGATTTTGTGGCCTGATGACTACACAGATCCTAACTGTGAGTGAGGCCTAGGGTAGCTGCCCAAGTGATGGGCAACATTTATAAACACCACTTGGGGTGACCTCCAGAAAGCTCGTTCCTTGCCATTTTGACCCCCTGAGAACATTTTGATTCCTTGTGTCTAAATAAATCATGTTAACAATAATTTTTGTCAAAAAATGATTTTCGAGAGTAAACTCCAGTAAGTACATTTAATTTCCTCATAATCTTCTGCCATGGGATGAATCTAAAAATATCTAATCATTTTAGTTTTCATTTCCATTTTTATTAGGAGAAATTCTATTGCATATATACTGTACAATGAATATTTGGTTTGTCACTCAGGGTTTTTCTTTTTCTTTTCTTTTCTTTTTTTTTTTTTTTTTGGCCATTATAGTTTTTGCCATGATGACTGATTTTACTTTTTTCGGGTCCAGTGTTCTCAGGCTTGATTTTGCAAATCTCAATTGTGTCAGGGAGATAAGATTCTTTCGTTACATTCTCATTATAATGAAATTTATTATTACAGTTTTAGCCACTGTCAGTTCTGTTTTCCATTCTGTGTTTTCCTCCAGAAGTATTCATTATAAACTGAGAAAAGCAGGAACACCTGGGTGGCTCAGTCAGTTGAGTGTCTGACTCTTGATTTCGGCTCGGGTCATGCCTCAGGGTCCCGAGATGGAGCGCTTTGTCAGGATCTGGGCTCAGCAGGGAGTCTGCTTGGGATTCTCTCTCCTTTTCCCTCTTCCCCCTCTGCACCTACTCTGCCCTGCTCATACGCTCTCTCTTAAAAATAAATGAAAATAGAAATAAACGGAGAAGAGCTGATGGTTATATTTACATTCTAGCTCATCCGTGAGGATATGATGAGCTATTATCTCAGGTGTATCAGAATTGTTCTCAAACATGGGCTGCCCAGGCTGCTGGTGAGTGCTCGGGCTCCAGAGTCAGGCTGTCTGGTTTCAAGTCCTGGGTTTACCACCTTCAAGTTGTGTGGCGTTGGCCCCAGTTCCTTCACCTGAAAATGAGCATCCACCTTCCAGGAGGCTGCTGCCTTGCATCACGGAATGCACGCCAGGCACTTGTTACTCTGCAGCAATTAGCGGACCTGATCCATTACTCTGATGAAGGCAGAAGCCAGCCCCTATTAGGAAAGCGGGAGTGGGTGGAGTTTATGTCAATTACCCCATGTCCCCACTGCATTGTCTTCACCTGTTTTACTATCTGCTTCTATCCCCCTAGAAGCCTCTTGGGTTCTCATCCTGACTGACTAAAGTTTCTCAAAATGCGATCCATAACCCGCAGCAGAGTCAGTCTGGAAAGTCGTTAAAATGCAGATTTCTGCTGAACCAGAATCTTTTAGGGCAACCTCCCACGTCCTTTTTCACCCACTCCCAGTGATGCTCCCTGAGGTATGAGAGACTTAGGTCCTTGGACCCGATGCCTCCCCAAGGGTAGATGGCGATCTGCTCTCCCTGCCAGGCCAGGCGTCCACAGCAAGAGAGCCCCGAGCTGCCCTCTGCCTAAGATTTTGAGCAATAGTCTCTAATCAGTGAGCACCCCAGAAGGGTAGGAAAACTTGGCTACCTTTCTGCAACTCCTAGGTTTTGAAAGCCACCATCTGTGTCAGAAGAACAGGCTTGGCCCCGTTCATAATTGTAATTGAAACCGAAAAGAAGCAATTCCATCGTTTTTAGCTGTCCAAGGTTAATGCCGTAGAATGACATGATGACCAATGAGTGCCCTGGTTTCACGTCAACAGGTCACTGGTGGTGTAAAACACATCAGTGTAACCACACCCAGTGTGAGTGTGTCTTTGGTAATCCTGTCAGCTTTCTTTTTGTATCCAGTCAAACGCGCCAGTGCCAACAACCGATGACCACCCCACCTCCCCCGCCCACCAAAACCCCAAGGAGAACGCAGATTTGCTAGGTCAAGTCTGCAGGCAGGGAGAGAAAATGCTTCACAGGATGCTGAGGCAGAAGAGGCTAAGAGGCTAACCCATCGTTGCCACTTCCCATGAGCCTGCGGGACAGACAGAGCCAGCAGGCTACCTGGAATCAGGTGGTTTAACCATCTTCTGCAGCCAGTGGTGATGAGTTCTGCCTGCAGACTCCCCTTGTGCCTGTCCGCACTAAGCCAGCAAAGAGTGAGCATCCAAGCCAGCGGGGGACCTGGAAGAGCCCAGAAGCCCAGGGTTAGGGTCAGGTTAGGGGGCTGTAGAGCCAGCGCTAGTTTGGCAGCTGATGTTTGTGCTGATTGGTGGGTTCTTAAATCTTTTGAACATCACCCTGGGAAACAGCTTAAAATTTCTTCTTAGTACAAGGCTGCAGGCAGTCCTTACCAATTATCAACTGTTGGTAGTTTAGAAGAAACTTATTTACCATCTGTGGATTAAGATCTTTCTTCCCCCAAGGGTGTTTGGTTTTCAACCGTGTGCTCTGGAAGTTAAAGAATGAGGGTCCAGGACTGGCCCTCTAAGGCTGTAACTTCTGTACTGGAATTGGAAGGAAGATGGGGTGGGGGAGGTTGTCAAATCTCATGTCCTCACGGGCTCTGACCCTTGAACCCAAGTTAGGGCAAACGGGACAGACAACAGAGAATCCCCCAAGCCCTCAGCCCCGTGCCGGCTTCTAGCAGAGCAGACACCGCCCGTCCAGGTCCGCATTCAGCCTCCGCGTCCTCCCGTGTAGAAGCTGGAGTTGGCCAGGGTTTCTCTGCCATACGTTTTCTTTTTTGCTGCCTAGAGATGGCAAAAGTCACTTAGCATCTAAACAGTGTGACTTGTGCCCTACATAGAAGGAATATTGCCACATTCATAAATTTTTTCCATTCTTCTAAGTAGCAACATGCCCGATTTTAAGAAAATTACAGTCACGCTACCCTCAGCAACAACTTGGGCAAACGTGGAATGGCTGCGGGGTAAGGCTTCTGGGGAGTGGGAGCAGAGAGGAAGCGGCGGGATGGCATCATTGGAATAAGCATCTAGACACAGATCGGATGGTCCAGCGGGACTACATGGCCACCCTCCACCAGAGCTGGTGACACTGGGGCGTGCCAGAATAATCTTTCTCCAGGATTCCTCAGTTTGCTTCTACACTTGGCTTTTCTGACTTTCAGAGTTGCCATAACCCTCATTTCAGCAGGGAGAAGACTGAGGTCTAGAAGCGTTAGCCGACTTTTCTGAGATCACACAGCTAGCCCAAGACCAAGGCAAACGCAATAGGGTCCTGACGCACCATCTATTCACTTTAGACAACGTGTCAGTGTCATTTATCCCTTTCTGGATAACCCAGGGCGATTGTTACGAGGGCCAATTACCATGTAACATTGCAGTGCAGGGCTGGCTGAGGTGCAGGGGTCCATCTGCTCCTACACTCAGATGCTCACGGAATGTTACTTTGTTGTTTGCTTTTGGTACTTCTTAGGTCTGTCTTCATCATCGTCAATCCCTTATTGTGTCTGCTTCAAACAAATCTTCCAAAATCTATTTCCCCACACGCTGTTGGCTGTGAAAGGACATTTGTAATTTAATTTTGCCTAATGTTTCTCCCAGCGTGGCTGGTGGACATCTCAGCAGGGCCATCTCGTCTCCTCCCTCTTCCTTCTGTCCTTCCCCTGGGCCCTCTGCACCTTCTTGGCCAATGCACGGTGCCAGGAGCAAGAAAGATCAGGGTCCAAATCCTGACCACAAACAGGGTGACTGTAGGGAAGTTTCTTAGCCTCTCTGAGCCTGTGTTACCCCTTGTGTCTCTCAGGCAGAATGTGAGGACTAAAGGCCCACATAGAGTTGTCTTTTAGCAAAATCTAGTTTCATCCCTGCACTTAGAGGCACATTCTACCTTCACTGTAGATTATGTTAAGGGCATGTCTGTGCTCTTTGAGGGGAAGAGAAGAGTCCTTGAGCTAGGTGACCGTGTTCGCAGATTCCGAGTTCCCTTGTGCAGAGCGGAGATTTCCCGCAGTCTCTCCATTCATGCCGGCAGAGTGGGGACTATTGTAAGACACTAAGTTCTGTTGAGGCAGTTTGCAATGGCTGTGTTGTCACCCGCAGTTTCAGGGACACAGGCCTTTTCCTCTTCTCTGTCTCCTAGGCGATGTAGTTACCGAAGCCCAGACATCCACGGAGATGGAGTATCTTTGTAAATGACAACCCCCTCTTTGGAAAGTGGCCCCATGGCAGAGGGTCCTGCTCCCAAGACAGAATCGGATTCAGGGAACCAGCTTCAGAGCCCATGGGAAGCGAGCTGGCCTGCTCCTTCCCCGTGGGTACGGAGTCTTCAAGGTGGAACCCCTTTCCCTTGGAAACCATGGTTTTGAGGGGCTCTGAGTGTTTCTCTCGAGCAGTCTCCGGATGGCCTCACAGCTGGGTTTGGTTGTCACATCAGCCACTCTCCACATGCCTGGCCCTGCGGAGGCGGAGTGGCTGGCAGGGAAAGGCGAAGTGAGAAGAGGCTGGAGAATGGAGATGAGAGTGTGAACCGGGGGTGCCAGGGAGGAGGAAGGGACGGGAACCGACTCGTGACGCTGCTCTTCCTGCCAACAAATCTCCCTCTTTAGCTTGGGTTATTTCCTTGGGGGCACTTGGGCTTGGATCTCCCTCAATAAATAAGCCCCAAGAAACTTCTTCTTTCAATAAGCCAGGGTGTCACATGGTAGGTTTCTTTTTCTTTTTTTTTTTTTTTAAAGATTTTTATTTATTTATTTGACAGACAGAGAACACAAGTAGACAGAGGCAGGCAGATAGAGAGGAAAGGAAGC
Source organism: Mustela erminea (assembly GCF_009829155.1). NCBI lineage: Eukaryota > Metazoa > Chordata > Mammalia > Carnivora > Mustelidae > Mustela > Mustela erminea. The sequence goes on from NC_045627.1 coordinate 67,903,344, forward strand.
AGGCCCCCCACTGAGCAGAGAGCCCGATGTGGGACTCGATCCCAGGACCCTGAGATCATGACCCGAGCCGAAGGCAGCGGCTTAACCCACTGAGCCACCCAGGCGCCCACATGGTAGGTTTCTTGAGGGCATTTTTCTTTTCTTTCTTTTTCTTTTTCTTTTTTTTAAGAGTGTGGGGCTGGGAGGGGCAGAGGGAGAGAGAGAGAGAGAATCCCAAGGAGGCGCCACACCCACACCCAGTGTGGAGCTGATCCCACCACCCTGAGATGATCTGAGCCAAAATCAAGAGTCAGATGCCTAACCTTAACTGACAGAGCCACCCAGGCGCCCTGGGGCATTTCTATTCTTATCTTTCCCTCCATGTGCAATATAGGGCAAGGCAAGTAAGAGATGCTGGTGGACAGTCATTGTTAGTTTAATGAATGATGAGCCTGGGTAGCACCAGGCTGGGCACAGGGAGTGTGTTTGTCCCCGGAAATGTCAACAATTATCCAAACATTTCAGGCAGAAAGGCATCCTCCCCAGCCCCCAGCCCGTTCCCCTCTAGAGCGTGAGTGTGTGTGTGTGTGTGTGCTTGTGTGTCCATGAGTCTGGTGCTCTAAACCATGTCATAAGTCCCATGTATGGAGTGTTCTGTTTTTGAACACTTGAATGTAATATTCTTAGATTGCCTGGTTCATTTAGTAATTAGAGTATGTCACTTTCACAGATTACTTGAACGTTATGCTTCCTCGGTTTTCAGCCCTCTCTGAGCCTCCTCCAGACCACTGCTAGTGAGACATTTGGACAAAGTTGTAAATGCATTTGCTGTATCTTTCTATCTAAGTTATTTGCAGCAGGTTTTATGAACCTTGTAAATATGAACTGATTTTCTGTTACATATGTGAGTCAGCCTTATTTTGGTCTTAAGTGGACTTTATGAACCTGCACGGATTAGAATAAACAGTGAAGCCAGCAATCAGTTTTATATTTAGCTCTTACACAGCTAGGATTTTCATGTGTGTGCACACATGCGCGTGCTGAATATTAAGGGGAAAAAAAAACTATATGTGAGTATTGACTGTGGCTATGTGTGAGGCTAGTTGACCTGGAGATATGCCTGGCAGAATTCCTGGTCAGGTGGGATCTGAGCTGATAGCTGAGGAGCCTCTCTCCTGAAAGCCATTCTTTGCTTACCTGCAAAATGGGGAAGTTACTGGGATATATCCCCAAGGGGGATATCCCATATTGGGCTGGTTTTGCAGATCAAACGGAACAGGGGATGCAAAAAAGACCCAGCACAGGGCTAGGGCCTAGCTGGTACTGAGTGAATACTACTTCCAGAATCTCAGCTTTGAATGAACTTCAGCGTTCCAAAGGACAAACGTATGTGTCCTCTGCTGTGTCCCTGACAGTTCCTGGGAAACTCTGGTCCAAATAAGAATATTTGGTTTGTGTCTCAGCTCAGGCCATTTAAGAGCTGTGTGACTTTGAATGTGTCAATTAGCCTCTCTGTGCTTCAATCTCTTCACTTGTTAGGAGGACACAATAATACGAATGTTCTGTGATCATATATAAAATGAATACACATAAAATGGCTAAGTTGCTTGGCACACAGTGTGTCTGCATCATCATTACCTTTATTATTGTTGTTAGTGGTTAAAAGAATGGATTTCGGTGGCAGAAAGATCTGGGTTTGAGTCTTGACTCTGCCACTTACCTGCTCTGTGAACTTGGATAATTTTTGAACCTTCCTAAGCCTCCGTATCCTCCTCTCTTATTTTGGGGTGTCTTTTATCTCCTGGAGTTATTTTGAACAAGATGTCTAAAGTACGTAGCATCTTGCCTGTTGTGGAGAAAGCACAATCAGTGTTTCCTTCTGCATTATCTTGAGAATTCCCCGCATTTACCACCACTCACTCGACACATAATAGTAAAGCCTGTGCTACGTGTGCACTCAGTAACGGAATAAAGTTTCCTCCTTCCTTAATGAGGAAGCACACCCATCTCTTCTGTTTCAGAGGAATGTTTCCTTCTTCCACCCGAGTCAAAACACTGTAATCTTGTACAAAAAACTCTGGAGGAGAAACTAAGGTATGGCCACTTAAATCCCCAAGGGGGACTTGGCGCTGGCAGTTGGGTTTCTCATGGGGAGGCCCCAGCTACAAAGCAGTTGCCCCCCCGGGGACCTGAGAAGGGAACTGGCCTGAGTAGACCGGGTATTAGGGCGTGGCCGCTCTGTCCGTCTCTGCCTGCTTCCTGATGTTATTGGTACCTGCGCCCCATTCCGCTGAGCTACACAGTACGTGAGTGCTTTTCCATTCCCGATCTAATTAAGAAAAACGCCTCCTTCCAGCTCAAACGAGTGTGGTTGAAGTACCACTTGGCCACCTCTGGCATTTGGGAAGGATGGAAAAGGCGAGAGGGCCTCTCTCGTGTAGTCAGGAAGGCCACAGGAGCAGAGGACCATGGCCAAGACCTCTCTTTCCCTCTCCTGGAAAAGTTACAGATGTTTATTTTTTTCCTGTCTTTTTCCAGGTCAGTACACACTCTAGGAACTTTGTCATCCTCCTAGATTCTGCAGGGGAGGGGCTACTTGCCAGAGGGAGACGAGGCAGAGAGGCCAAATTGAAATGACAACTGAGCAAGGACCCTCAAGTGAAAGGGCCAGGCAGGCCGCCTAGAGGAAGACCCTTCTGGCCTTAATTTGAATCCTGCTGTTTCTGGGTTGTTTGGCTGGTGTTTCCGTGTTGTCATTGGGGGAGGGGAAAGTGGTGGGTGGACAGTGCACAGCTGGGCTGGGGTTCTCACCCCTGTGTCCTCGCTCAGTTATTGGGACAGCTGGGAGGGAGGACAGGGTACCACAGGGAGGAGGCATTGGCTGAATATTTTGGAGCATTGTTCACCAAGACTCTTATTAAAAAAATAATTAAGTATAAAGAGCAAAATAGGGATGTCCCAGGGTTTATTCAATGCTGATGTGTTACTTTCAGTAGCAGGAAAAAAATATATTTTGTAAAGAAAGATAAGACTAATAGTAAAGCTCACATAGTGATTACTACATATCAGGCTTTTCTTTTTCCCCCTCCTAAGTGTTTCATGTGTCCTTTGGTGTGGGAAACAAAGGCAGAAGAAAAAGTATTAAATGTCCTTACTACCTACAGCCCATTGACAAGTCCTTGAAACAGGCAGAGTGACCTTCCTCTAGGGACTCAGCAGCCTTGATGTTGATACTTTGCTGAGGGAAAAAGGGCAATCTTAGCCCAACCCCCAGGACCCTGTAAGTCTACCCCCCAGGACCCTGTAAGTCTACTTTAATACTTAAAAATTCCTTTGGAAACTTCCTTTATCGCTGGCCTCCTCCCCCCAGACAATCACCCTCCAAGCCTAGGACCCAAGACCCACCGACATGACACACATCTGAAGGGTATCATAACTGAGGTTTTGACCAAACAATAACAAATGACCTTTCCCAACAATAGCTAGCCCCCTCAGGATCCTTGAAACCTTGTTTCCAAAATACCTGGGAGGCTTACAGTATCTCTAGCCCCCTCCCAGCTTCAAAGTATTTAATGGGCCCCTCACGGCCCCAGGGCAGCTCTCTCTGCCCAGGGGTCCTGTCCCCTTGCTTTACTAAAACCACTTTTTGTGCCAAAATATCTGAAGAATTCTTTCTTGGCTATTGGCTTCGAACCCTAACATCTCTTCTTACATCAGACTTATTTGTTTAATCCTCACAATTTCTGAGTTGGAGAGATTCTCATTATCCCCAGTTTCCAGAGTCAGCAACTAAGGCCCCAAAACATTAAGTGACTTGCCCGAGGTCAAATGGCCACCCAGGGGCAGAAATTCTACCTAGGCAGTCAGATGCCAGAGTCTAAACTCTTAATCAAGCTCTATTTTACCTCCTTGGCTGAAAGTCAGCCTAGGATTAGGAAATTGAGGCACAGAAAGGTTAGGTAATTTACTGAAGTCACACAGCTAGGAAGTGAGAACAGGACTCAAACTCAGTCAGCTAGGCAGACTAGCTCCAGAGACTCTACCCTTTAGTTACACTTTTCCTCGTTCCTTGAGTTCCTTAAAAGGATTTTCATGAAGATCAAATGAGACAAGGAGGTGGGTGTGTTTAGACACCTATAAAGCTCCCTCAATCATCAACTAGGTTTGGGGGCTAGAGGGCAAATGGAGAAACTCACCTTGTGTTCAAGGGAACCTCAGGCAGAGGCTGCAGAGAAGAAACACGCACGTTTTCAGCGAAGAGGTTGAACAGTAACATGTGTGAGGGTATCTTAAGACCAGATGGGAAGGAAGAGGGGAGCATTTCTCTCCTGGTGCTAAGTGTCAAGGCCAACAACCTGGCCCTTGTTACCTGAGACCCTGGCTCAGAGAACCCGACTCAAATAAAGCATCCTCATCCATGACAACAACAAAAATGTCCTTCAGTGGATGAATGGATAAGGAAGATGTGGTCCATAGACACCATGGAGTATTATGCCTCCATCAGAAAGGATGAATACCCAACTTTTGTAGCAACATGGACGGGACTGGAAGAGAGTATGCTGAGTGAAATAAGTCAAGCAGAGAGAGAGAGTCAACTATCATATGGTTTCACTTATTTGCGGAGCATAACAAATAGCATGGAGGACATGGGGAGTTAGAGAGGAGAAAGGAGTTGGGGGAAATTGGAAGGGGAGGTGAATCATGAGAGACTATGGACTCTGAAAAACAATCTGAAGGTTTTGAAGGGGCGGGGGGTGGGGGTGGGAGGCTGGGGTACCAGGTGGTGGGTATTATGGAGGGCACGGATTGCATGGAGCACTGGGTGTGGTGCAAAAATAATGAATACTGTTATGCTGAAAATAAATTAATTTAAAAAAATGTTCTTTTAGCCAGAAACCTTCCATCTCCCTCCTGCCAGCCCACTTTTCCTTCCTCCCGGTTGCTTCTAAGTATTTCCCCAGGTTATTGACTCTTTTCAGACACCGCCACAGAGGGGCCCTAATTTGCATCTCCAGATGGAAATCTTTACCTGGAGCCATTACCCCAAGCCCCACCAACTGTAAGGCAGATCCAGAGCTGCCCTTCCTAGTGACTGGAAGTGGGACAGAAACTGCAGCTCCTTCCCTCCCAATCTTTTTCCCCCCTCCAAATCCCGGCATCTCCGGAAGTCCCAGTGTCTTCCCATGGAAGGGCGCATGCGCCCGTCTTTCTTTTCAAGTCCACGTACCGCACATTTCCTTGCATCTGCTCAGAATTGACTTAAATGTGGATCCACGGATCACAAACCCCAGCCCTCAGAACAGTAACTTTGTTAAATTTTGCTCCATCACAACAGTTGTCTTCTTTTTCTTGTCTGCTTGTGGACGTCCTGTCAACAGAGACTAAAGGACAATGTTTGGAAAGCTAGCAACTTTAATCTCATGGAAGTGATTTATTTTTAACCCACCACACTGCAGGCTGGCCCCTCGTTATTTCTGAATAGGTATCAAGCCCAAACTTTGAAATTTTGGTAATTGGTTTCTTACAATTGCATTATTTCTCCTTTTCCTCTGAGTCTGATGTGTGTGGAAAATTTCCCAAGTATGCATTCAGTAAATGAAACCTATATATAAAGATAGGCACAGTGACATAAAGTTAAATAAAGCCTTAGTTACTCCTTTATTTAGGGAGTATTGATGGCACGTCTTCCTTGTGTCAGGTGCTGTATGAGGAGCTGGGGACGGTGATGGACATGGTCAGCGTCTGTCCTCAGGAACTTACTGGCTAGTGGAAAACAAGTCAATGAAAGAGCAAAGAGATGTTTCACATATTGTAATGAATCCTCAGAGTGAATCAAGTATGGGTATCGTGAAAGGAAAACATGGAAGGAAAAACTCATGAAGGGAGTGTTTTCTGATCACCAAACCCAAAGACCTCATTTTGCAGATGAGAAAAGTCAGGGAGGGATGAGTAATTACCCCCCATCCTATACAAATGACTTCTGGCAGACCCAGAGCTAAAGAAAGGTGCCGCCTCTCGGAAGGTAGATGGTTAGATCTATGGTGAAATGCACTGTTTTCTTGTGATGAGTTTTCTAGGAGGATTTATATCAAGAACATGTGAGTATATATAGTTAATCCATTTCTGGGGAAATGCTAGGAAGTATGCTGGTATTTCTCTTTTTTCACAATGCTGAGGGCAGGATGCTGTAGAAGAACGAGTTATTCCCTCTCCTTCCAGACTAACTCTGAATTCTTGGGGATGAAATTCACTCCCCTGCATTGAGCAGAACAGGCCCTGAACTCTGGATTCAAGATCTGTTAGGTCCAAAATCCAGGTGGTTTGTGCCGAGAAGGAATTGGAAGAAAAAGCATGGTCTGAGAGAAAAGGAGCAGAGAGTTGGAGAAAATAGAAATAAAGGTGGTACCAAGAGAAGAAGCCAGAAACCAGGACAGCAAATAATTGGCATATTAGGGACAAGTGACCCATCATTTGGTTCAGCATGTGTACCAGCCCAAGGGATGATAATCCCAGTTCACTAGTAAACATCACCCCCATTTGTTTGTGTCCCCTATTTCTGCCTGTGGTCCCCTTTCCACAAGGTCATTTTTTTATAAGATTTATTTATGTGAAAAAAGATTTATTTATTTGAGAGAGAGAGAGAGAGAGAGAAAGAGCAAGCATAAGTGGGGGAGGGCCAGAGGAAGGGAGAGATCTCAAGCAGACCCCTGCTGCATGGGGAGCCCAATATGGGGCTCGATCTCATAACCCTAAGATCACAACCTGAGCTGAAATCAAGAGTTGGGTGCTTAACCAACCAAGTCACCCTGGCACCCCTCCACATGGGAATTCTTGAGGATGGAACCAACATGGGTTATCTTTGTGGTCAGGTCTTCCTGACAGGTGGGAGGTAGCAGCTTATTACAGACCTGGAGGTGTCACCTCTGAGCTTGTCTTAGCGGCCACCCACCCCTCTGTTAGCAACAGAGCACTTATCATGAAAGGCAAGGTAACTTCTCTTGCTCAAAAATCCCTAGTCTTTCCCTATTGAATATTATACTAAGGTCAAGTTAGCCATCACACACATTCTGATTTTCTATTGCTTTGTAACAGACTGTCCCCAAACACAGTAACTTTAAGTGACTATTATTACCTCTCATGATTCTGGGATTGATGGGCTCCTTGGGAAGATTCTTGCTTGGTGTACCTCATATGGTAGCAGCCAGAAGTTGTCCAAAGTCTTCCTCACTCTCCTGTCTGGTGCCTGGGCACGGATGACTGGACCAGCTGGGGTCTATTCAGACTTCTCTCCCTGTACATGGCCTCTCCACATGGATAGCTTGTGTTTCCTCATGCCTGATGGACATAGTGTAGGCACACTTCTCACAAGCCTACTGGCTTTGCCAGAAGACTGGAAGAAGCAGCTGCCAAGCTCTTAAGGTTTGGGCCTAGAAATGGGCACAGTGTCACTCTGCCATTTTCTGTTGATCAAAGTAGTCACAGAACCATCTACATTAAAAGAGAGGGGACGTAGATTCCCATCTCTCAATGGCACAAGTAGCAAAGAAGTCATGGCCATCTTTAATCTGCCACAAATCTGCTGTTCCTTCTATATGGGAATGCTTCATTTTTATAATGAAAGCAAACATATCTCCATTACTTTTTTTTCTTTACAGGTCGTCCTTGTGAGTTTCTTTAACCTTCAGATCACTCACACGCTTCCTAAACCCCATAGGAGTCCAAACTGTGAAAGAGTTCCTTTAAGACAGGAGGTCCAGGACTTGATTCATTATCCCAGATATGGCTGTCCCCCTACAGAGTGCAGGGAACTGATCAATATCTCTCTTCTGGGAAATGTAATTCTGTGTATGCCGCTTAAGTCTGCATTCTTTTTTGTTCTTATCAGCCATGTTACATTGTTGATCCATATTGAACTAAAATGGCATTTTTATTATAAAGAATAATTGCGGCAAATGTATAAAATATGAATCAGCACAAAGAAGAAAATAAGATCACCTATATTTTCACCACTGAAAGTTAACTGCTGCTACCTTTTGAGTCCTTTTTCTACTAATATCTGTGTGTGTGTATTTTCAGTAAACTGGTTTTTATCCACTGAAGAAAATGTAATGAGGATATTCCCCACATCAGGGAATTCCTTCCATATTATCGTCCATAGTGATGATGACATATTATACTTTGAAAATCACCTGTATCTTTTTCTTAATGAAATGTGGTTAAGCCAGGTCTTCTCCATTCTGTTGTTCTGGTGGTTTTTTTTTTTTTAAGCTTAAGTATAGGACTAGCTCTTTTTATTTTATTTTATTTTATTTTTTTAGATTTTATTTATTTATTTGACAGAGAGAGAGAGATCACAAGTAACCAGAGAGGCAGGCAGAGAGAGAGAGAGAGGAGGAAGCAGGCTCCCTGCTGAGCAAAGAGCCCGATGCAGGGCTCAATCCCAGGACCCTGGGATCATGACCTGAGCTGAAGGCAGAGGCTTTAACCCACTGAGCCACCCAGGTGCCCCTACTACCTCTTTTGTTAAAAGTTATCTTGTTGCTTTTAGGGCAAATTATTGTAGCCTGTTATGATCTTTTAAGTCCTGGTTTCATCAACCCATATCTCCCAGGTTTATATGATTTTAAAATCAATAATATGAAAATCACTGATATATCATTTTAAATAGGATAGATCCTCATAGCATTCCCTTGGAATCTACTCTCTACGTTTTCATTACTCCATTAATCAAACCCTCTCTGGCTTTGGTAATTAATCATTTTATCTGTACTAACATATGGTTTGTTTCCACTTTTGAAAACAAGAATTTTCAAAAACAGGGGGAAAAAAAGACTGCCAACCGCTTTACTATTTGGATTAGTTATGTCTGCTATGGTCCTGTTTATGCCCATATTATCATTTTATTAAAGAAAGGAGATTGGAGTGGTTTGGTGTAACTTTTCCATAGAACCCATGCTATTGTTCTGGAGGAAAAGAAATGCATCAACTACTAAAATCCAATTCAAATCTCTTACAATTCAGGACTGTATGGGTTGGACCTAAAAGTCTCATCCTGAGATATCTCTCAATTTGGAGATTAAAAATAAATTTCTTTTTCAGATTAAGTTTTTTTTTGTTGTTGTTACTGTTGTTTCTCTCTGTCATATGTAATTGTTGGTGGGAAAAAAATGGGACTAATTAGTTCCTTCAAAAAATATTTAATTGAAAAATGAACACATTTTTCTGTGTTCAAAAACCAACTATTTAATTTTCCAAGGATTAAATACAACTCATTAGACTGTAAATAATAAAAATCCATTTTTAAAAATCCAGATTACTTCGCAGTTCCCCGCAGTCCTTCCAAGGGTACCCTCAGGGGCTCAGCATTCTCATCTTTAAGCACTGGAAACACACTTCACCGTGTCTCAGTTGGGAAAAGCGATTTGGACTCATCAAAGCAGTGATGAGCTTTCTTCTTTTTCCTCATTTGTCTCAGATTTCTGAACCCCGAGAAAACATTTGTTCTGCCCTCTCTGTATGAAGATTAGTTTTCCTGAAATAATGGAGGCAAAAGAGAAGTGGACTAGTTGTGCTTTCTATCTGCTGTTCTCATTACATCGTCTACTTCAACTGATGGACCCATTTCTTTCCTTTGTAAACTACCCGAGAGCTTGCTCCTCTTATGACCCTCCACGGTGCCTAATGCAATGCTTTACCCGTTGTAGGTATATTTATCAGAACTCTTGGTTGCAAGGGATAAAAATCAAACTCAAACGTCTTTAAACCAAAAAACATAAAATTAATAGACAATCCAACAGCAGGCTAAGTTCAGATACAGCTAGACAAAAAGATCCCAATTATGCCATCAGGACCTGGATTCTCTCTATCATCTCTCCTCAGTGCATTTCTCTCTGAGGCAGTCATCCTCCACGTGGGAGCTTAAGGTCTACCTCTTCACAGCCCTGAGCTGGGGGGAAAAGGACATTCTTTCTTGGTTGCTCAAGCATAAGTCTCAGAGTCAGCTCACTTTAACCTGATAGGCTTGGATTAGGTCATGTGCCTATTCCTGAGTCAATTAATCACCATGGCCGTGAGCACGTGGTACTCCAGTTGGACTTACCCGCATCACGTGACTACCCATGGTGCTTGGGGTGTGATCAGCCCTACCTGAGGGACAGTTGGGAGAGTGTGGTGCTGGTGCTTCCTCCAGAGGAAAGTCTGAGTTTCATTATCAGGAGAATTTAGGAAGGACGCCAGATAGGCAGAAAAACACCTAATCATGACAAGTTTTTAATTAAATATTTGTTGAAGAAATTAATTAGTTCCATTTTTTTTTCACCAGCGGTTGACAAAGAGAAGCAACAATAATAAAAAACTCAGTCTGAAAAAGTTTATTTTTAATCTCCAAACTGAGAAATACCTCGGGATGAAGACCTTCGGTTCCAACTTTATGACTGGTAAGGGATTGGAACTGGGTTTTAGTATTTGACTAATTTCTTTTCCTCTAGAATATGTGAGTTATTTTTCATCTCATGAATTTTCTAGACACAAATACAGCACTTCCTATCATCTGCCCTTTAAACAAATGAGATTTCTCACTTCCAGCTAAAATAACAATGTTACAGCAGGACCAGGATACACATTGGAAAAGATGGGCTCCTTGGTTGTGGTGGTCTTAGCCAAGTTGGGACCTTAAGGATGACATCTTGCTAATGCACTGCGGTCCCTCTCTCGGTGGTTTGATTTTACCTTCCTGAAGTGCCACCAAAAATAGGAGTCCAGAGGCTGGTGTTCTGATGATGAGATAGCCTATTTGAAACAGTCAATATCCAGTCTGAAAAACAGAGAAATTGATTGCAAAGGCGTTTGGAGAACTCAAGAACCTAACAGGACCATGAAGCAACCCAGATATTAACAAAGCAGGAAGCCTCTACAAGCTCTAAGGTGCAGGGGATAAAGGGAGGAGACGATGTGATGGGATTTGGGGTGCTGGGGCCATCTGCCCCACAGGAACTGGATCTATGAAAAAGACTGCCTGATGTGAGCTGGAACCAGAGTGGAGATGCCAATCGAAGCAAAAAGAAGGGGAAAAATACCTTAATTTCTTTCTCTCATTTGCCCTTCAGTCTCCCAATATGGTCTCTCCCTGGCTAAACCAGAAGGGAGCTAGCAAGGCAATCAGGGAAGTGTAGCTTGCAGGGCAAAGAAAGGAATGCCAAAGCAGTAAATGTGTGACGCAGGACTTGTAGCAAGATGTGAAGGCTGGGGCTGTTTACACGTGACAAAATAACAGCTTTCTTTCTTTCTTTCTTTATTTTTTAAGATTTTATTTATTTATTTGACAGACATAGATCACAAGTAGGCAGAGAGACAGGCAGAGAGAGAGAGGGAGAAGCAGGCTTCCCGCTGAGCAGAGAGGGCCATTTGGGGCTCGACCCCAGGATCCTGGGATCATGACCTGAGTCGAAGGCAGAGACTTTAACCCACTGAGCCACCCAGGTGCCCCAATTAACAGCTTTCTTATTAGTCATTTTCTTTATTGCAGTAAGAGGATTTGAAGCCTTTCTGCTTTGAGGAAAAGGAAACTCATATTTGCTGATTCTAACCATGGATCTACTAGACTATAAGGGACCAAAGGATGGCGGGGACAGAGAGGAAGCAGGAGTTTAGCAGAGGAGGGAATTAAAAGAAAATGGGGTGATTCATTGGTGTGACTCCACACAGTGGGGAGTGTGGAGATTTCCCTCCAAACTGGAAGTGTAGGGGAAGAAAGTGAGTATTGTCAATGGTTTCTTTTCTTTTCTTTTTTTTAAATTTTTTTAAAAGTTTTTTTTTTTAAGTTTATTCATTTGACACAAGATCACAAGTAAGCAGAGAGGAAGGCAGAGAGAGAGGAAGGGAAGCAGGCTCCCTGCTGAGCAGAGAGCCCGATGCAGGGATTGATGCAGGGCTCGATGCAGGGCTTGATCCCAGAACCCCAGGATCATGACCTGAGCCGAAGGCAGAGGCTTTAAACCCACTGAGCCACCCAGGTGCCCCATCAATGGTTTCTTAATCGGATGACTCCTGCTTGCTACTTCTCAGCCCTTCTGCCTGGAGAGTGAAGAGCCTGGGGGGTGTATCTGTACTGTTGGGACCACAGTGTGCCTTACACAAGGCCCCTGAGCCCCAAGCATGGCATGAGATCAATAGAAGACAACCAAGAGGGGACTCTTCGGAGGGACTGGAGTCATTCTCGGTAAACTCAAGGGCAGGTTGTAATAGGTGACCCTTCGGTTATTCTGTTGAGGATCCTACTAGATTTGCCTCTCTCTAGGGCGGCCCTATGGAGGAGCTGCTCCATGGTTTCCCCAGACTTGCTCTCCTTTCCACTCACCCTCTGTGGGCATTGCCACCTGCTGGGTAAACCCAAGAGAATAAAGCTCAAAACTGCAGCTCTGAGTACTTAGTTTGGGTACAGAGTTTGAACAGTGTGCGTTTAGGTAGTAAGTTCAGATCACAAGAGCTGAACTGTCTGAATGTCTGTGGTTTCAGACTTTTGGATAGTGAGGGTTTGGACAAGAGAGCAAATCCTCTATTTCAGTATTTTAACAGCTGGCACAATCAAACCACTGTGTTCTAATTGAGTGTCAGCGCTGGCCATGACCCTCCCTCCTCCAGGAAGCCTTGGGAGGTTTGACCACCCACAGGCAGTTTACCAGATTCATGGCTGCTCTGGAAAGGCAGTTGTGGTAGGAAGCCATATAGAGATTTCAATTTGTGCCTTACGTTGTCGTTAGAAGCTACAACATAGATTTCAAAAGCTTGTCCAAGAATACAGAACACAGACAAACCTCTGAACTCCTGTGCCTCCGGAACTTGTGTGTTGCCAGGCTACAGCAGACTTGTCCTCTGCTTTTGAAAGCCCAGGCTTTGTGAAAGGGGAATGCCAGAGCCGTTGTGTCTCACAGAAGCACAGCCCAGGGCCAACGTCAGTGAAGAGATGTGTCTAGTGGAGTCTGAACAGGATTAGTCGGTACAGAGTTTGATGGTTGTTAACATGTTTTAAATGGAGAGATTCTACATCCAAACCCGGATTTCAGGCATTTTCTAGAAAATTGAATGTTAGTCAATAGTAGCTCCACATCTGCAGTGTCAGCTATGGTTGTGTCCCCTTCAGAAGGCACATGTGTCTGGTTGGCCATGGTCCCTACACTGCCTTCTTGTTGTCCTGACCCAGACTTGAGTTCTTTGCCATTCTGTCATCTTCTGTCTGTGAGGTACCATTCATTTGCATGACCTGTTGGGCTTCCTAAGTCATTGAGCCTCTGACTCCTGGGCTACATCAGGGCTTCTGGAGTGAAAGGCAGAGGCAGCTGGAGGGGAAGCCAAGCTCAGATTCTCTGAGCCTTGGAGACGACTGGCTTCTTTGGGTCTTGTGAGGGGAAGAGGCCAATTCCCCATGTTAGGACAGGTGGGAGGTAGCTTGGGGATGCCTGGGTGACCAGAGAACGTGCCCTTTGTCATGGTGTCAGAAGAGCTCTGGGCTCAGGCTTGGATCTGTCACCTCAGATGACCAGACGAGCTTAGACCAGGATCATCCAGTTGTAATTGTGAGGACTGAAGACAAGGGGATTTTCATCTGAAAATTTAAGATGTACAAGAACCCTGGAAATTCTGAACAGCACTTAAAGAAGGCCCTCAGGATTACAGAACTGAATATCCTCTGGTGATATGGGAGAGAGTTCAGCACAGAGTATTGATTTAGACACAAGACATCAACTGTTATATATTAGCCTTGGGGACGTCTGGCTCTATCTTCATGTCTCCCTGTATCGAGAACTGGGATGAATCCCATTCTTCTACCTGCAGGGCTGGATTTATGTGGTTTGCTTATGCGCTGTCACCAAGGAGCACTTTCTCTTTGTTTTGTCATTGTGTGAAGTTGCATGCCTGAAATGATCTGGTGATGATTTTTCAAAAAGCCCCAAGCACAGAGCTCAGTATTTTTTTTTTTTTTTTCTTAACAGCAGATGTTCTAATAGCCTGTCTCCTTCGCACGGAGAAATATAAAGAACATTATGGAGCCACCACATATCTCTGAGCATGAGCTGATGTTCTTATGGGATATTGTGGGAACTTCCTAAGTGACTTCCCATATTTTACTTTTCCAGTGCATTCCATACGCCAGTCTCAGAGTTCTTTTCCCAGCTCCTGGGAGACTAACCTGTTGATACTCAGTCTTTTACAGTCGATCTCTGGATCCCTACACCTTCATATGAAGCCCAGTGTCTTTAACAGAGCTTTTAAGACTCCTCCTGGATGACCAGTTTTATCCCTCCACCACGATGTGCTCTACCCAACTTCCTGAATACTCCATTTGCTGCTTCTCTCCAGGCTTCAGCTCAGCCTGCTCCTTCAACCGAAGGTGTCCTTTTCTTTACCTTTGTCTTTGAACCTTTTAATTCCCGTCAAACTCCTGTTCTATCTTCAAAACCCATCTTGAATGCTGCCTCTCTCCAAAGTCATTTCCATTTATTCCAATAGGCATCACAATGCTTTGGATCTCTGTCCTAGCACTTTCCCTAAATTACTGTGTTTATATCCCCTATCCCCTGCTTCCTCATTCCCATACCTGAAACACTTTAAAAGCAGCAGAGTAACGTCCCTCAAGAGAATTTGGACAGAAGGCAAATGAGAGGAATCTTCTGATAATTAAATTACAAAATAACCTAATGGGCCAGGAAAGTCACATATAAAGACAACTTAAGTGGTCAGAATGATTCCTGGTTCAGAGCGTAACTTGATTGAAGCTGTTCTTAAAATAGCATTAATCGGACTGTAATCTGGGGCTGGTGGGGAGGCATGTGTGCATGGGAGAATCCACTGTCATCTTATATCTTCCTCTGGATGGTTTGCATCATGAATCAGCATATTTATTAAGGTTCTAAGAAGTCCTATACTAATGATCCCTTCATTCACTTTGTTGGATAGAGTATTTCTTGAATTTATATGACATATTTTTCATACAATTTTACAGACCATTTTTTCATAGAATACTATTACTATCTGCTGAACTAAAGAAATGATGTAACACTCAGAAGGGGAACTGGCCTATACTGAAGCTGGAAAAAAGACAAACAGAAGGACCAATGGTGTCAGTGTCCATCTGAGGGCATTTGAAGGAGATGGGTGTCTTGGCCCAAAGCCTGGTCCGTTGTATCCTGAGCTGATGGGCTCTTTCCAGGGAGATAACACCATGTGTCCCCTTGACCTGATACCATAGGGTCATTTGAGTTGGACAACAAATTTCCCTTATTCTCACTTTATGGTCACCAGACAATCTGATTATTTAGTTTCCAAAGTAAATGACTTACATGAAAGAAATAATCTGGCCTGAGGGCAGAGCACTTAACCCCCTTGCCGGTCTGTTATGGTAGTAAATTGGCATTCTGGGCTCTACATCAGTCCCTTGTAACCTTGATTCATGACAGTCCATCCTTGAGATGGTGATTTACTCTCTCTGGAATAACACAAGATGCCACTTCAGAACCTACAAGGCTGTGGATGATATCCTAGTGCTGTGGTGAAGGACACGGTCAATACTCAGCATTTATGAGGCACCATTTCCATTATCTTTTGCTGTGTAACAAAGAACTACTTAGTGGCTTAAATCAAAAGCAATCATTTTTGCCACCCAGCCCGACTCTCCCACCGTTTCGGTGGATCAAGAATTTGGGAAGACTTAGCTGAGCAGCTCTGGCTTGGATTGTGGTCAATGACTAGAACATCTCGGGGTCAGCTGGCATGTCTCTGTCTTCATGTAGACTCAGGACTTCTCTGTTCTCCAACATGAGCTGGTTGGAGCTTCCTCACAATATGGCATCCTCAGGGCTCCAAAACAAGATTCTCAGTGAACCAGGTGGAAGTGCTATCAGCTTTTCTGATCCTGCCTCAAGAATCACATCTGTGCCACTTATCTGATATTTACAGAAGAGTTACAGGAGAGTTGCAGAAGAGTTACAGAAGAGTTACAGGCCCATCCAGATTCAGGGTGAAGGGAACTAGACTCCCCCTTGGGAAGTCTAGTTGGGAAAGTCTAGATGGAAACATGGCACGGTTTTAAAGAGCACGTGGGATGGGAGATAATGTTGTGGTTTCCTTTGGAAAAGCAAAGTTTTCTTTTGATGTAAGGTCTTACTATATTCAGTGGCTTTGCTGAATCTCTCCCTCTCTCTCTTTCTGTCTCTCACTCTCACACAGCCCCCTTGTTTATTCCTCACAGCAAATCCATGAGATAACTCTTATCATTCCTCATTTTTACACAGGTTAAGCAATTGTCTAGGGATCTATGGTTGGTTAGTCATAGGGTTGGGTGTTGAAACCAGTGTGCGTTCTTAAACAATATGCTCCACCACCTCCTGATGAACCAAGGTAAACGGCACCTGAGGAAGAAGTTCCTGGCAGTCTGTCAGCCAGCCTTCCTAGCAACTCCCACCTGACTGTGCACGTTAGGTGTGGCGGGAGGGTACTTCATGGTGTTGATCAGAATGGCTTCCTCCTTAAACCACCACATTCCTTTGCCTGTACCCTGAGGGTCTTCCCCTCATGGAAACCCTGACTGCTCCTCACCACCTCTGTCCAAATAACTATGGACAAGTCCTCCCTTCACGGATCCAGAAAACAAAAGGCTACATTATTAGGTTTTTGAGTTTTTGTTGATGGAATAAAAATGTCCCAGTACTTGCGTGCCTCAGTGGTGGCTGAATGGGTTAAAGGCTCTGCCTTCAGCTCAAGTCATGATTCTAGGGTCCTGGGATCTAGCCCTGCACTGGGCTCTATGTTCAGCCAGGGAGTCTGCTTCTCTCTCTCTCTTTCTCTCTCTGCCTACTTGTGATCTCTGTCTGTCAAATAAATAAATAAAATCTTTTAAAAAAAAAAGTGTCCCAGTACTACTGACAATGTTGGTGCTCTGCCCAGGTCCCCCTGTTGGTATTCCTGAGTTTCTTACAGTCAGCACCTGTGGCTTCTTTTCAGCGGTCTGCCCTTGCCCACCCTCTGCCCAGTCATATGAAGAAAGAGAAGAGAACTTATGCCCCCCAAGTTGGTCCTTGGCCAATGCCTAGAGTTTGGATTGTGAGGGCCAAACCCTCTGTTCTCGGGTTGGGACAACCGTGAGGAGTAACTTACCCTCCAGAGCACCACTGAGGAATCAAGGCCAAGGTGTCCTCCACAGGACTTTCATGAAATTGCGCCCTTGGCTTCTTTCCCCTTTTCTTTTATTTCCCGCACTTCCCTGAAAGCACCACCTTTGAAAATCACTCCACCTGCTTCTGGGGAACCTGACCCCTCAAATGGGAAAGGAGAAGGGGAAGGAGCTAGAGAAACTTCTTCAGGACAAGCCCCGTCCTTTGCCAGATCAGAGAGCTACAGGGAAGGTGGGCCACCCTGGCTTGTCTCTTGTTCTTCAGAGCATAGACCCTCCCCCTTAGCCAAATAACAGGAGCTGTGTGGTCTGACCGCCACAGGCATGGTGCTCTGGACCAGCAGTCTAACCTGCCTTCTTACCACATTCAATGAGACAAGCCCCCTAGAAGGCGGCTTAAAGGAGTGGTGGTCATCTAAGGGACCGTCTCCCATTATACTTGACCAGGGTGATACTGGCTGGAACTGACATGCCACTTAGCCAGGGAGGGGTTGGAACCCATATGGAACTAGGTGTTAGACATCTTGAACCTAGCTAGCTCAGCCCCCACATAGCTCTGTGACCTGTTTTTTCATGTGCAGTGTAGTCTTTGTGATCCCTCCATCTCTAAATGTCTGTGCTTTCAGACGATGGGTTCAGTGCCTCCCGAGAGCTTATAATCTTGTTAGGGAAACACGACACAATTAGAGAACCGTGTATGACAGACTATACTATAAAGCTGAAATCAGTCCAATTAAGAGGAAAAAGGCATGGTGCAGAAAACAAGTACAGGGCTGATTAGGATGGTGGGTCTCTGTGAGACAGTCTTCAGCAAAGCGTTCAAGGAAGAATCTGAGAAGGGCCTTGGAGGTTGACTATTGCTTGGAGGAAGGAAGGGAAAAGCCACCATAGTCTTAGTACCTGTGTGTGCAATGAGGGAGAGGCAAGAGAATGGAATCCTAGTTATCATCTAATTGCGGTTCCAGCTCTAAGTGAATAGAACACACACACGGCTCCGGTTATAATATGCTAGTTATTTACAAGGCCGTATTTCTATTCTCCCTGGCTGAACACCCATCACTGGAAATCTGACATTCAGAATTGGCTTTTCCAACCCCCTAAATTTTAATTAAAGTAATTATGTTACTAACAGAAGCTGTAATTTATCTTTTCCCTGTGTTTACAAAGAGGAAAAAGAGACAACTTTGGCCAAGCACATTTTCCCTGCATCCTATTGCTGGTTTGATGGTAGGGGAGGGAGGAGATGTCTTTGTTTTGGGGGCCCAGAGACCATGCTGCTCACTGGTTTCTTCTCTCTGCAATGCAGAGGACCCTGTTACAACTGTGTGGACTGACTGTGCTGGTGAGAGCCTTAGAATGCGCTGAGCTCTGTCATTCAGAAGCAGCATCTGAGCTAATGGGCAAGTCCATGTTCTAGCAAAGTCCTCTTGGCACAAGGCACTCTGTGTGAGTGCATGCATGTGCATTTCTGACATTGGTGCGAATAAGGAGCTCGGTGATTGAGATGAGAACTTTCCATGCAATTAACATCTTCCATCTGAAAGCAGGTGCTGAAGGTTGGAACCACTGGGGCAGTCTGCTTAGTAAATACCCATCCCCAGATGTAGAGCAATTCAATGGAAATAATTATACTGGGTCAATTAAGCAGAACTCAGACCTCCTCCTGTTAGTCTGTTTGAATTTTCTATTTCCATGAGTCAGGTTTGCTCAGGATGTAAGCTGCTTTACCTTTGGGAAAGGGAGCCTCTGGGGACACATTATTGATTTGTGCTGTGGTGGTGGTGGCTAGAGAAGGTGGTCCGGTTCCCAGGCAAGAGCGCTTGGGCTGGGCCTCAGGCAGGCCTGGGCTGGAGTGCTAGCTACAGCCCTGAGCAGCCCTCTGAGCTGAGACACGTTACTTAGCTCTCTGAACCTCCGTTTTCTCATTTTAGAAGTGGGGATGGGAAGACAGCTTCTGTCCCCGATTCATGAGGATGAATTGAGAAAATGCTGGCCAAGCTCTGAAAAAAAGGTCCTGGGATATAATCAATGCTCCATAAGCAGCAACTGTTGTTGTTATTGTTATCAACAGAAAAACTGGGTATTAGTATAACTGGGCCACCTGTGATGACCCAATGGAAAATCTTCATAAAGGCTGGCATGCGAAGACCTAATTATGCTCATCGCCAAACATGCTGAATTTAAAGACACCAATATGTGAAGCTGTGAAATGGGACAATTAGGGGCTGATGTAAGGGCTGGACCAAAGAAGGAACACCAGAATTCAATGAATTCTAAAGACCATTGGCTGCAGAGGCCGTCAGTCCATTTGTAGATTACTGATGGCCTGTCACAAAGGCTGGGAGAGAGGCTGGGAGACTAAGTGTTGGGGACCATTGTCAGGTTGAAAATGAATCAGAAATGAAATGACATCACCTCTAAAACGATAAGGCAAATCAGTAAAAAAATGCAATCTAATGGAAAAAATTCTGTCTTTTGCACAATAATAGTATTTATTGAGAGCTTACAGTTTGATAGAGGGATTTATATGGATTCCTTATTTAATCCTTACCATAACCTATAAGGTGGGTTCTATGATTATCTCAGTTTTAGAGACACATAACCCTTCAGAGATGTGCTTACTACAGAAAATGAAAGGTCACTTACTTCTTAAAGAGGTTCCTCTATAGCCTAGGAGAGTGTGGACCCACCAGAAGCTTACATGTGGGAGGGGTTTACTTCAGCTCTGAAGAATGTGGATTTAGTTGTGTTCATACAATCATTAAACAACCATTTATATAGGCTCTACTACAAGATGCTAGGAACTGAATTTGGTGTGGAAGATGTAATGATGAACAAAAAAGTCGGTGTGATCAGCTTCCAAGAAGATGGAGCAGGTATACTTTTCCTCATACCTCCTGCTGCTTTGTACAACAAAACCCCTAGACATTGTATGTAAAACAAACATAAGAAGACTTTGAAAGGTGGGAAGAAAATTGCAAATCAGTTAGAGACTTTGGGACCCAAGGAGTAACATGTGAGTTCTCTGTTTTTGTTTCTGGCTCTTGGTTTTATTTTTTATTTTTTTTTTCTTTGGATTTTAGGGTTTGTTTGTTTTGCCTCATGGATCCCAGACTTGGAGATGAAGAAGCCATCAACTTGCAAATGCTCATGCACACAGTATAAATCCCATTCTCCCTAGCCAAAGGACTAGAAAAGGGGCAGTTTAGCAAAACAGAGAAGTTTTAGACTATAACAGCTTTACTCCAGCCAAATACCACAGAAAAAACTCTGGCCTCACTTCCAACTGCAAAGGCTGAAACTTCCAACTGCAAAGGCTGAATGGGGATCCTAGACTCCTACCCTCCTGAGGCTGTAACAGGGCCTCCAAACCCTGCAGGAGTAGTGTCAGAAAAGGCCATAGAGGAAGCCAAGACTTTCATCTACTCTAGGTGATAATGAGCCCCCCCCCCCCACCAGTGGAAACTACTTTCACCCTCACACAGCAGTAATAAGCCACCCCTGTTGCTCCCTGCTAGAGTGGTCCCAGAAGATGCCTAGTGGGAAGTCAGGATTTTTACTTCTGCCTGTGGTAATGAAGCCAGCCCCCTCCCCCATGTTTTTATATTAGTGGAGGCCACAAGGGAAGCAGTCATGAGACAAATTCCTAACCCCTCCAGCCAGAGAGGTATCAGTGGAGGTTTGGGGGGGGAAAAGGAAGCTCCCACCCTTGCTCAGCCCCACCCCTCAGGTACCAATGGAAGCCAAGAGGGAATGTGAGCTTATTCCTCTACCTGGCGGCACCAGTGTACCACCCCCCTTCTTCCCCTACCAGGGCTATATTAGAAGCCAGCTGAAGCAGAGGTTCAGATAAGATCCAGAGTCCCAAAACATATAGTCAAAATAGCTGGGTTTCAGTAAAAAACAAAACAAAACAAAACAAAAATAAGAAAAACAAAATGAACAAACAAAAAAAAACACTTGTTATACCAAGAACCAGTAAATCTCACAATGTCAATGTATAAAGACAACAGATACCAGCATAGAGATGACAGATAAATTAGAATTATCTGATAACAATTTTAGAGCAGCTATTATAAAAATACTACAATAATCAATTAAAAACAAGCTGGAAACAAATGGAAACATAGAAAGTTTCAGAAAAAAAATTAAAGATATGAAGAAGAACCGAATGGAAATTTTAGAACTGAAAATCATAGTAACTAACAATAAAAATCTCAAAGGACCAATTCAACAGCAGAACAGAGGAAACAGGGGAAAAAAAATTAAGTTGAAGAAGATAGAAAAATAGAAATCATCCAATCTGAAGAACAGAAAATAGATTGGAAAAATAAAAAAGAACAAAGTCTTTGGGGTTTGTGGGACTGTAAGGAAAGATCTAACATTCACATCCTGGGACTCACAGATGGAGAGGAGAAAAAAGATGGGGAAAGAAAAGTGCTAAAAGAGATAATGGTTGAAAACTTCTCAAATTTGTCAAAAGACATACATCTACATATTCAAGAATCTGAGTGAACCTCAAACAAACAAACAAACAAACAAAAAAAACAAAACAAATCCACAGCAAGACACATTACAATCAGACTTTTGAAAACTAGAAACAAAGAAAAATCTTGAAGGCAGCAAGAGAGAAATGACACATAGTCTTATAGGGGAAAATAATCCAAATGACAATGTATTTCTCATCAGAAACCATAGAGGTCAGTGCTGAAAATAAAGAAATACCAACTCAGAATCCCATAGCCAGGGAAAATATCTTTTAAGAATGAAGGGGAAATGAAGAGATTCTGAGATGAAGAAAAACCAACAGGATTTGTCACCAGCTGACCTACCCTAAATTGAATGACCATGGGAAGTATCCTAAAAAAGAAAGAAAGGAAATGATAAAAGAAGGAACTCTGAAACTTCAGGAAGGAAGAAAGAATGTGGTAAGTCAAAATAAAATAGGCTTTCCTTTTCCTCTTGAGTTTTCTAAAAATTTTTGATGGTTGAGACAAAGTTTAGAACACTGTCTCATATGGTTCTAAATGTATGTGTAGGAAATTTAAGGCAATTATAAATAAAAATTATAAAGAATAATAAGATATTTATACTTCACTCAAACTGGTAAAAGGAAAAATGGATAGGCTATGATAAATTGTGTATGTTTAATGCAATACCTAAAGTCAGCACTAAAAATTTGTCCAGAGATATATTAAAAAATGCTATAGATGAAATCAAACTGGAATTTAAACAATGTTCAAGTAACTTACAGAAAAGCAGGAGAAAACAAACAGATAAATTAAAAACAGAGAACAAACAGAAAACAAAAAATAAAATAGTAGAGTTAAGCACTAATATACCACTAAACACATTAACTGTAAATGCTCTAAATATCCAAAATAAAAGACAGGCAGAGTGATTAACAAACATGACCCACATACATGCTGTCTAAAGGAAGCATACTTCACAGACAGAGACCTTCTATAACGATAAATGGGTCAGTCTAACAAGAAGAGATAAATCTTAAATGTGTAAGTATCAAACAATAAAGCTGTGAAATACGTGAAGCACAAACTGACAGAACAGCAGGGAGAAATAGAAGAATGCATAATTATAATTAGAGAATTCAGCACCCTTTCCAATTGTCCCTTGATAAAACTAGATAGAAAATCTATCAGAATATAGCTAAGATAGACCATATCCTGGGCTGTAAAACAAGCCTCAATATTTTCATATTTTATTATTTTAATAAAATTATTTAATATTCTAATAATAAAAAAGTTTAAATCATGTAGAATGTGTTCTCCTAACAAAATGGAATCACACTGGAAATCAACAATAGAAAGATACTAGGAAAATCTCCAAAAAACATGAAAATACAAGAACATACTCCCAAATAATCCATGGATCAGAGAACTCTCAAGAGAAATTTCAAAAAAATAATGAACGTAATGAAAATAAAAACAACATATTGAGATTTGTGGGATGCAGCTAAAGTAATACTGAGAGGGCAATTTATAGTACTAAATGCATATATTAGAGAAGTAGAAGAGCCTGAAGTCAATAATTTAACCTCCCACTTCAAGAAGCTTGGAGTAGATTGACAAAGTAAAAAGAAAGACCTTAGTAATCAGGAATGGAGGATGTCACTACTTATTCTGCAGATATCAAGGGATGATAAAGAAATACTACTAATAATTCTACACACACAAATTTGACAACTCAAACAAAACAGAGCAAATTTTTGAGAAACACCAATTACCATAACTTATTCAGTATGAAATACATCATTTGAATAGCTCTATAACTATTAAGGAAATTGAACTCCTAATTTTAAAAACTCCCCCAAATAAATTTCCAAGCCCAGATGATTCTACTGGAGAATTCTATCACGCTTAAAGAGGAATTAAAAGCAATTCTACCTTCTCTCTTCCAAATAATAGGAGGGAGCAATTCCTAATTCATTTTATGAAGTTAATATTATCCTGATACCAAAACCAGATGGGTAGTACAAAAAAAGCACCACTGTCCAATATGATTCATAAATATAGACACAAAAATCTGTAACAAAATATTAGCAAATAAAATCTGGCAACGTACAAAATGAGTTTTATACCATGACCAAGCAGAGTTTATTGCAGGGATGCAAGATGGGTTTAATGTAACAATATCTATATTAACAGGCTAAAGAAGAAAAATAAACTGATCATTTCAATTGATGCAGAAAAAGCAATTGAAATTTAATACCTGTTTGTGATAAAACCATAGGAATGGGGGAAACTTTCTGAATGAAGAGTGCTACAAAAAACAAATAGGGAACATTGTACTTAATGATGAAATACTGAATGCTCTTTCCCCAAGGATGTACTTACACTCTTACCATTTTTCTTCAGCATAGTTGAATTCAAATGGAAGTTCAAGCTAGTGCAGGCTCCATGTCCAGCATAGATCTAAATGTGTGGCTCCATCTCATGACCCTGAGATCATTACCTGAGCGGAAATCAAAAGCCTGACATTTAACTGAGTCTCCCACATACCCCCAGCAAGATTCTTTAAGCTATAGATAAGGTTATTCTAAAACTTATACCAGAAGACTAAAGCTTTTTATCAAAAGTATTAAAATAGCTGAAACAATTTTGAAAAGAAGAATAAAGTAGAAGAAATCAATCTACCTGATTTCAAGACTTAATATATAGAAGCAATCATGAAATCTGTATGGGTCTGGCACATTTGATGGGTCAGTGGAACAGAATAGAGAACTGAGACACCAACTAGCAATATGCCCAACTTATTTTTGATGAAGCTACAAAAGCAATTCATTGGAGAAAAGGTAGCTTTTCAACAAATGGTGCTTTGGCCGTAAAAGTGAACCTCAACTTGTTTCATACTTTATACAAAAATGACATCGAAATGGATCATTGACTAACGTGTAAAATGTGAACTATAAAACTAATAGAAAAAAATTGTAGGAAGAAATCTTCAAGACCCAGGGCTAGGCAAAAAGTATTACTGACACAAAAAACATGATTCATAAAAAAATTGATAAATTGGATTTCATCACAATTTTTTTTTATTTTTTAAGATTTTATTTATTTATTTGACAGAGATATAGAGAGTACAATAGGCAGAGCAGCAGGCAGAGGAAGAGGGAGAAACAGACTCCCTGCTGAGTAGGGAGCCCTATGCAGGGCTCCATCCCAGGACCCTGGGATCATGACCGAGCCAAAGGCAGCCGCTTAACTGACTGAGCCACCGATGTGCCCCGATTTCATCACAATTTAAAAATTCCACTCTGGGAAAGATCCTGTTAAGAGGGTGAAAAGACATGCTATAAACTGAGAGAAAATATTTTTAAATGACATGTTCAATAAAGACCAGTATCTAGAATATGTAAAGAACATTTGAAACTCAGAAAACAAACCAACCCAAGAAGAAAATGGGTCTAAGACATATTTCACATATGTGGACATATGGTTGGCTAACAATACATTAAAAAGATATTCCAGGGGCACCTGGGTGGCTCAGTGGGTTAAAGTCTCTGCCTTCAGCTCAGGTCATGATCCCAAGGTCCTGGGATTGAGCCCCGCATCGGGCTCTCTGCTCAGTGGGGAGCCTGCTTCCTCCTCCTCTCTCTCACTGCCTGCCTCTCTGCCTACTTCTGTCAAATAAACAAATAAAAATCTTTATTTAAAAAAAAAAAAAAAGATGTTCCATTTCCAGGCATTCATACTCCTTGTCTTTGGGATCTCGGTTGCACGGTTTTGATGACTCTGCTAGGATGAAGCTAATGAGCTTTTTGATGAAACTGAGTCACAAAACCATAGCCACTGAATTATAGAACAGAACACAGATCCATGGCACAATCAGGTATAGCTGTCAACATGAATATGTATCTCAAAGCTGTAAAAATGACTTTGAAGAACAGAGAACCAGGACAGCTGGAAACACCAGGTAATTGAGGAAATAACATTCGATATTTTATTCTGCCAGACAGCTTACTTCTGGACACACTACTCCTGGATGTTAAGCTGAAGGTGAACTTTAAGAAAAGGAAAGCTGTTGCCGGAAGAGACTGAGGAAGAGGAAGAGGACGTCCTAGCTGATCATGTCTCTCAAGATTACTATTTCAAAGTGATATGTACTTTTTGTACAGGTTTTGTTTGTGCCAGTTTTTGACAAACATAAATGTAGAAAAAAAATAGAAAAAGAAGATGTTCCACATCCTTAGCCTTAGGGAAGTATGAATTAAAGTCACAAGGAGATTTCATTATGTATCAACCAGATTGACTAAAATAAAAATAGTGATAATACTAAATGCTGGAAGGGATTCAGAGAAACTGGATTGCTCACACATTGCTGGTGGGAATGTGAAAGAGTCCAGCCACTCTAGAAAAGTGTAGCAGTTTGATAAAACACTAAATACATGGCTATCATGGAACCAAGCAATGGCACTCCTAGGCATTTATCCCAGAAAGATGAAGATTTATATTCACAGAAAAACCTGAACGTGAATGTTTATGGCAGTTTGATTCATTATAGTCCCGAACTGGAAACAACTCACATGTCCTTCAAAGGATTAAACAAACTGTGATACATGCATTCTGTAGAACATTACACAGCAACAAAAAAGAATAATTACTGTTACCAGTCACAACCTGGATGAGTCTCCAGAGAATCAGGCTGAGTGAGAAAAGCCAGTTATATGCTATATGATTCCACATAGAACATTCTGGAAATGACAGTTACAGTAATGGAGAACAGATTAGTGGTTGCCAGGGGCTAAGGGGAGGTTGGAGACAGGATAAAAGTGGGTATGGCTATAAAATGGCAACATGAGGATCCTTGAGTGATGGATATGCCCTGTAGCATGTCTGTTTCAGTGTCAATATACTGTTGATATTGTATTGTAATTTTGTAAGATGTTACCATTGTGGGGAGCTGGGCAAAGGGTACATGGGATATCTTTGTGTTATTTTTTTTAAATTTTTTCTTTTAAAGATTTTATTTATTTGACAAAGAGAGTGAGAGAGCACAAGCAGAGGAAGCAGTAGAGGGAGAGAGAGAAAAGCAGGCTCCCCGCTGAGCAGGTAGCCCAATGTGAGGCTCTATCCCAGGACCCTGAGATCATGACCTGAGCCAAAGGCAGAGGCTTAACCTTCTGAGCCACCCAGGTGCCCCTCTTTGTGTTATTTCTTATAACTGCATGTGAATCTATGATTACCTCGAAATTAAAAGTTTAATTAAAAAATAGGTATGACCCCTTTGCTGATGGAGTTTATAGTACTCTGGAAGAGAGAGTCATTCATTAAATCTCTATGTGAACATATGTGTAAACATATAATGCATATGTAAACACATAGCATTCTTTCAAATGTTTGAAAGAAGAGTTGTCTAGTCCCAGGAGAACGTGTAATAAGATGGGTGATCACAAAATTTAATGCTCAAACTGGGACACTTTTGAGATTGAAAAGAGGTGCTATTATTAATTAGTCTGGGAAAGTAAGCCCAAGTTGGGGCTCATGGTCACCCTAATAATGGAGGGTCCTGACGTCGGGGGGCTCCTTGAGGAGGTAAAACTAGACCTAAGATCTGAAGGAAGTTTGAGAGTGAATTAGGCAGGTGGTGAGGGGAAAGGCAACATAGGTAAAGACCTCCCAGCCGGAGAGCCTGCAACTGTAGGAACAGGAGCACCCAGGGTGCTGCCAGGAGTACAGGCAAATCCCTGTGTGGTTTTTGGCAGGAGACAACTCATCCGGGCTCTGGTTCTTGTGACCTGAGCAGCACTCCCCCTTCTGCCTTCCTGATGCTGAACTTGGGTGTAAACCACATGGTTGTCTTCAGGCTATATTTAGTTCCCTGGTTTGCTCTCTCTGCTGTGCTTGAACAATTTTCCAAGAACTTCCAGCTCTCTTAGTTCTCCTGTGATGCTCCTCATTCTGAGCGTGAATGGGTGAAAGAGTCATGGCCCAAGTGCGGGGGTGGGAGGGCCCCAGGGCACCCATGATATGTCATCTCCTTCTCCTCTGGCTGCAGCTAAGTGGCCTCAGGCCATTCTTGAGGGCGTCCACCCTTCTCCCCAGTGGGATGCTTCCTCTGAGGCTCAACATGGTCTTTGCTCTTTACTTCGCTGTTCTTGCTCCTCTGGAAGCTAACCCCTGCCTCTTCTTTCACTCCACATTTTTGCTTCTCTTGTATCCACACTTGCACTCAGGAGATACCACTGTCCATGGGCTTCCCTTATACTGCTCAAGCTGCCCCTTCCCGGCTCCTCTGTGTGTCCTCCTCGTTCCCAATCTTACCAATGTCAAGGGTCTCAGCTGGATGTTTTCTTGCTGTCTTGAAGAGACCACCTTTTCTCTAGAAATTTAGCATCACTTTGAGAGTCATTGGGGAGAAGAGTAAAATAAGAACCTTTTTCTTCCAACCTTCTTTTTCATTGCACCCCCCTCATTAGATTGATGCCCTTCTTTTCTTTTGGAGACATGAGTAGGGGGCAAGTGTTGACAAAGTTGTTGATGACTTTCAGCAGCTCAATGAGTATGTTCTTTCCTGGAGGTTGTTAGGTTTCCACTGTTGGCTTTACTTCTTTTTCTTCTCCTCCTCCCCCTCCTCCTCCCCCTTCTCCTCCCCCTTCCCCTCCTCCTCCTCCTCCTCCTTCTTCTTCTTCTTCAAGATTTTATTTATTTATTTGACAGAGAGAGATCACAAGTAGGCGGAGAGGCAGGCAGAGAGAGAGAGAGGAAGAATCAGGCTCCCTGCTGAGCAGAGAGCCCGACACCTCGGGGGCTTGATCCCAGGATCCTGGGATCATGACCTGAGCTGAAGGCAGAGGCTTTAACCCACTGAGCCACCCAGGCACCCCCCCCCCCCACCCCGCAGATTTACTTCTTCAATCTCAACTTGCTACTTGAATATAGGCCTGGAATTCACCGATCACAATTTTCTCTTCCTTACTAAAAATGTCGTTTAAAGATAAGGATGTCACCAATTAAATCAACCACCTTCTTCTCAACTGCTAGGTATGTTTTGGGAATGTGTGCCCCATCAGAACCACCTACCGGCGTTAGTTGTCATTGTGTGTCCTTGTGTGGGGACAGCAGAAAGAACCCTGGCTTTAGAGCCAAAGAGACCTGACTGTAAATATTGCCTAGGTTATGTTTTATGATCCAGAGCAGGAAGATAGTATAAACCATTGTGTAAGAACTTAGCTCTAACATCAGACAGATCTGGATTCAAACCCCTAGTTCTGTCACCTACAAGCTGGGCAACCCAGCCTCTCAGCATTAAGATTTCCTCATCTGTAAAATGGGGACAAAGTACTGACCTCCTCAGGACTGTAAGAACACTTACAGCCAAATTTACCTAACTCTTTATCTGTACCACACTTTGTTCAACTGGCATTAATTTATTTAATATTTACTATGACCCTGTACTGTATTTTACCATCCCCATTTACAGATGAGGAATAGAAGCACAGAGAGGTTAAGTAATTTGTCCAAGATCACACAGCAGGGGTTGGGATGGTTGGCATTTGAACACGGGTAATTTAGCTCCAAAGTATGGACTCTGTTTTCTTTTTTGAAGATTTTATTTATTTATTTGACAGAGAAAGACCATGAGAGAGGGAACACAAGCATGGGGAGTGGGAGAAGGAGAAGCAGGTTTCCCGCTGATCAGGGAGCCCAATATGGGACTTGATCACAGGCCCCTGGGATCATGACCTGAGCTGAAGGCAGACGCTTAACGACTGAGCCACCCAGGCGCCCCAAAGTTTGGACTCTTAATCACTCATTACTACACATCTGGTCTAGAGTTAGTGTTCGGGGTATGTTAACACTTATCATTAACATCGACGTGGTGGCCTTTATCATCACAGCTTCACCTGCATGCATTTTTGTTTCTCAGTCTATGGACTGGAACCAAGAAAACCTACTTTGGCAGAATTAAATAAAGCGATGGCATAGAAGGATGCTGCTCCTTCCTTCCTCTTTCTCTTCTGCTTTTCCTCATTATAAAGTCTTTGATGCCTTTGTGGCCAGGCTTATTTTTTTTTTCTAAATTTTTTTTTTGAAGATTTTATTTATTTATTTGACAAATACAGATCACAAGCAGGCAGAGAGGAAGGCAGAGAGAGAGAGAGGAGGAAGCAGGCTCCCTGCTGAGCAGAGAGCCCGATGTGGGGCTCCATCCCAGGACCCCAGAATCATGACCTGAGCCGAAGGCAGAGGCTTTAATCCACTGAGCCACCCAGACGTCCCTTTTTAAAAAATTTTAATTAAAAAAATTTTTTTTAAACAATGACCAAGCTTCTTAATGTTACGTCCTATACCTGGGTGACTGGGTGGCCCAGTTGGTTAAGTATCTGACTTTGGCTCAGTGTCTTGGGCTCCAACCCCTCATTGAGGCCCTTGTCGAGCTTTATGCTCAGTGAGGACTCTGCTTGTCCCTCTCCCTCTGCTCCTCTCCCTGCTTGGGTGGTCTTCTCTCTGCCATAAATAAACAAACAAACAAACAAAATAAAATCAAATCTTAAAAATAAAAGTTATACCTTATACCTATAACTGCTGGGCATATTGTCCCTGTGGAAAGAAAGAGCTTCAATCAAATCATAGAGCTTTTCCTCTTTAGAAAGTGTACACGTGCTAAAATGAACAGACGACTAGAAGCTGCACGCAGAAGTGTTATTATTTATACTCATCTGTTTCACCTGTGATTGTACATTTATTGAGGGTCAGGGCTGCGCCCAGGACTGAGCAGGTGCGGAGTTTATAGAGAGGAGCGAAACAGACACTTCCTGCCTTCAGGGATATACAGTGGTAGGGAGTTCTGATTCCAGTGGTCTTCTGACTGCTTTCATCTGCATTTCAGGGTTTGTTTTATATTCATTTACCTCTGTAGAAATTCAGAGAGTTACAATGTGAACTGCTGTTTTGATGTTAATCAATTAATTAATTTCCTAGTTAGTTCCAAAAAGGATGTGGAGTGGCTTATCAACACTGCACAGCTATAGTAAGACCGGAGAGTATCAAACAATAAAAGCAAACAGTATTTAGTAAAAGGGGAACAGAGGATAAAGATCTTGTTCTGAAGACAGTTAGAGCAAGTGAACCTGGTACTCAGCTTGACTGTGGAGACAAGAGGAAGACAAAGTGAGAAGACAAAGCCACTTTAAGAAAGTCTTTAAAAAAAGGATGTCAGTTTCACAGGAGAAATCCACTTTCCTGGCTCTAAGTTGTATGAGGAATTTGTGTTTAGATCCTCACCGAGGGGCACCTGGGTGGCTCAGTGGGTTAAGCCTTTGCCTTTGGCTCAGGTCATGATCTCAGGGTCCTGGGATTGAGCCCCGCATCGGGCTCTCTGCTCAGTAGGGAGCCTGCTTCCCTCTCTCTCTCTCTCTCTGCCTGCTTGTGATCTCTCTGTCAAATAAATAAATAAAAATCTTTTTTTTTTTTAAAGATTTTTATTTATTTATTTGACAGAGAGAGATTACAAGTAGGCAGAGAGGCAGGCAGAGAGAGAGAGAGGAGGAAGCAGGCTCCCCGCTGAGCAGAGATCCCGATGCGGGACTCGATCCCAGGACCCTGAGATGATGACCTGAGCTGACGGCAGCGGCTTAACCCACTGAACCACCCAGGCGCCCCATAAATAAAATATTTTTAAAAAATTCTAGATCCTTACATAAGGACTGCTGAACATGTTCTAAAATATGAGAAATGGGCATAATTGTAATACTTCTCTGTATGTGCTGGCCCTGGGTGCTGACGACAAACTCTGTTAAAATATTAAAGGTTTGGGGGTACAGGACATCAGGGAGAGATAGAGAGATACAGGGAGAGAATGAATATGAATGAGAATGTATCTGTGATGTCAAGGAGAAGAACAGTATTCCAAAGTGTTATTTCACTGCGATGGTTTAAAAAAAAAAGAAACCAAACCTGAAGGAAGTCACATTAGGGTGGCAATGGTGTAATCTCATGGGTAACTTAGAAGATAGTGTTTGCTTTCTGCAGTTGTTTGTAACAGGGACAGGAGCCTGGAGGGAAGATGCATTCTCAGGAGGGCCTTCTTTGCTCTCCTCATTGGACCAGGGTGTGAGGGCTAATCCTGGCTCCAGACATGCCTTTCCCAGCTGAAGTAGGCATTATGCCAGCACGGGAAATGACAGTCCATTCTAACCCTAGCCTCTTTTTTTTTCTTCCTTTTTAATTTTTATTAACATATATTATTTGTTTCAGGCGTACAGGTCTGTGAATCATTAGTCTTACACAATTCACAGCACTCACCATAGCACATGCCCTCCCCAATGTCCATCACCCAGCCACCGTATCAGTACTCTACCCGCCACGCCCCCCACCCCCCAGCATCCCTCAGTTTGTTTCCTGATATTAAGAGTCTCTTATGGTTTGTCTCCCTCCCTGGTCCCATCTTGTTTCATTTTTTCCCCTCCCTGACCCCTAGACCCCCCCCCCCCCCCCGCCTCTCAAATTCCTCATATCAGAGGGATCATATGATAATTGTCTGTCTGATGGACTTACTTCACTTAGCATAATAACCTCTAGTTCCATCCACGTTGTTGCAAATGGCAAGATTCTGTTTTTTGTTTTGTTTTGTTTTTTGTTTTTTGATGCCTAGGTTCTCTTTTAAATTCCAAATAGATACTGGACAGCTCCCACCTTATAGCAGTAAAGTTTGGAGATGGTGATGAGGATGGTGGTGGTGACAATAATAGATTCAGTATCAGGTACCATGGGATAGTGGGGACAGACTTTAGCGAAGAGCTGCCATTTAAAGCAGGCCATAATGGAAACTGTGGCAGAGGGCAGATTACAGACTTAAGGAATATGGTTAAGAAAGTTCAAGGAGGTAAGGCAGGGCATGGAGCCTTCATACCATTATGAGAAGCTCAGACTTTATGGACAGTGGTTGGTCATGAAGAATTGTGAGGAGGGCAAGCCATGACATAACCTTCCTTAAGTTTTAGAAGGCATCTATAGGGACACCTGGGTGGCTCAGTTGGCTAAAAGTCTACCTTCAGCTCAGGTCATGATCCCAGGGTCTTAGGATCCAGTTCTAGATCAGGCTTCTTGTTCAGCAGGGAGCCTACTTCTCCCTTTGCCTGCTGCCTCCGTTACTTGAGCTCTTTCTCTCTCTGACAAATAAATAAATGCTATCTTAAAATAAATAAATAAATAAATAGATGGAACTGTGCTGTCTAAAACAGTAGCCACTAGTCACATGTGGTTATTGAGCTTGTGAAAGGTAGCTAGTAGTTGAAATGTCAGTGTAAAATATACACTGGATTTTGAAGACCTAGTACAAAAATATGTAACAATACTTCAATAATTTTTATGTTGATTATGAGTTGAAATGAAACTATTTTGGATGTATTCAAATCAAGAAAGTATATTATCAAAATTAATTTCATTAGTTTCTTTTTAATTTTTAATGTTGCTACTAGAAAATTTAAAATTACCTACGCAGCTGACTTTCTGCTTTTATTGGACCGTGCTGGTGTAGAGGCTGGCTTGAGGAAAGAAAGAACTGAAGACCAGGAGAAGCCAGAAAGTTAGAGTAAAATCCTGAGACAGAGGAGGATGAGGATCAGATCTAAGGCAGTGACTCTGGGAATAAGCAGGAGACAACAGATGAAAACGCTTCTAAAATAGGACTTTGCAATGATTTTTCTGGATGTAGGGATCAGAAAGAGGGAAGAGACAGGGTTGCATGTTAAGTGTCTCGTCTGGGTGACAGAGAAGATGAGGAGGATGGTTTTTGCTTATGGGTTTCAGTGTGGACCTGCATGAGTAGGAAGCAATGGAGAATTCAGATGAGAAGTTCCAGAGAGAACAGAGTTGATTCAGGAGTCAACAAGCAAGAGGTGACAGATGAAGCAGAGAACCGGGTGAGATCTTTTAGCTCACTCACTGAGGGAATGAGAATGAAGCACAGGAAATTGGGGTCATGACGGAGGTTCGTTCTTAGAATTTAAGACATGGGCAGGAGCAGAGAGGTTGGCTGATCTTGACTGAGGCTTGTCAGGGAGGACCCAGGAGACCCTGGTACCACACAGACCAAGGGAGATCTTTCCAGATGGAACACGTTTACAAATTCAGGAAGTGGAGGTTCTTGGCCAGGCTGTCTCAAGGAAGCCACCAGGTGGTGTTTGTTGGGAGTAAGGCTTTGATGAGTCACCTGAAGGCAAATGCTAGCAGGGAGTGGCAGCGGAGGAAAGGGAGACTCCTGGGGGAGGGGAGAACACTTTGAAGAGGTTTGCACACCAAAGAAGGCTGGTGGGGACTGGAACGGTGCCTAGGGAGAGCCGGCACAGGGCTGAGGGCAAGAATTGTTAGGCAAAGGGTGAAGGAGGGAGAGAGTGAAGACAGAAGGAGGAGTGATAATTGACAGAGCAAGGCCAGGAGGATGAATTGGGGACAGGTGTGTGAAAATAGCACATGTTAGTCTTCCGTTTTTCTCCAAATTCTTAATAGCCATATCTTCCAGATTCCACCTGGAGGGTCCAACCTTTCCGCAGGCTCGGTCCAGGTCCAGGTCAGATGGGAGAGGGCACAGGCAGGCTCCAGCATTGCTCTTGCTCTCAACTGTCCCCCAAGGGCTTGGACAGCACACCTCCCTTGTAGTCCTGCGACTTGGGAGGCCTTCCGCTCTCGGGCTCTGTGAACGTCCACTCCCGAGGGCCTGCCTGAAAGCCCAGACCTCTTCTACTCTGACATCTGGCACCTCTGCCCAGAGCCCACGCAGGAGAGAGGCCTCGCGTCCCTCCCGAATCCCGAGCTTGGGTTCGGGCTGCAGCGCCCGGCCTTCCCCGGCAGGGGCGCTGGGAACCCGCGGATGGCCGGCTCCCGTCCAGCGCCCGATGCCCGCGCCCACTTCAGCCTTTGGTGCCACAACTTTTCTTGGGGCGTTTCGCCGCCAGAGGTCTTTGGAAACCCGGACTCCAAGACCCGCCTCACTCTGGGCTGTCTCCGGCTTGGTTCTCTGGCCCAGCCTCCTCGGTTCCCAATTTCCGAATTGAGCTCCGGTTGGAAAAGCCTGTTCGCCAGGTTCGGGGCTCCCGGGGAACCGGCTCGGATTTCCAGGCCGCCTCGGCCTCCTCCATCCCTCTTGGCCCTCCCCTGGCGCATTTTCGTCTCTTTTCTCTCGCCTTTTTCTTGGCCCAATATCTCGCCTTCCCTCCTCCATCTAATGTTTCCTTTCTTCTTCCTTTCCCTTTTTACTCTTCGCCTCCGTTCCCTTCTTAGCTTCGCCGAGCCTTTCTCCTCTCCACTCTTTCCGCGTTTCCCTCCCTCTGGCTATGCTTTAACCGTCACCCGCAAAAGAACTCTTTCTCTAATCCCGAGGAGGAGAGGAAGGGGTTTCGGAACTCACGCTCTCCAAGCCCCCTTTCCCTATCCTCGTTTCTTAAGAACCCCTTCTCCAGCTCCGCGCTTCTCGCCTTTCCAACCGCCAAGAAATCACCGGAACTTCTTGGAGGCGGCGGGCGGCACTACGCGCCGGGGCCTACAAACCACATCTCCTCGTCCTCGAGTTTAATTTTCATCTCTCCGAAGTCTCCCTTTTCCTACAGGGTCCTCGCCCAGATTGCGCCCAGGCTGCGCTTCTGGTACGGCGTGGGTGGGGAGCGCTGATAAACCCGCGCTGCGCCGGGGGTCCTCTCACTGGCAGTCAACGCTTTGAAGGAACAACTGAGCCCGCTCAGAAATGAATCTAGGAAGAGTGAGGGCACGACCTCAGTCCCAAGCTAGAAGATGGGAGCTGGATTCCGCCCCCGCAGTGGGAACAACCGATCGCCACTGCTTTTCCTAACCTCCTACCAAGGGTCCCAGGAAGGAGAGCCGTGGATCGGGGTAGAGCTGGCAAACCCCTGACCCTGCTGCCGGCGCCTCCCTTTGCTCTCTCCTCGCCCTGCAGGAGGCTTAAGGAATAACCAGGTTCCATCCGCCGGTGGTGGGGGAGCATGGGTACGCGGAGCGCCTGGAGGAGGGGGCTCTCCAGGGCGGTCGCCTTCTCAATATTGCCTTTCGGAGGACTCGCAGGCTCAGGAAATGCAAACACAGCCTGTGCGTGATCGGCGCGCGCCCACGGCCCGAGCGGACCCCTCCCTGCCCCACGCCCCGTGGCTCACACTAACACGCACACATACGCGTGCAAACGCGCACGCACGGAGCCGCGCGCCCCCGCACACCGAACCAGCCCCGGGCTCTGCCAGGTGCCCCCACCCTGCGGCGCCCTCCCGCTCGCCCGCCCGCCAGCCCCTGGCGCACCCCTGGCTTCACCCTCTCCCGCCTGCGCGCACGCACGCGCACGCACGCAGTCCCCGCGCCCCCGCACCGGGCGGAGGCGCAAGCCGTGAGGGGCTGAGGGGCGGGGGGGACGGCGGGGGGGACGGCGGGGGGGGGGGCGGGCCCGGGAGCAGCCAGCGGAGTCCCGGGTCCATCCCGCGCTCGGCTTCCGCGCGCTGCCTCCTCACGCGAAGGCTCTGGTCTCCCCCTCGCCTTCGGAACCCGAACAGTTGGCGCTGAAAACACTTTACTCCTCCTCCTCCTCCCTCGAGACCCCCCCCTCCCTGCACGCCATCTCCCGTTCCCCACAACAGGCCCGAAGAGTAAACCCCCAAACGCGGCCAGAAGCGGCTCC
This sequence comes from Mustela erminea, assembly GCF_009829155.1. Taxonomy (NCBI): domain Eukaryota; kingdom Metazoa; phylum Chordata; class Mammalia; order Carnivora; family Mustelidae; genus Mustela; species Mustela erminea. The sequence continues at coordinate 67,939,624 of NC_045627.1, forward strand.
CAACTCTTCGGCGGGAGCAGGTTGGAGGCTGGATTTCGGAGAGACTCTGGATTGGGGTCCGTCGCCAGCCCCTCCTCCTGGATCCGGCTTGATTTTCATGTTTTAAAAGAGGATTTTTCTCATTACCTTTGAACACTCCTTTTAACAAAATTTCTGGAGGAGCTCGGTGAGGAAGATTTGGGGGGTCTTGTTTTAAGGGGGAAAAAGCACCGAGGGGGCATTTATTAATTTTTCCCGGGTGTTGGAATCACCCTTTTTCGGAAGAGAGAGCGAGCGATCGAGAGCGTGGAGGGAAGAGTGGAGAGGACCCGCGAGGCGCGCCAGCCCGAGCCACCTCCTTCCCGGCCGCCCCCTCCCCACTCCCCCCGACACACACTCGCTCGCTGGCTCGCCGGCGCGCGCACACCCCCCGCTCCGGACCCGCACCTCGGCGGGCGCCACACTCTCGGCAGCCCGAGCCGCGGCAGCCGCAGCGGGATGGAGGCAGCGCGCACGGAGCGCCCCGCAGGCTGGCCCGGGGCGCCTCTCGCCCGGACGGGGCTCCTGCTCCTGTCGACGTGGGTCCTGGCCGGCGCCGAGATCACTTGGGGCGCGACGGGCGGTCCTGGGCGCCCCGCGGCCCCGGCTTCGCGGCCGCCGGCGCTTCTTCCTCTCTTCCCGCGGGCAGTGGTAAGCCAGTGGCCCGAGGAGCTGGTGACGGCGCGGAGAGGCGCCGCACTGGGGCGCCGGCCCGGACCAGAGCCTCTGCCCCAGCCAGGCGGCGGCAGCGGCAGCGTTGGAAAGAAGCAGGGAGAAGCCGGGGGACCATCGCCGGTAGGCGCGCGGTGGGGACCAGGCGCCCCGGCTCCGGGCAAACCTGGCGGCGCGAGGAGAAGTCGCCGGGAGCAACCCTCCAGTGGCCTGGAACGTGGGGACGCCCGAGCCACTGCCTTGGCCGATGGTTCCAAAGGAAGCCGCCCTGTGGCCAAGGGTCTCCGGGAGGAGGTGAAGGCGCCGCGGGCCGGGGGGGCGGCGGCCGAAGAGCTCCGGCTGCCCAGCACCTCGTTCGCGCTGACCGGGGACTCGGCCCACAATCAAGCCATGGTGCACTGGTCGGGACACAACAGCAGCGTGAGTACCCGCCCCGCGGCGGATCTGTGTGTCTCCTGACACCAGGGCAGAATGGAGGGCGGGAACCGGGGACAGATAGTTGCTCGAGGGTCGAGGCAGAGGCGGGGGCGCCCTGACTTGTAGAGAGAACAGATTCATCCGGCTTCCCCCACGCCCCCAACAGGTTAGTGGAGTTTCTTGTAAGATGGAGTGTACGTTTGTTTGCTGGAGACCCTAGATTTGGGGCCGCCCGGAAGGGAGAGGGGACGTGTTTTAAAGATGAGCAGGGGAGGGATCTGTGGTCCCTTTCCCTGGTACTCGGCTCGGGGAGTCAGTTTTCCGGTCGGGAGCTTGGATTCGTGGGTGAGGACGCGGCCTGAATTGGCGAACTGACGGATTCCTGCGACCGCCAAGCTTCCCCCCTTCTGCCCTCCACTCAAGCGAAAGGGAACCCAGGAGCTGGAGGCCGCTCGGACACCCAGACTCCTGCCGGCCTTACGGTCGCTGCTTTCTGCTCCAGGCGCGCTTTCTCCCAGCCCGGGGGGAGGCTGCGCCTAGTCCGCCCGAGCGCGGGCCTTCAGGTCAGCTAAGCCCCCTTCGAAACCCAGGCAGCTGCTTGGAAATCTTGGAAAGAGGCAGTTTAAAAAAAAAAAAAAAAAGTTTAAAGCGTGAAGTGAAATTCACCGCCCATTCTTCACCCCTCACCCTTACGCATGCACAAGCACACCTAAGTCTCTGAGCAAAAACAAAAACAAAAAACAACTCGCCTCGGCTGCTGCGTCCCGCAGCACAAACGGCTCCGGGAGAGGAGTTGGGTCCGCGTGCTTTCTGCGCACCTCTCCACCCGCTCTCTCTCTGCGGCCCGGTTCCCCTGAGAGAAACTGTACCGACAGGTGGCGCCCTTGAGTCCACTCCGGCGGCCCCGGCGCATTGGCGGCCGGGCGTGGGGCTCGGAGCACCGGCGGCCCGGGCAGCTACTGCAGCCGGCAAAGCCAGCCTCCCGCCGGGCCCCAACGCCGTGCAGCCACGCCAAGAAACGGCTGGTAACGCGATCTCTGGCGGAGGTGGTGGTGGGGGGCGGCCTCCCGCGATCTGCCCCCACTCCCCTCCAGTCCACGGCCCCCACTTTCAGCCTGTCTTGCAAAAATCCTTTCCGCTTCTCTGGCTCTCCGGATCAAATCAGAACCCGGCGCTGGGCAGAGTCTGGAGGGTGATGGATGTCTATAGGCAGCTTTGGGGAACTCATTTGATCGGAAAGCACCGCCCCTCCCCTTTGTGTTTCTCTTATGACTGGCATTAAAGATTTCCCTGGAAAATTCTAGCCTTATTTTAAAAGGGCCTGGGGGTGTCACAGGGGTAAGGAGTGGATAACAGGAAAGGCACGAGTCCGCAGAGCGTAGACGTCGGCGCTGCTCATGCAGATTTCCTGGTTCTTAATGACACACAGGACGGAGCGGGCAGCCCAGGCAGGGTACAGAGGCGGGGGTGGAAGGATGTGTGCGGTCTGGCTCCCCAGCGGTGCGGTGGCTGGCGTCATCTGCCTCCGGCGAAGACCTCCATGGCTTCGGAGCGCACAACTCTGGGCAGGGGGAGGGGGTGGGTATGGCGTGCCCTGGCAGGGATGGGTGATTGAAGACTTGCAAGTCCCCAGAGGAGAGAGGGAGAGGGAATTCTCTGACAGCAGGTGGTGTGAATCTCAACTAAGTTTTAGTTTGATAATGAGGAATTGTGTGTGTGTGTGTGTGTGTGTTCACGTTCACACTGGGCAAGAAGGATGAGGAGAATGTGTGGAAGTGAATGTATGTCTAGGAGGAGGAGGTGCTGTCCTCACGTATCTATGACTTTATTACTGTCACATTTGGACAATATAAATTCACTCCGCCTAAAGAGTTTTCTTCTGTCTGTGCTTTAATTTTATGGATCATTTTTTCGTATGTTGACTTGTCGATGGCACTTTAGAGAGGATCCTTTTTGCAAACAGTAACATGTGCATGACCTTCTCTGGTCATTTTCCAGGCAGATGTGCAGCAGAGGAAGTGAGGGGACAAGTCTAGTCCCAGCCACCCAACCAGGGGAAATAGCTTGTAGGTGAAAGAGGGGCAGAAGCTCCTGGGGGTGGGGATGGACCTGTTGGCCTTGGAGCCCTTAGGGGCAGCAGTGAGATTTGGGCAATCCAGGAACAGCTCTCAGGATGCTTACTGGTTGTGTTCTTGGCCAGTCTTAACTGTTCAAGCAAAGGACAAGGCAACACACGTTGGGTACAGGGACCCCATCTTGTTGTCCTGTCCTTCCTTTCTGGGGGAGAGGCACTACTACCTCCTGGGACCATACTGTACAGACAGTATCAGCAGGAAAGGCTTCATTGAGGATCAGGTCTGTGTTGCTCTGAGGGAAGAGGGGGAAACATGTTCATGTGGTTCTGTCTTTGAGAGATTTTTAAGGAAATACCCTGTGGGAAGAACGGGGAAACCAGTGTCTGCAACATTACTAGGTTGGTTTTATTCCCCATCCCCCTTTCCTGAAGACAACGAAAGAAGATGCTGTAAATAAAAGCCAGGGTGAGCAGCGAGGAGGATGATGAACTTTCTGGAAGCTTCCTTCATCATTGGTTTCAAAGTGGAGGGAGATGTCCTGGCACTAGGCTCTTTTGGCATGAAAAGAGAATTCCCTCTTCTCTTCTGACTTTCAAAGTACTAAACATGTCCTTTTCTGGGAAGGCTACCAGTTTAATTGTGAACATACTGGGGTTTCCTGGCCTCCTTCCAAATGCCTTTGGTGGACCTCATCCTTGACTTGAATTCCCACTGGGGGAGGGTTTTCAGTCAGTCTATATAACTGAAATCAAAGTCCACTCTGACATTTTGGCGCCAGGCATGCAGAGCTGGACATGGTCTGCGCCATTTGTCCAGGTGTGCCCAGGGATGTCAGGGGGCAGAGGGAAATCCTTGTCCAAGGCTGTAGTCATGGATTCACTTTGGTTCAAGGACTGTGGTCAGATAGCTTGGGGGCAAAAAAGGAAGTGCACAGAAGGCTTGAGCCACGAGCTGTCAAGAAGTTGCTGGAGACTGTCCCTCTCTGACCCTTACTGCCCTGCCAGGGGTTCTGGGGAGATGTGAGGGGACTTGGGCTTGGAGCCTCTACTCTAGAGGGACATTTGCCACCCTCTCTCTGGCAGTCTCCAGCTGGGCTCCTGGTGATTAAGGGGCAAGAGAGTGTTTCACAAACACCCAGAGGGAGTTCCATCCCCAGGGCTTGCAAGGAAACAGAAAAAAGAAACATCATTCTCCCCTTCTCCATCCAATGAAGGAGAATGCCTTCTGTTTGCTCTGTGAATTGGCAAAGCATGGCTCTGGAGACTGGAAAGTTGTGAAGGCGACAGTCCACTTCTCCGTGCCCCCTCCTCCTTGGAGTAACCCTGGCCGGGGATCCCCCTTCCTGGTGCTGAGCTGAGAATGCTGATGTCTCCCTCGTTCACCCCCCTTTCTTGCCAGCAGCTCACTGGCAGTGGAGCGCGATTTGCAGGCTTCTACCCCTGCAGTGTGTGTCTGGTAGGAATGACTTGCCAGATACTTTTCAATTAATGTGCCCAACAATGCACCTTGGTGAAGAGAAGCAGGGAATGCTGATGATTCCCGGGTCCTCTCCGGTCCTCTCCGGATCCCCCTTCCCTAGCACTCCAGGAGGTAGAACACACAGATGTTCCCAGGCGGGATTTCATACCTTTAACTAATTCAGCTGGACTGTGTTCTAAAATATTTACTCCTAATGTGCAAAATAGTGACAGCTTTGATCAGATTAATTGTATTTCACTCACTGGAGCAGCTAATTGTGGCTCTCAAACAGATTTTTCAAATGGCTTTTGGCTGCATTGTCTTGCCTTCATCCTCTCTGTTCACAGTTCTCGTGTCACAATATCTTAATGCATTTTGCCTTCGCAGAGGCTTAATAAAGAAGTCTGCCACTGAAACTGTTCTTCTGGGGTTTGCCAAAAAGAATCTGTTTTTAATTAATATTACAAGGGGAGCCTCTCCTTTGGGATGGAGCTGGGACAGAACAGTCACCGTTGGCCTGGGGTTGGGGGTGGGGGGGCGAGGAGGGGTCTGGACTCAGGCTATTTGTCTCTATTTGTCTGCTCTGCCTTTCTTCTGATGGCTGGGTTACAGGGTGTGATTTGCTTCTCAGATCCTGCGGTGATTTCCAAGGTGAGCAGAATTTGCAAACTCCTTAATTGGGAGGTCTGATTTAATGATTGCAGAGTTGCAGTGGTTGGAACTTGCTTCGTAGTTGGCAAAGAAGGAGTGCTGGGAAGTGGCTTCCTCAGTTGTGTTGGATTTAAGAGAAGGGGGGGAGCAGGTTGTGGCTCCAGTGGCTAGAAGGCTCAGGGGGCACAGGGGAGAACTGCTTTTTCCTCGGGCTGTGTAAATCTCTTATTGTCACTGGGGAGTTTTGGAACTGGATGATGGGTGGGGCCTGAATCACCCCTTAAGGAGCAGAGAGATGCACAGAGCCAGACCTGCTGAGTGAGGGTCTGTGCCAGGGGTTCATCCAAGGCTAGGTACATCTGAGGGCTGGTGGCTTGACTCACCTGTTGATTTCCTGCTTTCTTTGGCCTCTGGGCAGGCTCGAGACTTTGCTTATTGCAGGAAAACGTTGAAGGGTCATTTTTCAGCAAGCTCTGGAGGAAAGGGGTCTTATGGAGTTGGAGGTGGAAATATGGGAGGTGAGCATCAGCCTGCCACCTTGGGTGGGAGGAACCGGCATGGGGGGAGGGGGTGGGTGGAAGCTGACAAGCCATGCTCACCTGCTGGTGTGGGGGGTGACAGAGAGAAGGGTCTGCATGGTGCTCTGGTTTTGCCCGCAGTGAGTGAAGATGAGAGGGCTCTGCCTCCCATGCAGGAGGGACTCAGCCTTATTCCACCAAGTGGGTGAAGAGTGACAGCCTCAAGTCTTCTTGGGCAGAAGCGACCAAGGAATTAGAAGTTCTTGTCCCTTGGGATGTCAGTGATTTCATTCCTGGGTTCTCCATCACTTGACAGTTTCTGTAACCAGGCGTTTTTCAGGGAGTATGTCTACTTCCCGGCTCCAGTGCCTTCCCTTCTTGGATTCAGACCCAAAGTCCTTTAGCCTGGCGTTCAGGGCCCTTCACTGTGTATGTCCTGGGTTTACTTCTCTGCCTCTCTGTCTGACTCTTTCATGTTGAGTTCCTTCACTCTAGCCAAGGGAGCGCCTTCCTTGTCCCAAACTCCGCTGACTGCGAGCCTTTGCCCATGAGGTCTTCTCCACTTGGATTGCCCTTCTTCCTCTATTGAGATGCCCCTGTGTTTCATAGCTCTGCTCTAGATTCAAATGCGGTGTCTCTACAGAACTTTCCTTAAGAGCCTTTGTTTCCCTTTTTCTTGATTGGAGAATTTAAAGACTGTACCACACACAGAATTATGATTCAGTTGAGTACTTGTTTATTTTAATTTTGTATTATTTTGTTAAGTGTTTTCGAGGTGAGGGATGAGGGGTGAGGATGAAATAACTACAACCACCCCTCCCCCACCCCGCAGCGTGAGTTCTGCTCTTCTCCTCCTGGCATGTGGCACAGGCCTTGTCCATGGCTCAGTATACACTCGCTGAACTGACTTCAGGGAACCAGGCAATGCCTTAGCTGCATGGAAAGGACAGGCTGACACTGTCTCTCAACAGCATTGAGTTTATATACCTGATTGATTATTTCGTATATAAATTGTAGCCCAAGATCTGGAGGCATCTCTATGCCACTAAGTGAGAAGATAGAAATAGGGACTAGACAGTAATCCTGGCTGCTTCCTCTTGGACGTCGGAGATCAGATGGACTTACAGAAGATATTCAGCCATTCGCTGAGTGTTTCCTATGCATGCGGCAGTGTTCTGGGCAATGTGGGGCTGGTAGGGGTGCAGTGGAGGGACAGACAAACAAGGATCAGACAGCATTTGCCTCAAGGTCCTTCCAATATGCTTTGGATGTGAGATTGCTCTCAGTAAAGTTGAATAACACATGACACCAAGATAGAAGCCATGGGGGGTGTGTAGTTAATTGTCAAGCCGTCATTTCAGGCTATGAGCTCAGAGGACAGAGGGTCCCTGGGGGAGGTACTACAGCACTGAGACTCACAGAATGTCAAGGATACAGGTGCACATGGGTAATTGTCTTCATCAACTCATTCTGCATAGAGATGAGGGTTGAGAGGCTCAGACAGAAACATGGCATCCTGTCGTCTGGACTCTACTCTTCCTTTTCTCTGTATAGCCATCCCTTACTCCCAGGTTTCTCCTTTCTCCTGGGGCTTACAAGCCATTTTTCTTCTAAGAGGACTTATGCATTTTTGCTCAGGAGAGGTAGGATGCTGTCCATTTTATAGGTAGGATAGACTGAGGCTAAGGACAAATATATATGAGGCTACCCAAACAGGCCCAGGATTAGTGTGTCCCTCTGATTCCCTGACCATGTCCTACATCCATCCCGCCCACCCGCCACTGTACACCATAAATACCAAACTCCTCAATGTTGGACAAGCTGTATCTTCCTAACTGTCGTTAATGGGGGCCTCTTATGAGTCACCTCGTTATTCGAGTTAGTGAGTGAATCAAGCCTGGTTGCATCACCAGGCACATTTTGCTCATTTATTTTGATCAGTGTAGTTGGGGTTTAATTATTTATGGAAATGCTTTTCTTTAGAGTACGCTAATAAATGTGCTGTAGTAAATTTGGAAAAAGTAATGGAGTCTAAGAACTTCAGGATTGCGCAAATAGCTTTCTGCTGTTAACTCCTTGCTGGGGAGCAGAGGAAACCATCCCCACGGGGTTGAGAAGAGAGGAACTTGGAGCACAGGGGGGCTGACCACACAGGACTGTTGGCCAGCAGAGCTGCCCGCTGCTCCGTGGGGGGCCTGTTGCTTGGCACCCACTGGATAAGAACCCAGTTTAGGAGGGAAACTGGAAATAGAGCTAGATAGGGCAATCCAGGATCCTTTTAGGCTGCACATTGTGGGTTACTTGGTCTGGGTGTGAATTCATACTTGGGGAGTGTATTCTCACAAATGCAATCTTCTTCAGAACTTTGGGGGAGCAGTCGCATAGTAAAGAACAGCATGGGTTCTGGAAACAGGTGCCTGGGTTCAAATCTTGCCTCTGTCTCTTCCTAGCTGTGGAAGAGCTGGCAAGTTGTTATTCTTTCTTCACTGTTTGTTCATCTATAAAAAGAGATGGGTCCTAATAGTCTCCCTTGTATTGGGCTGTTGGAAGGATTCAGTGAGATCATGAACATGGCAAAGTGCTTAAAAGAGGTGTCAGGCCCGTGGTAAGCCCTCCATTTCGGCGGTTTGCTTTGGTTGTTATTTTTATATGGGAAACAGCTTTCCCTTCCTTTTCAGATGGAAACATTGAAGTGGAGGAAGGAGGTTCCTGCTCCAGGTTTTCCAGGGAGCCGGTGGCAAAGCCGTGGCCAGACCCTCCAGGAGATGCTCACTTCAGGCACCTCCCGTTGGGGTCCTCAGGCAGATGAGCCTCTGTGATATCTCTCTGAGTTGCGCTGACACAGACAGTGGAAGAGATAGAGAAGCGAATGACTGGGGCCTTTGAAACTCATTTTCAGAATTTGTAGTAGAAATGGTTAGAGTCACATAGTTAGAACAAGGTTAAAGATCACGCTAATAATTCTGGTACACTGAAAAGCAATGAAAAAAATTAAAAAATTTTTTTAAAAATCACACTAATGAATAGCTTATTTCTTGGCCATTTAGGGCGGGATTTCATTGAAGGGTTAAGGAAGGTGCCCAGACAGGTGAAGAGTAGCCTCTCTTGGCTTGGGCATCCCTAATTAGGCCTCACAGCCAACCTTGGAACACTTCTTGAAGGAAGCAAGTGAGATGTGTAGCTTCAGGAAAGTAGGAGAACCGTGGGCTGCTGGCAGGCTGGGTGGCAAATAGAGCCCGCAGGGCCAAAGACTCATCTACATGGAAACCATAGGATAGACCTCAGTGTTTCAGCTTTGCTCCTCCTCTTGATCTCCTGGCTCTCTCTGCTTCATGCCTGGTGTAAAGTGGGACTAGCCATGACCAGAACTACCTGCAGAATATCTGCAGCCTCCTTCCCAGAAATATCACACTGACCAAGCCACTAGTTATCTTGTCGTGATTTCTACTCATCAAGATCAGGCTCGAATTCCCTTCCCGCCTGCACCCTAGGTACCAAGACTGGAACCCGAGATCCCTCCACAGACACTAGAGGGAGTGTTGTCCTGGGAAAGAAGTGAAAATAAATAGGACGAAATAATAAAAAACAATGCGGCACAAGGAATTGTCCCAAAGGAGAGAAGAGGAGAAACGGCATCCTGCAGGTGCATTGTGGGAGGGGGTGTTTGCTGACCCATAGATGCGTGTTGATCGACCACCGGGCATTTCAGTCCTGGGAGGTTGATCATTCAGCCGCTCTCCGCAGAAAACAAGGAAATGGGTGTTTTGTTCAAATACGCCCATTCTGCAGTCATTCAACCCATCCCTGACCCAGTGAAGACTCTAGAATTATATTCAGCAGGAAGTGGTGCTCAGGCTTGGTTCCCCTGTCTCTGTGCGTTTTCTCCCTCTGGGTCCCTTTGCTTCCTGTGCCTGCGTGATGTGCACAGGCTGCTTCAGTCAGTAGAAGCCTACTGAGTTGAACGGAATAAATACTTTCTTAAACACTTAAAGCTGCCTGGGTAAAGAATGAGTGTCTTGAAGGGGTGGGGAGGCCTCTTCTTGCTGCTCCCCAGTCCTAGGACCTGCACCCCTGGGCGTCTCCGTTCTCTCTCCCCAGGGCTCAGATCCCACGTGCCTGATTCGGTAGTGCCCAGGTCTTCTTGGCGTCTCTGGTGAGGTCGGCACTTTCTCTTCCAGATGGTTACAGTCAGGTTAAGGATTACACTGCTGCCTCAGAAATGAACTTTTTCTTTCTCAGATCTGTTCTCAGTGGGAGACGGAGAACAATTACTGAGTTGAACATTTTTCAGGGCTCGAAAAGTAGCTGAAGGCACCATATCTGAATGTGATTACATGTAGTGGAGGGACTTGTTACAGTAAGAGTCTCAGAACCAGAAAACTGGAGATGCAGAGAAATGTGTTTTCCAGGGTGGTGGTAGGTAGAGGAAACTATTTTGAGAGGCAAAAGAGTGGCGCATATCACTGTTCCTGTCAGTGATACTTATACTCGAAAGCAAATTTTTGATTGGAAGATTAATCATGACCTTGAAATGTCTTTTGGGTTATGAGAAGGTCCCCCAAGCAACAGTGACTTTGAACAGATCTCCGAGCCTCAGTTTCACTGGCTGTTAATTTGGGATAATGGTGAACTATTGGATTGTTTGTAAGCTTAGAGACAGTGCACATAAAGGGTCTAGTATTGTAGGCTATTATGTTGGTTAAGAATGTTCTCATGATTTGCCTAGGCAGGAAGTGGGATAGGTTGAGTGTCTGTCCATTTGCGGCAAATCTGTTGGTTCCCTGCCTGTATCCTTTTGGCACGCGGTGTTTATCTGCATGCTGGCCTGACTTCTAACCACCAGTACCAGCGGCTGTTTGCCTGCTGGAGCTCACTTTGATCAGTGTCAGGGAATTTATTCCCATCAAGGGATACAGAGCAGCCACTTATCAAAGATCAGGGGAAGTTGGTGGATAAACACCCAACTCCCTTACACTTCGAGGTGGAGTAAATCTGAGACTTGTTTTCCACTGGGATTAAGCCCCACTTGCCTACTGTGGTAATTTATTTGCATTATGAGCTACCTTCCCATCCCTCTCTCATGTCCCTACCCCCCAACAGTATTTCTTGGGGTCACCTCCCAGAAAACCTCCTTGAATTCAAGTCTTCGTTTCAGGGTGTGTTTCTAGAGGAATGGAAATGAAGATACCAAGGTTATTTCCAAGTGTGTTAGTGTGGGCTTTCTAGAGAAAGAGAAGCAATAGGATATGTGTGTGTGTGTGTGTGTGTGTATATATATGTAGGATATGTAGCAATAGGATATGATGTATATGTAGGTAAAAGAAGTTGCTATAAGGAATTATCAGACACTATAACGGGAGCCAAGTAGTCCTAACTATAGGTGGGAAGTGGGAGACCCAGGAGAGTTGATGTTGTAGTTCCAGTCTGAGTCTGAGTTTGAGGGCAGAAGACCAGTGTCCCAGTTTGAAGATAGTCAAGCAGAGAGAAAGAATTATTTATCACTTAGCCTTTTTATTCTAATCAATCCCTCATGGCTTGGATGAGGGCACTCACATTGGGAGGGCAATGGGCTTTATTTACTCAGTCTACTGATTCAAATATTAATCTCATCTAGAAACACTCTCGCAGATACACCGAGTCATGTTTGGCCAAATATCTGGGTACCCCACTGCTTAGTCAAATAGACACATAACTTTAACCATCACACCAAGCCAAGAATTTCCCTCAGACTCTTCTAAAAGCCTGCCCAGGGCTCTCCCATGGTATGTATTGGATGTGGGGAGGGAGATGAAATCATTCACCCTATTTCTGTGAGGGTCCTCCTTTTGAGTTGGCCCCTACCAGAGGAAAGGGGCCCATACTTGAATTATACTGAATGGCAGGAACATGGTGCTGGGACTCTGAGGAGGGGATGACATCTCCAAATTAGTGTTCCCTGTCATTTCTCAAGGATGAGGAGCCTCATGTTACCGCAGAACCTGTGTGGGGTCTTCATAATACACAGAGGCTTCCTCTACCATCATCTTGGCAGATGATGTCCTGCCTGGGAATGGGCGCAATTCTTCTTTTTCTAAGATATGGTCAGGATTTGGGCAGGGAGCAGCTGAGCTTGCCTTTATTATGTTCCTTTCTAAGATCTCATCAATGAGGGGCATCATAATATGTTGGAAAGACTGTTGCCTTGGAGCTGAGACCCCTAGATTTGGGTTTCTGATGTACACTAATTGTCTTCAGCCAGGTCACCATTTCTTAAGTGTAAGGGAATAAAGACTCTTCAGTATATGTCTATGAATACAAATTGTGTGTGTGTGTTTTTAAGATTTTATTTATTTATTTGACAGACGAAGATCACAAGTAATCAGAGAGCTAGGCAGGGTGGGGGGGGAAGCAGGCACCCTGCTGAGCAGAGAGCCTGATGCGGGACTTGATCCCAGGACCCTAAGATCATGCCTGAGCTGAAGACAGAGGCTTTAACCCACTGAGCCACCCAGGCACCCTGTTTTTTTTTTTTTTTTAAATGGGTGCATTAGTAAGGAAAGAGTCTAGAATGATGATAAAAATATCGGAAAATGTTTCTTTCAAGGGTGCGTAAATTTGGTCTTACCCAGGCAGGTGAGCATGCATTCATTCATTCATTTCTTTCTTTGTATAGTGTGATGCTAATTAAGGCATTGAATTTTCTGGGATTCTGATTCTTTATCTACAAAATGGATAAATTGCATAAATTGAGGCAGGCCCATCTCAGCACAAGGTAGATGTGATATTAGGTCAATCATTTCTTTACGTGCGAAATGGGGACAATCCTGCTTGCTCTCTTTATGTCACCATTAAATAATGACATAAGGCACCTGGAAGCACTTGAAAAAGAACACTTCTCAAAGCAATATGAACAGGGGTGATATGCATTCAAGGTGTTAGTTCACCTTACCTCTCCTTTACTAAGCAGCCAGACATCTTCCCACAACAGATTTGAGACCATGTGCACCAACCACCTTGTTTTGCCTTTTCCCAGCAGAAGTGATCCACTTCCATTAGTACACATACCACGGTGTGAAAAAACTCAGGCTTCTTATTCCAGGCATGACGTACAATTTATTTCAGGTCACATCTGATATAATAAAATTCTCAGATGGGAGTGTCATTTGGATGTTTAAAAAAACATTTGTTCCAGGACTTGACCTGGATTGATTGCTCAGTCTTATTCCTTTCCGATAATCTGAAGTATCTGGGGAGCATCTGCTCTAATATCTGGTGATGCAGACTGGACCCCCCAAAAAGCATGTAGTCTTGAGTGTGGGAAACCCCTACTGGGAGAATGTTAGAGAAAAGAGAATAGTGTGAGATGCTTAGGAAATGCATCAGATATAATCTAGACCACAGTGAATGAAAACCAATAAAATATTGAGAATATTGAGATTATTATGCTTGTTTGATTATTGACAAAACAGTCAAATAGCCTGGTTGACAGTTCTCACAACCAGATCTGTGTGACGTGATGAGACGCGTCCCGAGCTCTGAGATCAGGAAGATGATTTTATGTTCTGACAGTTGCTCAGGATTCTGCCACATGAGTAGTTTGGGCCATAACTTTGTCATATAGCTCTGTTTTTGTCTTGCATTTCTAATTGTTTTATCTTCCTCCTAGACAGAAGAGACATCTGCTTCTTTACCATTGTGCTAAGATATTCCAGCATCTTAGTTGTATTATTGGATGTTCTAATTTGTACTGATTTCTTTCTCAGTCTGCCTTCCTGTTGCCATTTACTCTTTTCTATTTGTTCTACTCCTGCATTAGTTGCTTCTGTTTCTTGGGCTCCATTCCTCTTTTCTTGGGGTCTGATTTTCATTTTCATTTTCTTTTTGTAGACAGGGTACAGTAATGTCCTGGCTTATTCCTGTGTCCTGATACAGATATAATGATTTCTTTTAATTCTCAGAAGATCCTGGCTTGGATGATAAATTGTATGGCCACCAAGTGCTTGAGCCTTAGTTTGTTTGTTTGTTTCCTCATTCTTGACATGTCAAAAATGTATTTGGCTCTCACACTGGTTTGATGGTTTATCTAGACATAGAAATCTAGGGTCAAAAAAATTTCTGTTGGATCGTTGAAGGACTTAGATTACTTGCTGGTTTTGTATCATTTGCTAATTTTGGAGTTATATGTGTCCCTCTCCCACTCAGGATGGATGAGGGTAGGGAAAGGAGGTGTCTAGCATGGGCCACCTGTGGCTTTGTTCAGGTTAGTGATGCACAACCTTTAAGGAGACCTGATGCATTACAATCAGATTTATCCAGAATCAGCAACAAGGTTTGGGGGATGGAATACTACAGAGCAATGTGCCATAGACACTTATTGTCTGAATACCTTTAATATAAAACTCAGCCCCCAAAGAGTAGTGTTGGCCACTTTTCATTTTAAAAATATAAGATAGATTTTAAAAATGTCATCAGAATTCAACAAGTATTTGTGGAGCTGTGTGCCAGGTGCTGCTGGGCTCTGAGTATATAACGGGTGATCAGTGCTTGGAGGGAGAGGTTCATGATATTATCAAGGATTACACTAGGCACATTTAACTTGGAGAGGACAGAGAGGCAGAAGCAGATGAGCTGGGATCTCAAAAATGCACTGGGTTAATTAGGTGAAGAGGAGAGGGGAGAATGTTCTGGGCACACAGCTTCTGGGACACGAGGGAAGAAGGTATATAAAAGAGACAGAGAGAAGGATATTGTGGCTGGGGTACAGGATTTGTGGGCTGGAGAGAGAAGCAGCTAGACAGGCAGGTATGGGGATGGGTCCAGGAGAAGGAATTTATTCTATAGCCCAAGAACAAGGAGGTAAGCCCATTGGGAGGGTTTAAAGTAGAAGAGTCATATCATTAAATTTGCTTTAAATAAAACTACTCTGATCACCCTGGGGATTAGACAGGGAAAAGGAGACCAGACTGTCGCTATAGTTAGAGAGGGTGACGGCTAGCATGGTTGCCATGGAGGTGGGTGAGGGGAAGCCAACCGAAGAAGTATTTAGCAGGTGGAGTTGATTGTATTGTTGGTTTCTCTATAGAATTCTTCACTCCTCCTTATAATTCCTTTTGTACTGGGCCCTGGGAACGCCCTTTCTCTGGGGGTGGGGCCTTCCTTCTCCGCCTCCTAACTTTGGGTTTGGCCTTGTGACTTGCTTTGGTCAATGGAAGAAGGGCCAGTTCCCAGCTTAGCTAGCAAGAGGCCTCATGTGTCTACCTGCTCCCTCGTGCCTCTGCAGTAGCCATGAGGAAACGTGCCCAGGTTAGTCTGCGGGTCCTGGGAGAAGAACGTGACAAGTCCTATACAGTCACACCCAGCCAAGCCTTGCCTACATGAGCCCAGCCTAGCCAAGAGCCACAGAACTGCCCAGTCAGGCCTAGCTGTGTCTGCCAACCTCCAGCTGCCTATACAGTTATGAGCATAAGTGATTCTTGGGAGAATAAGCTGTTGAGATTTGAGTGGTTTGTTTTGTAGCATTTGTGCCGCAAAAGGAACTGATACAGCAGGTAAAATCATCAGAACTTGATAGATCGGATGGAGCAAATTTGTGCAAACATAACTAGAGTATCAAGGTATCAAGATAGATACCTTGTGCAAATTTGTGCAAACATAACTAGAGTATCAAGGTATACTAGAGTATCAAGTATCACCTATATTTCAAGGTCATTAGCCTCATACGTGCTCAGGGCTATACTTAGGTGTGTCTGCAGTGGTTTCCTGCCCCTCACCTCTCTTTATAATTCATGGCTTTTCCCACAGCCGCATGAGGTAGGTCAGAGGTCATGGTCCAAAAGAATTAATCTTCCCCCTTTCTCCCTTCTCTCTCTTTCCAGCAGCCTGCTCTGATTCCAGCAGAGCGTCGGAGCCCAGGGGTTCTCAGATCCCTCAACAGGGACCTTCCAGCCACAACACTTAGTATCTTCTTGTTGGCTGAAGTCAGTTTCTGTTCTAGCTGTGAAGATGGGATTTCACTTCAAGTGGGGAGAAACGAGGGGCCGGGGATTTTTCTCGGTCTTGACTGATTATTTAAACTATATTAGTTCTGATAAAATATTTAGCTTTTAAACAACAAATTTAATATAGGGAATTGTGTTTTATTTA